>NC_061513.1:92283857-92404512 GCF_022539505.1 Lolium rigidum
TGAAGTTTTACCTCACTCGTAAAGTAGGAGGTTGTGTTGATCTTATGTAAACAGCTCGTGTGTACTTCTATAGACATACCTTGGACTCGCATATGTTTCTGTTGTACCACTCTGAGAGATGTAATATGAGTGGAACGGTGTTTCACTTGTGTTATGTCAACGACTTGTGTACTACACCATGCAGTGGTACGCTGGGTCATCACACCGGTGGCGCGCGAAAGGTTGGGGGCAGTCCGCGCGGGCGAGGAAGGCGGCGCTGGTCGCGGCGGCCGACCATGGGTCGCCAGCCAGCGGCGGCGGTTTGGTAGTGCGGCAGCGAGCTGGAGAGAGAAAAGGGATTGACTCCCTGGAACGAACGAGTGGAGGAGGAAGGTGCGCGTGAAAAACGGTGGGCCCAGCGAGACACGCGGCGCGCAGCCAAGACGGAGGATGGAAACGCTTCATCCCCCGGGGGAACACAATCATTTTCCTATTCTTTACCATGTATTTGTGGTACCCATCTGCAGCAACATCTCCTGTGCTTTTGTCTGCGATTTTGCCTGCAAGGGCAGGTCGAATTATCAAAAATACCGACTTGAACCTAACCACATCGAACGAATTCTTGGCCGACCACATGCAGTTCTGCTCATGGCTATTGCCGATTTGTCATGCCAAATGTAGTTATGGTTCAGCAACGGAAATGCTGTGTCGAATTGTTCTACCGAGAGGAAATTAGTCTCAAATACGAATGCAATGCAACAGGAAAACTGCTCACGGATTGCTCAAAGTTCTGTTTGTAGGCATTTGAGATATAGAGATGAAAAGTATCCACAAAAATATGCATGCTCCCATGCTAACACGAAATGGTATCAGACATTGCAGAACAGAAAACCAGGAGTAGAAACTAACCAGCGTGAGTGAAAGTGTCCCAAATGCTTGGGCTCCTGCCATCCTCATCAACAGCACCCTCATACTGCGTGCAAAAGAAACATTAAAATCAAGTAGGCGAGGAAACTGCATTACATTAACGACGTCACTTGACGAACTAAACAGTATACACGCCAGAACTGTCTGCACAAACAAAAAAGATTACTTACTTGATTCCTATAAAAAGAAAAGATAACTTACTTGATATGCTGAAGTTCCAGCTCCAAAGACAAAGCCCCGTGGGAAATCACTTCTTGTGAAGACAAGATCAGCCGCGGTTGCATCCTGAACCCAGAGGGGCAGCAAGGGAAAGAAGAAGGCAGTAGCACCACCCATCTGTGCAGCAGTGCTTGCGTTTTCAGTTTGCCCCGTGGGAAGCGACCAAATTAAAAAATTAAAAACTTGCCTGAAGTCAGGACTCGTTAAAGGATCTCGGAACTCGGATGGGCAGGGGCAGCTAGTTCTCGGAACTCGGAACTCGGAGTAGAATATTTGGGAGTAGTCTGCGTCTGCCTGGGCTCTTCCACTCCACGAAAACATTTAGTTTTTTTAATAATAAAACGTATTATTATCGTGAGATACTAATTATATTTATTTTTTCAACAACGGTATACCTTAATGATAGTACAGATACACGTATGAAAAAAAATCCCCACGAAAGTGTTTTAGTTCTTACAACACAGGCATAAACACCACCATAACAATATCTCTAAAGTTTGAATTCTCCAAAAACAACATCTTCAAAAAGAAAACGGTAAACAAGCATCGTCGTCAGTCCTCGCCGGATCATAGATCTTAGGTTTTTATCATTAAGAAAGTATTCGTTCTCAAAATAAATACCTTCAACAAACACATTTTCAGATACAGCCATCTAAGGCTAGAGTTTGAATTTTCACCCTGAAAGGTATGACATTGAACTTCTCCTATCTGACAGTCCCACCTCCGCGGAGAGGATCCACCCGACCGCGAAGAAAACATTTAGTACGTGACAATTTCTTTCATAAAATTATGATCTCGATCTTGAATGTTCACACTTTCTTTCTCGTGATCAGCGCTCAAGTGATCACGCCAACCTGCGAGCCTCCGTTGAACACTTTGGACAAATGCGTAACAGGTTTGATGGATAAATTCAAGTAAGTAATAATTAAGGTTTTTGCTAGTCCGTATTTTTCTTTTTACGAAACACAGTCGGAGGTATTAGCAATGGCTGTTAACGTGTACCTTTGTCTCGGCCACGGTTCCATGTTATATAGGAGGCACACAATGCCAGAGTTTGTACAGAACACGTATTACAGAAACGTATACAGACTCAGCCCGTATGAGGCCCAAACACATATGATATAAACCTCTAATACATATTATAACACCCTCCCTTAATCTAAACCTGTCGAAAGGTTGAGATTACGCTTGAATTCATCGAGCTTCTTGACTGGTAGAGCCTTTGTAAAACCATCTGCCACTTGATCCTTGCTAGAAATAAAATGAATAGCTAGTCTATTTTTAGCCACTCTCTCTCTAACAAAATGAAAATCAATTTCAATGTGCTTGGTGCGAGCATGAAACACTGGATTTGCAGATAAATAAGTGGCTCCTAGATTGTCACACCAAAGACTTGGTTTTTGTATCAGCTTTACTCCAAGTTCAGTAAGAAGAGCTTCAACCCAAATTAACTCAGCTGTGGCATTAGCTAAAGCTTTATATTCTGCTTCAGTACTTGACCGAGACACTGTTTCTTGTTTTCTAGCACTCCAAGAAACCAAGTTTGGACCAACAAATATAGCAAAACCACCTGTAGATCTCCTATCATCCAAGCAACCAGCCCAGTCTGCATCTGAGAAAGCACTTAAAAGTGTGGAAGATGATCTTGTAAATGTGATGCCAAGTTTCACTGTATCCTTCACATATCTAAGAATACGCTTAACAGCTGTCCAATGTTCTGTAGTTGGGGCATGAAGATACTGACAAACCTTGTTTACAGAAAAGGCTAAATCAGGCCGTGTCAGGGTTAAATACTGAAGAGCTCCAACTATGCTTCTATACTGAGTACAGTCTTCAGAGCCAAGAGGCGTACCATCTGTGAGAGATAACTGTTCAGAAGAGGACAAAGGTGTAGGAGCAGGCTTACAATCATGCATGCCAACTTTGCTTAGTAACTCTGTAGCATATTTTTCCTGTGTCAAAAGCAGACCATTTGGTATCCTCTTCACCTCAATACCAAGGAAAAAATGTAAGTCTCCTAAATCCTTGATAGCAAAGTTCACATTTAAATCTCGAAGAAGCGCAGTGATAGCACGATCAGAAGAGCCAGTAACTATGATATCATCAACATAAATTAACACAAACATAGTGATACCTGACTTTCTCAAGAAGAACAAGGAAATATCAGCCTTGGACGGTGTAAATCCTAGTTCACATAGCTTAGAGCTCAATCTAGAATACCAGGCTCGAGGTGCTTGTTTCAGACCATATAAGGCTTTGTCAAGTTTGCAAATGTGATGCGGAGCATGGGGATTTTCAAAACCTGGAGGTTGTCTCATGTAAACCTCTTCTTCCAGAACACCATGAAGAAACGCGTTCTTGACATCTAGCTGCCGTAAGCTCCATCCACAAGAGACAGAGAGAGATAAAACAATTCTGATAGTTGCAATCTTCACTACAGGACTGAATGTATCCTCATAATCAATGCCATATCTCTGCTTAAAACCTTTTGCAACCAGTCTTGCTTTATATCTATCAATAGATCCATCTGCCTTCTTCTTAATTCTGTACACCCACTTGCAATCAATCAAATTCTTGTTTTTACTTGCAGGGACAAGATGCCAAGTCTTGTTCTCAAGAAGTGCATTGTATTCTTCTTCCATAGCCTTGCGCCAATTTGAGTCATTCAAAGCCTCTCGTAAGTGTATGCGGTTCACCTGTAGAGGACAACATACCATAGCGAACCGTACCATCAGTATATTGTTTGGGATTGCGTATACCTTTCTGCAGTCGAGTACGGACCCCAGGTGGTGAAGGAGGAGGCGGAGAATGTGCATTTGAATCATCATCTGAGGTGGCTGAATTTTCTTCTTCTTCCCCAGCAGCAGCCGCAGCAGAGACCGCATCAGAGTTGGATGCAGAAGATCCCGCACCTGGGGAATCGGCGGCAGACAGCGACAAGGAGCTCCCGCGCGGGGAGCCAGGACTGCCACGCGGCGACGAAGCACCGGGTGCATGTGCGTGCGGTCCCGCAGGCGTGTGGCCAGCACGCGCGGACACTGCAGGCGAGGCCTGCTGTTCGCTGTCGGAGGCTGTCCGCGTCTGGCTGGACGGATCCACCTCGGGGCGCGACGTCTCGGAATCAGCGCTGGCAGAAGAATGTTCAGGAAAATCTGCTCCGTGTTCTGTGCTCGTTTCGTCGTTTTGTGACTGATTTTCAGCAGCAGATTCAGCACTGATTTCTTCACTGTTTGCACCAGAATTTTCTTCAGAACTTGTGGTATCCTGCAACACATTAGGAACAGACACAATAGGTACAACATGGTTATTGCAATTTTGTGCACTCTCATGGGAAGTGGAGGTGGATGACGGAAGAAGGAGAATTTCCTTCTTAAGAAGAGCACCTGCATTTGGATGAAGAGATGCAAATGGGAAGACATTTTCATCAAAGACAACATCACGGGAAATATACACACGACCTGTGGAGATATCTAGGCATTTGACACCTTTATGGAGAGGACTATAACCAAGGAACACACATCGTGTGGAGCGAAACGCAAGTTTCCGCTTGTTATAAGGACGAAGGTTGGGCCAACATGCACAACCAAAAGTTCTCAATGCATCATAATTTGGAATGATATGAAGGAGCCGTTCGGTGGGAGTTTCAAAATCAAGCACTTTGCTGGGAAGTAAATTAATGAGAAAGGTTGCAGTGATAAAAGCTTCATCCCAGAATTTAAGGGGCATGGAGGCATTGGCAAGCAAAGCAAGACCAACTTCGACGATATGACGATGCTTTCTTTCAGCGAGAGCCATTTCGCTGATGAGCATGAGGGCAAGAGACATGATGTGTAATGCCAACCTTTTGAAAGAAACCATTTAACTTCTCATATTCACCTCCCCGATCGGTTTGCATAGTAACAATTTTTCACGTCAAACTTACGTTCAACATATTGTTGATAGTTAAGAAAGGCTTGATAAACATCAGAACGCTTTTTGAGCAAATAGATCCATGTAAATTTACTGAAATCATCGATAAAGCTTACATAATATGCATGTTTTCCCACAGAAAGAGGGGCAGGTCCCCATACATCAGAAAATACTTGCTCCAAGGGAGCAGTAGAAACACTAGAAGAAGTGGGGTATGGTAGCTGGTGACTCTTTGCCAACTGACAAGAGTCACAAACATAAGGGGTACTGTCTGGAGTGTAAGCTATTTTATTCTTCCTAAGAACTTGTTGAACCACGAACGAAGATGGATGTCCTAAGCGGCGATGCCATGTAGCGGATGATGGCTTTATTGTGATGAAGGCGTGCTTGGCGGTCTCATGAAACATAGGCACCAAGGGATAGAGACCACCCCAGCAGGGGCCCCTAAACAGTGTCCTTCGAGTTGCTTGGTCCTTGATTAAAAAGAAGAAAGGATGAAACTCAATAAAGACATGATTATCAAGAGTAAAGCGGTGAACGGACAAAAGATTCTTTGACGCACTAGGGACATGAAGGATATTATTGAGATCAAAGGAACCATGAGGAGTGCGCAAAACTGAATTACCAATATGACTAATGTGCATACCTGAACCTTCAGCAGTGCGAACTCGATCTTGCCCATGATACTTGTTGGCTATAAGAAGCTTGTTTAATTCACTGGTGATGTGGTCAGTGGCCCCTGTATCAGTATACCAATTTGTATCAACACCATACGACGCAAGGTTTGCTCCCTTCTCACCATCATCCCTGTCCTTCTTGTCATCCGAGTAACGCCACCAGCACGCATTGGCAGGGTGACCATGCTTCTTACAAATTTGGCACTCCGTATCAACATAAGGAGTAGGGACACGATCGGAACGGCGTCCATCAGAACGTCGGCCACCACCATTATCTCTACGGCGATCATCACGACGGTCACCTCTACGATCATCACGGCGCCAAGTGTCATCACGGCGCCAGTTTCCATTGCCTCGGTTGTCATCACGGCGCCAGTTGCGGCTGTCATCATCACGGGTATTGCCACCACCACGGTAGGGACTGCGAGCTCGTGGCGGAGGAGGAGAGCGATCCATGAAAGATTGCTGCACTAGCCAATTAAACCAAAAGTTCGAACTGATGGAAAGAGACTAGGCAATGTATTTATATTTCAACACTCCCCCTCAAGTCTAGGCAATTTTAGTCCTTAGCGTGGGTTCGGTGCGGGCCGCATAATCTTTTTTCTTTTGTTTTTAAATCTGCGTGAGCAGGGTCTTGAACTTGAGACCTCTTGGCTCTGATACCATATTAGCAATGGCTGTTAACGTGTACCTTTGTCTCGGCCACGGTTCCATGTTATATAGGAGGCACACAATGCCAGAGTTTGTACAGAACACGTATTACAGAAACGTATACAGACTCAGCCCGTATGAGGCCCAAACACATATGATATAAACCTCTAATACATATTATAACAGGAGGCAGCCGCTCACAAATACGTACACACTCACCGCTACGTACGCACGCACACTCTACCTCTATGAGCATCTTCGAGAGACTGGTTAATAAACTTGATCCAACGAGTCTTGAAATTGGTGAAGTCACCACAAGCTTCCCACTGTCGACGGGAACGTCGCATCCTACTGAAAAATATTCCGCCTTTATGAGACACCAAAGTGTAAAATCTGTGGTTTGAACTCTGGTGAGCTAAATGTGCAACTACCCCCTAACCATCCAATCACGGGTTGGTTCTCATTGCTAGTCAGTACATCTGGTTACCCGGAAGTGACTGAGTTTGCCGAGCACCCTAGTAAGAGAGCTTACTGGGCAAAAAAATTCTACATATTTTTAGTTGAGTTTGGCCAATTGAGATTTTATTAATTTTTGGTATTCTTAGCTACCTGTGTTGGATTTGCCTAAGATCAACATACCCATCTACACATTGGAGAAGATGCAGAACACACACGAGAGGGTTGCAGCATGCTCCTCAAACACAAACTAGTTACATGGCTTTATATAACACACACATACACACATGTTCAAGGCCACAACTACTTGATCCACTTTTCATCAAGCACTAGCTACACACACACACGCACACGTTCAGCATTACCAAGCCTCAGATCATTCACCAGGAGCTATTTCACGGCGGCATCGTACATGCATGGCCTACTCACTGACTTGGTCCTTGGTATTCCAGTGTGCACAGATGAGTTTAATCTACAAAGCTTTTGACTAATTTTAGCATGTGTATGCATATATTTAATTAATGGCTACAAATCAGCTCACTTGCTCCGTACTCTCTGTTTCTATGCTAAGCTCTCTGCCAATTACAACACCATGCACACATATCACTTGTCACTACTAGAACCAGATGCAGCTGATAAAAATAAAGTGAAAACAAATATGATCTAATCCTCTATATTGAGGAGTACTAACAAGATTAGTGCCAATAATCACTTTCCTACTTATCATTATTTATTTCTTCCTTGAAGCTCATGAATGTCGAGTGCAACACGGAGGCGGACGCCAATGCCATCTTGTCACGTAGATTTTCGCCGTCGCTGCTGGCCTCAAGTGTGCCACCGTGACACGCTCCTATGCAGTGGCGGAGCTTGCCAGGAAATCTGGGAGGGCAAACCAGAAAAAACTATGATTTGTGGGGGCAAAAAGCTCAAAAATTTCTACTATATTCCACATTTTTTATTCACTAATTTTCTAAAAGCTGGGGGGGGGGGGGTGCCCCCCTGACTTGTACATAGCTACGGCACTGCTCCTATGCCTTCACCACGAGTGTATCGCCGTGACACGCTCACTGCCGCATGTTCACCGCAGGTGCCATAGCTTGCCGCTGACTCACCTCTGTGTTGGCCACCGGTGACGCAACTCATCAGTAAACCGCCTTCATGTTGCCATCGATGCTGCATCTTGTCAGCGATTCCGAGCATCACACTTTTCTTTTTCACTCGTGGCGCAGCTCGACGACGATGGAGATCGTGCCTCGACCAACGAGGTTCTGATACCAACTGTTGGATTTGCCCAAAATCAATACACACATATGCCCAAAATTCACTACTACATTTAGATGCAGCTGATAAAAACAAAGTGAAAATAAACGCGATCTAATCCCTATATTGAGCACTAATAACAAGATTAGTTCCAACAACCCGGCATTTACCGAGCGGCTGCCAAAATTACAAAAAAAAATCATTTTTAAATTTTATTTTTACCTTTATTTGGTAATCGTCCTAGACTTCTATGTAAGAACGATAACCGTGAATTCCACACCCCCCCCCCCCAAAAAAAAGTAGTTTAGTGATTGAAACCTTGGTAACTGCATAACGAGTCCGGAATTTGGGCATGATAGTCTTTTCCGGGCAAGTCCCAAAATGGCATTGGGTAACAAACCTCCTCACTTTAAGCCAGAGGGCTTAAAAAATCTCTACATTGCGAACGATTTCATAGGAGGCGAAGGCGGAGCCGTGGAGGTGACGGGCATGTGGCGCATGAAACATACATTTTCACTATAGTCATCTTCTGTGTGTTTCTACGATAGGTTCGTGGCACGACATCTCATCGTCTTTTTCTTTTGCCCGCACCAACTCGTTACAGCTACATGCCTATTTGAATGATATGTGGGCTAACACTATTTTGGATCTGCGTTTACTTTCTGCTTATTGTGTTTTTATTGGTGGTTCTCTCATTACTTGGAAGACGAAAAAACAGACCGCGGGTTCAAATGCACAACTGAGTTGCGAGCTATGGCTCTCTTGACGACAAATGTGACTTGCTTACCGTGGTTACTTGAGGATTTTGGCGTTTCTGTAATTACTACACGCACTACCCTCTTGTCAGATAGTGCAAGTTTATCGGTACTACGCTTGCATGAGCTCACCAGTCATATTGGTATTGATGCTTCGTTGTTCGCTCGGGTGTGCACGATCGTTGTTTCTCTTCAGTATGTGCTTTCAGAGTTGTAATTGACAAGACAAACTAGAGCACAACATGCATTTTACCTTTCCAAACTGATGAATGTTATAGATCTACCATGGAGTTTGAGGGGAGGGAGTTAGAGTTATATTAATGATGGCTTTTGGCCTCCTGCATATTTGGCCTGTGGGCTACCACATATGCATGTATATATCATGGCCTTTGCCCTCTTGAAATATATTCTCATAACATGGACAAGATTAAGAAAAACTGTTAAATGTGTCCAGCTATCCAAGTAGATGACTTATATTGCGGTCCTCATTTTTGATAAGTTCTTTCACATTTGAATGCAAAATTATCATAGATATACTTATCTTGTGGAACTTAAATAGTAACTGAACAAAAATATGAGTTATCCATCTTAGGTGTACATGTCTCATATCAACATCTGACGATTTGTATATATTTACAATAACATACAAGCAGAAGATACAATCAATTATATAATGTCTTGCAAATAGCATTATGATTAGTCTACAAATTGAAGATGGATAAACAGATTTCATGTCGAGATGATGTTGTACTTAACACAATATTTGGGGTGGCCATACAATCTATCATTTTACTTTCTCCGTAGGCCCCCATCACCCGGCCACTGGGCACGCACTCACCATATTTGGGAGTCAGGACGGTAATGAAGACATGGCGTTCAGCACTGGTTATCGCCTTATCGGGCATTCCACAAAAGCGCAGAGGTTCCGGCCTTCTCCTTCAGGAAGGCAGAGTACCAGCGAGCGGAGAGCCTGGCTCGCCGTGGCTGTCTCTCGTCAGCGAAATCGACGCTGTACAGGCCGTACCTAGACTGGTATCCTGACAGGAGCTCGAACAGGTCCATGAACGCCCAGGCGAAGTAGCCTCTCACGTTGACTCCGTTCCTGCACAACAAGAAAGAGCATCAGGATGGAACCGCTTCTTCCGTATACTTGTTCGGGTCTCAAGTATCTCTGTAACAAATATTAGCCGTGTGGTGAAAATGTTAACTTTTGAATTCCAATGTTTCTTTTAAACAAAATTCCACTGTTTTGAAACGAATGAATGGGCTGAGCTACTGCGATATTGTCTTCAAAAGAATTGCTGATTTTTTTTATGTGTTTGATCCTGACGCACCTCAGTGCGTGTAGTGTGTTTTCCATGTAGCTGCTCAAGTAGGCAATTCTGTCAGTGTCATCTAGACTTCCGTCGGCAGATCCCATACCTGACCAGATGTGAAACAGGACACATGATAAAATGAACAAATTTATTCGTTTAAACATACTTGCTTCTGGTGGGAAATTGTGCTTGCCATTCTCTTGGATATAAATGGGAAGGTTCCCATAGGTTCCTTTCAGGTACTCCAGTACAAGTTGCAACCCTTTGGGATCACTTGGAATATTTGAAGGGGCACCCTGCAGACCAATAAAAAAGATGATCTGGACAGTTATTGTCAACATTGTAATAACAGTTTTAAGCCATCTTTCTTTTCTATTCTCTTGATTCTGTTATAGAAAAAATAAGCCAATGCATATAAACTCCAAGGCCAATCAAACTGAAGTTGGCACAGAACACATTAGACATAATTTTTTACCTGACCAGCTGGCGGGTCAGTCCTAGAACCTGCATCATACAAAGAAATCACTTGTTAGAACACTACTGCCACTCTTTTCTGTTACATTTGTCCAGTAAAGTGGTGAACAGATAGTATAATTTGTGATTGAAATGGTCAAAAAACAGTTGTGTCATGCAGTACATTGGCAGAAAATGTAACTCAAACCATGCTCTGAAGATAAAGAATACTAGACACTAAACATGTCTAGGGATGACTGAACACTACCCTCGGAGAAATGCCCAGCTTATATGTGACTCATGAATCTGGAAAGGCTACTTGCCAAGGGCAACAATCCTAGTATCACTATCCAGGAAAAGATACTTACCTCTGATATAAATTGACATGTCCGTGTTGTAGTCTCGAACACCTGTTTCCAGAGGGCGGTCATTCACGTAGAGAGAATAATAGTGATTTATTCCTATAAAATCTAAAGAACCCTTGATGAGTTCAGACTGATTTTTAGTGAAGGATGGAAGGCGAGAGCCAACATTCTTCTTCATAACTTCTGGGTAGTCCCCAAACACCAATGGATCTAGTATCCTGCAAGTACAGGCACTTAAGATCTCAACAATGCACATATTATACAGGTGAAATGCTTTCTGTGACAAAATGGAGGTAAAATATCATACCAGCCAAACAAGAAATCTTTACATCTCTCCGCTGCTTCTAAATCCGCAGTGGAATTTGTCAACGGATAACTCCAGTAGGAGTAGAAACTTATGCCAACAACTCCTTTTTGCATGGGCTGCATACAAAAGGTTCCTTTTAGTTTTTATTAGCATATACCTCTGAAAATTTTGCACTGCAACAGGGAAATAATGGATAAAGTAATAATGTTTTTAGGAAAAAAAGAACAGCGATCACAGTCCACTCAATTAACAGAATAAGAGTCTATGTACATTTCGGTCAAAAGAGTCTATGTACATCCCTCTTTTGAAGGAAACAAGGCCAGGAACCTGAACAAAGTAAACCAACTATTCCACCAAGAAATACTAGTCAACCCGTTGCCCAATGATATATTAAAATGTGGTTATATGTAATATATGACTGAAAACGGTGCCTCCATTATTGAGAAAAGCTTAGCTGGCTTAGAGTGACACAGTTTATGAAGAAAGCAGCACCAAAACTAATTTGAGCATTCACTCACTTGATACTTTTCTTTGTACAGACTGAAAACTGATGCATGCGCCAAAAGGGTATTATGAGCTGCTACGTAAGGTTCAGTACTAGAGTCCCCAATAGTGCATTTTGTTGCTCCAAATGGATCGGAGCAACGTGCAGGAGGGAATATAGCAACATCATAAGAGGCCATTAGACCAATGTTTGGCTCATTCACAGTCGTCCAGGATGTAACCCTATCTCCAAACTCCCTGAAGCAAATATCTGCATATGCTGTGAAATCTTCCCTGCGTTTTGCGGATGTGAAAATATGAATATGAAAATTATTATGTCGTAAGTATGAAAATGATATATAAAATTGTCACTACAATAGATTTATTTATTCATTAGTGAAACCATATATGAACTTACACAATTCTGGGGCTTAACCATCCACCATACTTGTCTTCAAGAATCTGAGGGAGATCTAGATGGTGAAGTGTGATATGGACTTGTATTCCTAATATAAATAACACAGACACCGGATGGTTCAAATGATCAATGCCTTCTACTTTTATTTCGTGTAGATTTATTGAAACAAAACAATGCATACTCCAAACATGTGAGTATGACCCAAGAAGTGATTGCAGTTGAATATTTAAATACTCAAAGATCTTACAAATATCTTACCATGATTTACTAGGTCATCAATTAGGTTATTGTAGTACTCCAGACCTTTTGGATTGATAGCCCCGCTTCCATCTGCAAACCCGAAATTTCAGAAACGATATGATAAATTAGGAAACTAAAGCAGATGGTTTTGATAAAGGTGCTGATGAGTTCTGTACTTGGAATAAGCCTTGACCAGGAGATGGAGAACCTATAAGCCTCTAGGCCAGTCTCAGACATGAGCTTAACATCCTCCTGCAAAATCAAATAAGCCAAATTTCTTTTAGAAAGAAATGCTCAATATTTTGCAAAGGACCCATATTATTTACCATGTATTTGTGGTACCCATCTGCCGCAACATCCCCTGTGCTTTTGTCTACCATTTTGCCTGCAAGAACAATTCAAACAGTCAAAATTGACCTAACCGCAACAATCGAAGTCTTGGTTAACCACATCAAGTTCTGATCATGGGTATTCCTAATTCCCAGTTTGCCATTTCAATTACTCAACATTCAGTTATGCTTCAGCATCAGATATATATGCTGTGCAAAATTGTTCTAACAAGAGGGAACTAGTGTTAAAACCCCACGCAATGCATCAGGACTCAGGAGAACAGATCACAGGCTGCTCAAGGGTCAAAACATGAAAATTATCTACAATCATATGGCCCCATGCTAAAACAAAATGTAGCCAGACATTGCAGCACCGGAAAACCAGACACAAATTTCAGGAACATGTAGGAACCAACCTGCGTGAGTGAAATTGTCCCAGCAGCTTGGGCTCCTGCCATCCTCCGCAACAGCACCCTCATACTGCAAGCAGAAGAAACGTCGAAATTCAGTATGTACAAAAAAACCACTGTATCAAGGACGTCAGCCGATGAACTAAGCACGGCAGAACTTTCAGCTCAAACAAGATAGATTACTTACTTGATATGCTGAGGTTCCAGCTCCGAAGACGAAGTCATGGGGGAAATCACTTCTTGTGAAGCCAAGATCAGTCGCAGTTGCATCCTGAACCCAGAGGGAGATCAGGAGGCAGAAGAAGGCAGCAGCGCCCATCTCTGCTGGTGCTTTTCTGTGCCTAATCGATTCTTGTGCTTCGGAGAAGACTTTATCAGGTATATTAATCTCAACAGCAGCCTCAAGCTCGTGGAACGCAACCATATTGAACAGCATGTATCTGAAGTCAAACATCATGTGGACACGTGCAGCAGCAGCTACAATGTTAGCACTGTGCTGCACATGCTTCTTTTTCAACAAATATACTTGGGTCTTGATTTTTTTAGGATATTCTTTTTTCTGTTCGTGATCGGCGCGCTGAAGTGGTTGCGCGCTTTTGCCCCTGCGGCATCCCACTAGCGACAAGCCCACATGGACAATTTGGACGAACGCGTCAAATAGCTGGTGGATAAACACAGATCAGTACCAGCATCGATTAAGAAAAGACATCTCGCTTAGAAAATCAATCGCGTGTGAGTCACAGGATTTAATGGAGAAAGGATGAGGCTGAACTGTTGGGCCGCGTACCAAAATACAATGAGCGGCATGGAAGGCATCACAGATCTTCTAGTTCTCCGTGGCCCTTGCGCTCTGGAGGAACCGGAACAATCCGAGCACGCTGCGACTGGCTGGGGAACTTAGACCATCTCCACTCGTCCCCCCGAACAGACCCCCGGCGAGCGTTTTTTTCCATCCGGACGGCGAAATTCGGCCCAGTCGCGCCCCCGGTTCCTCGTTTTCGTCCGGATTTGGGCCTAAATTCATCCGGCGATCCCACGCCATCCCCGGTCCCCCGGGGAGCGCTCGGGGACTCCGGACGAAACGAAAGCGCGCGTGGCCCCAACTTGTCGGCGACAATGGCCTCCGATCTACGGCAATACCCTCGTCTTCCCGATCTACGGCAATACCCTCGTCGAACGAAAGTTTTGAAATCTCAAGTGGTTCAACATAGATAGATTATATATATTTCGAATATAATTCGAATAAACATATATATTACATATAAAAACTTTAAAACGAACTTAAACTACTTCTTCTTCCTACGTGGCCCCGCCTCATCGTCGTCGCGGCGACGCTTTCGGCTCGTCACCTCCTCGTCGGAGGAAGTTGAGTCCTCCTCCTCGTCAGTGTCCTCAGCCTCTTCGTCGTCCTCCTCCTTCTCCTCGGCCTCTTCCTCCTCCTTTTCCTCGGCCTCTTCCTCGGCCTGCTCCTCGGCCTCTTCGTCCTCCTCCTCGTCGTCATCCCATTCGTCCTCGCTGGCCGGCGGGGGGGAATCGTCGCTGCTAGACGATGCAGCTGGATCCCACCAATGGCGCCATCCGGGCGGCTTCCCTCGTCGTCGGTGTCCGATGGCCAAGAGAGATCGCTCATGGTTGACGGAGGATGGTGACGAGAGAACAGATGAATGGCGTCGGCCGTCGGAAACCGTATATGTAGGTCTCCCGACGAAGAGAGCGGCGGTTGCTCTTCCGCGGAGTTCGTGCTCCATTACGGTGGTTCTCGCATCGAGGCCACTTCGACCGTTCCCGACGAGTCGTTTCGGCTCTCCAGACCACTTCGCGACGGTTCAATGCGTCGAGGGAACTCCGACGATTGCCCTTCCCGGTGGATCGCGCCGTCGCTACGCACGCGGTGGGTGCCCGTCCATGGGCTCGCGGCTGGAAAAATGGGCCTCCCCAGGCCAAAAACTACATCCATCCGGCGCTAAATAACGCCGGATTTCGGCCTGGGGAGCCCCAACGGCTGGGGATGCTCTTAGGCCATCTCCAACCGGGCGACCCATCCGCGCCCGCGCGTCCAGATAGATCCAGCCGGACAAAAATCCGGCCCAACGCGGGGATGCGCCGCAAAAGCGGACGGTCGCGGCGTCCGGAACGACGCAAACTCGGCCCAAATCTGGGCCGAGTTTGCGTGGCCGCGGATGGCACGCGGCGTCCTCGCGTGTCCGCCTGTCCGCGTGGCTGGCCCACCTGTCAGTGCCCCAGTCCTATTAAATGTGGACTGGGGAAGGGGACTGTCCCTATCCAGTCCCCACTTTCCACTCCGGCCGCACGCGCGAGCTCGAAGCTTCCGCGCCGCCATGGCCCCGAAGCGCGAGTTCTCGCCATTCGCCAACGACCACGAGGCCGGCAGCAGCCGGACAGTCGCGCCGGCGCCGTTCGCCATGGGGCCGCCGGCGCCGTTCGCCATGGGGCCGCCGGCGCCGTTCGCCATGGGGCCGCCGGCGATGCCCAGACGCGACCGGATCTACGTCACCGTAGCGGTGGCGCAGATGTTCTGGGACGCCGGCGTCCCAATGCCGTGGGGGGGCGTGCACCTCCCCCACGGCTGGCACCTGAGCCCAGATCGGGTTCCGGTGCCGCCCATCCCGGGCTCCGGCCGCGCCCGCTACGCCGAGATCCGGAGGCGCCACGCTCAACTGCCGGCGGACCTCCGGCGGGACCCCGCGTGCGGCGACGCAAGTCCCAACCGGGACTTGTGGTTCGAGGTGGAGCACGATGCGCGCCGGCGCACGTGCTTCACATCCGCGACGGCGCGGCCTCGCGCGCAGCCGCGCACACCTGCTAGGCGGGCTGGCCGCCGCCCCGGTGGCCTCTACATCAACGAGCCCGCGCCCCAGCCGCAGCCCCAGGAGGAGGAGGACGACCCGGAGCTGCAGGCGGCGCTCGCGGCGTCCCGCGAGCAGGGCGACCTCGACGAGCTGGCCAAATGACCGCACCTCGCCGAGACGCTGCGCACCTCCGCGCTGGAGGAGGCGGCCAGGAAGGCCCGGGAGGACGCCCGGGCGGAGGCGTGGGCCTTCCTCGAGCCGGCACGCCGTCGGGGAGGAGGCTACGCGTCGCGGCGGCGCTCCGGGAGGAGGAGGAGCGCCGGGCCGCGCGCCCCGGCGGAGGAGGAGCGCCCGGCCACGCTCCGGCTGCCGGCGGAGGAGGAGCGCCGGCCACGCTCCGGCTACGGGCGGAGGCTGCAGGCCGCGGCGGAGGAGCAGCTCCGGCAGGAGTCCGCGCGGAGGGCACGGCTGCGCAGGCCGGCGAGCCCGCCGAACCCGCAGTCCGCCCGGGAAAGGGCGCAGTGGGAGCCCTGGCCGGAGTCCCCGGTGCCCTCCGGCGTGTCGAGCCGGAACAGCGCGTCGCCGCCGGGGGGCGTTGTCGTCATCGACGCCGACGATGACGAGTACTACTGGGAGTAGTACTGCCAGCGGCCACTGATACGCCTCCGACGTATCGATAATTTCTTATGTTCCATGCCATATTATTGATGATACCTACATGTTTTATGCACACCTTATGTCATATTCGTGCATTTTCTGGAACTAACCTATTAACAAGATGCCGAAGTGCCGATTCTTGTTTTCTGCTGTTTTTGGTTTCGAAATCCTAGTAACGAATTTCTCGGAATTGGACGAAATCAAGACCCGGGGTCCTATTTTGCCACGAACCTTCCGGAAGACCGAAAGGGATACGAAGTGGGGCGACGAGGCGCCGCCACCATAGGGCCGCGCGGCCAGAGGGGGGCCCGCGCCGCCCTATGGTGTGGGCCCCTCGTCAGCCCTCCGACTCTGCCCTTCCGCCTACTTAAAGCCGCCATCGCGAAGCCAAGATCTGGGGGACAGGAGTCTCTGTTCCGGCACGCCGCCGGGACGGGAAGTGCCCCCGGAAGGCTCCTCCATCGACACCACCGCCATCTCCATCAACGCTGCTATCTCCCATGAGGAGGGAGTAGTTCTCCATCGAGGCTCGGGGCTGTACCGGTAGCTATGTGGTTCATCTCTCTCCTATGTACTTCAATACAATAATCTCATGAGCTGCCTTACATGATTGAGATTCATATGATGATGCTTGTAATCTAGATGTCGTTATGCTAGTCAAGTGAATTTTACTTATGTGATCTCCGGAGACTCCTTGTTCCACGTGTGTAAAGGTGACAGTGTGTGCACCGTGTGAGTCTCTTAGGCTATATTTCACAGAATACTTATTCACTCTTATGAATGGCGTAGTGAAGTGCTTATTTATATCTCTTTATGATTGCAATGTGTTTTGTATCACAATTTATCTATGTGCTACTCTAGTGATGTTATTAAAGTAGTTTATTCCTCCTGCACGGTGTAATGGTGACAGTGTATGCATCCGTGTTAGTACTTGGCGTATGTTATGATCATGATCTCTTGTAGATTGTGAAGTTAACTATTGCTATGATAGTATTGATGTGATCTATTCCTCCTACATAGTGTGAAGGTGACGGTAGTGCATGCTTGTGTTAGTACTTGGTTTAGTCGTGTTGATCTTTCATGCACTCTAAGGTTATTTAAATATGAACATTGAATTGTGGAGCTTGTTAACTCCGGCATTGAGGGTTCGTGTAATCCTACGCAATGTGTTCATCATCCAACAAGAGTGTAGAGTATGAATTTATCTATTCTGTTATGTGATCAAAGTTGAGAGTGTCCACTAGTGAAAGTCTAATCCCTAGGCCTTGTTCCTAAATACTGCTATCGCTGCTTGTTTACTGTTTTACTGCGTTACTACTGCTACCATATTACCACCATCAACTACACGCCAGCTCTTTTTCTGGCGCCGTTGCCGGGGACCTGAAGAAAAGTTACTCCACAAAGATTTCTAACTCCCACGTCAACTACACGCCAGCTCTTTTTCTAGCGCCGTTGCCGGGGAGATCAAGACACGCTGCAAGGGGAGTCTCCACTTCTCAATCTCTTTACTTTGTTTTTGTCTTGCTTTATTTTATTTACTACTTTGTTTGCTGCATTATATCAAAACACAAAAAAATTAGTTGCTAGTTTTACTTTATTTTACTGTCTTGTTTGCTATATTGAAAAC
Organism: Lolium rigidum; assembly: GCF_022539505.1. Lineage (NCBI taxonomy): Eukaryota > Viridiplantae > Streptophyta > Magnoliopsida > Poales > Poaceae > Lolium > Lolium rigidum. The sequence continues at coordinate 92,302,106 of NC_061513.1, forward strand.
ACACAAAAATTAGTTTACTTGCATTTACTTTATCTAGTTTGTTTTATTTACTACTGCTAAAATGGCTACCCCTGAAAATACTAAGTTGTGTGACTTCACTAGCACAAATAATAATGATTTCCTATGCACACCTATTGCTCCACCTGCTAATACAGCAGAATTCTTTGAAATTAAACCTGCTTTACTGAATCTTGTCATGAGAGAGCAATTTTCTGGTGTTAGTTCTGATGATGCTGCTGCCCATCTCAATAATTTTGTTGAACTATGTGAAATGTAAAAGTATAAAGATGTAGATGGTGACATTATAAAATTAAAATTGTTTCCTTTCTCATTAAGAGGAAGAGCTAAAGATTGGTTGCTATCTCTGCCTAAGAATAGTATTGATTCCTGGACTAAATGCAAGGATGCTTTTATTGGTAGATATTATCCCCCTACTAAAATTATATCTTTGAGGAGTGATACGTCTCCGACGTATCGATAATTTCTTATGTTCTATGCCATATTATTGATGATATCTACATGTTTTATGCACACTTTATGTCATATTCGTGCATTTTCTGGAACTAACCTATTAACAAGATGCCGAAGTGTCGGTTCTCGTTTTCTCGCTGTTTTTGGTTTCGGAAATCCTAGTAACGAAATATTCTCGGAATCGGACGAAATCAAGACTCGAGTTCCTATTTTCACCGGAAGCATCCGGAACACCCGAGAGCCGCGCAGAGGGGCCCCGTGGGCCCCGGATGATAGGGTGGCGCGGCCCGGGCCCTCGGCCGCGCCGGCCTATGGTGTGGCCACCCCTTCGACCCTCTCGCGCCGCCTCTTCGCCTATATAAAGCCTCCGTCGCGAAACCCACGAGGCGAAGAATGACGATACGGAAAACCTTCCGGAGCCGCCGCCATCGCGAAGCCAAGATCCGGGGGACAGGAGTCTCCGTTCCGGCACCCTGCCGGAGCGGGGAAGTACCCCGGAAGGCTTCTCCATCGACACCGCTGCCATCTCCACCGCCATCTTCATCACCGCTCGTTGCTCCCATGAGGAGGGAGTAGTTCTCCATCGAGGCTCGGGGCTGTACCGGTAGCTATGTGGTTCATCTCTCTCCTATGTGCTTCAGTACAATAATCTCATGAGCTGCCTTACATGATTGAGATTCATATGATGATGCTTGTAATCTAGATGTCACTATGCTAGTCAAGTGAGTTTTACTTATGTGATCTCCGGAGACTCCTTGTCCCACGTGTGTAAAGGTGACGAGTGTGTGCACCGTGTGGGTCTCTTAGGCTATATTTCACAGAATACTTATTCACTCGTTGAATGGCATAGTGAGGTGCTTATTTATATCTCTTTATGATTGCAATGTGTTTGTATCACAATTTATCTATGTGCTACTCTAGCAATATTATTAAAGTAGTTTTATTCCTCCCGCATGTGTGCAAAGGTGACGAGTGTGTGCACCGTGTTAGTACTTGGTTTATGCTATGATCATGATCTCTTGTAGATTGCGAAGTTAACTATTGCTATGATAATATTTATGTGATCTATTCCTCCTACATATGCATGAAGGTGACAAGTGTGCATGCTATGCTAGTACTTGGTTTAGTCTTTTGATCTATCTTACACTAAAGGTTACTAAAATATGAGCATTATTGTGGAGCTTGTTAACTCCGGCATTGAGGGTTCGTGTAATCCTACGCAATGTGTTCATCATCCAACAAAAGTGTAGAGTATGCATTTATCTATTCTCGTTATGTGATCAAAGTTGAGAGTGTCCACTAGTGAAAGTCTAATCCCTAGGCCTTGTTCCTAAATACTGCTATTGCTGCTTGTTTACTGTTTCTATTGCGTTACTACCGCTGCGTTACTACTACCGCGTTACTACGCTTGTTTACTCGTCCCGGGCAAAGCACTTTTCTCGGTGCCGTTGCTACTGCTACTATTTATTCATACCACCCGTATTTCACTATCTCTTCGCCGAACTAGTGCACCTCTTAGGTGTGTTGGGGACACAAGAGACTTCTTGCTTTGTGGTTGCAGGGGTTGCATGAGAGGGATATCTTTGACCTCTTCCTCCTCGAGATCGATAAACCTTGGGTAATCCACTTAAGGGAAACTTGTCTGCTGTTCTACAAACCTCTCGCTCTTGGAGGCCCAACACTGTCTACAAGAATAGAAGCTCCCGTAGACATCAAGCACTTTTCTCGGCGCCGTTGCTCGAGGAGGAAAGGTAAAAGGCACTCATACTCCGGTTCCAGGTAACAGTACTTTTCTGGCGCCATTGTGTTTGTGCTCGAAGCTATTTCCTTTAGATCCTGCAATTGCATCTTTTGTTTCTTGTTTACACTAGTTTGGCATAATGGACAACAATGAGCTTCTTATTCTATTTCCTGATTTAAAACATGGATTGTTTGATGCGAAAATTAAAAAACCTATGGAATCTTATTTGCATGCTCGGTAGTAATATTAGTATGAACGCTTTGAACACCATTGTTGATAATAATGTAGAAAGTTCTAAGCTTGGGGAAGCTGGTTTTCATGATCTTTTTAGTCCCCCAAGCATTGAGGAGAAAATTTTCTTTGATGATACTTTGCCTCCTATTTATGATGATTATAATAGTGGTCTTTTGGTACAACCTACTATGGAGAGTAAATTTTATTGTGATTATACTATGCCTCCTACACTTGATGAGAATAATAATGATAGCTACTTTGTTGAATTTGCTCCCGCTATTACTAATAAAACTGATTATGCTTATGTGGAGAGTAATAATTTTATGCATGAGACTCATGATAAGAATGCTTTATGTGATAGTTATATTGTTGAGTTTGCTCATGTTGCTACTGAAAGTTATTATGAGAGAGGAAAATATGGTTGTAGAAATTTTCATGTTACTAAAACACCTCTCTATGTGCTGAAATTTTTGAAGCTACACTTGTTTTATCTTCCTATGCTTGTTACTTTGCTCTTCATGAACTTGTTTACTTACAAGATTCCTATGCATAGGAAGCATGTTAGACTTAAATGTGTTTTGAATTTGCCTCTTGATGCTCTCTTTTGCTTTCAATACTATTTCTTGCGAGTGCATCATTAAAACTGTTGAGCCCATCTTAACGGCTATAAAGAAAGAACTTCTTGGGAGATAACCCATGTGTTATTTTGCTACAGTAGTTTGTTTTATATTTGTGTCTTGGAAGTTGTTTAATACTGTAGCAACCTCTCCTTATCTTAGTTTTGTGTTTTGTTGTGCCAAGTAAAGTCTTTGATAGTAAAGTGAATACTAGATTTGGATTACTGCGCAGAAACAGATTTCTTTGCTGTCACGAATATGGGTCTAATTCTCTGTAGGTAACTCAGAAAATTATGCCAATTTACGTGAGTGATCCTCAGATATGTACGCAACTTTCATTCAATTTGGGCATTTTCATTTGAGTAAGTCTGGTGCCCTTTTAAAATTCGTCTTTACGGACTGTTACGTTTTGACAGATTCTGCCTTTTATTTCGCATTGCTTCTTTTCGCTGTGTTGGGTGGATTTCTTTGTTCCATTACCTTCCAGTAGCTTTGAGCAATGTCCAGAAGTGTTAAGAATAATTGTGTCACCTCTGAACATGTGAGTTTTTGATTATGCACTAACCCTCTAATGAGTTTGTTTCGAGTTTGGTGTGGAGGAAGTTTTCAAGGGTCAAGAGAGGAGGATGATATACTATGATCAAGGAGAGTGAAAACTCTGAGCTTGGGGATGCCCCGGTGGTTCACCCCTGCATATTCTAAGAAGACTCAAGCGTCTAAGCTTGGGGATGCCCAAGGCATCCCCTTCTTCATCGACAAATTATCAGGTTCCTTCTCTTGAAACTATATTTTTATTCGGCCACATCTTATGTACTTTACTTGGAGCGTCTGTGTGCTTTTGTTTTTGTTTTTTGTTTGAATAAATGCTTGTGTGGAGAGAGACACGCTCCGCTGGTTCATATGAACACATGTGTTCTTAGCTTTTAATTTTCATGGCGAAGTTTCTTCTTCGTTAATTTGTTATATGGTTGGAATTGGAAAATGATACATGTAGTAAATTGCTATAATGTCTTGGATAATGTGATACTTGGCAATTGTTGTGCTCATGTTTAAGCTCTTGCATCATATACTTTGCACCCATTAATGAAGAAACACTTAGAGCTTGCTAATTTGGTTTGCATATTTGGTTTCTCTAGAGTCTAGATAATATCTAGTATTGAGTTTTGAACAACAAGGAAGACGGTGTAGAGTCTTATAATGTTTACAATATGTCTTTTATGTGAGTTTTGCTGCACCGGTTCATCCTTGTGTTTGTTTCAAATAACCTTGCTAGCCTAAGCCTTGTATCGAGAGGGAATACTTCTCATGCACCCAAAATACTTGAGCCAACCACTATGCCATTTGTGTCCACCATACCTACCTACTACATGGTATTTATCCGCCATTCCAAAGTAAATTGCTTGAGTGCTACCTTTAAAAATCCATCATTCACCTTTGCAATATATAGCTCATGGGACAAATAGCTTAAAAACTATTGTGGTATTGAATATGTACTTATGCACTTTATCTCTTATTAAGTTGCTTGTTGTGCGATAACCATGTTTCTGGGACGCCATCAACTATTCTTTGTTGAATATCATGTGAGTTGCTATGCATGTCCGTCTTGTCCGAAGTAAGAGAGATCTACCACCTTTATGGTTGGAGCATGCATATTGTTAGAGAAGAACTTTGGGCCGCTAACTAAAGCCATGATTCATGGTGGAAGTTTCAGTTTGGACATATATCCTCAATCTCATATGAGAATAATAATTGTTGCCACATGCTTATGCATTAAAGAGGAGTCCATTATCTCGTTGTCCATGTTGTCCCGGTATGGATGTCTAAGTTGAGAATAATCAAAAGCGAGAAATCCAAAATGCGAGCTTTCTCCTTAGACCTTTGTACAGGCGGCATGGAGGTACCCCATTGTGACACTTGGTCAAAACATGTGCATTGCAAAGATCCGGTAGTCCAAGTTAATTAGGACAAGGTGAGGGCACTATTAGTATACTATGCATGAGACTTGCAACTTGTAAGATATAATGTACATAACTCATATGCTTTATTACTACCGTTGACAAAATTGTTTCATGTTTTCAAAATAAAAGCTCTAGCACAAATATAGCAATCGATGCTTTCCTCTTTGAGGGACCATTCTCTTTACTTTTATGTTGAGTCAGTTCACCTATTTCTCTCCACCTCAAGAAGCAAACACTTGTGTGAACTGTGCATTGATTCTTACATACTTGCATATTGTACTTGTTATATTACTCTATGTTGACAATTATCCATGAGATATACATGTTACAAGTTGAAAGCAACCGCTGAAACTTAATCTTCCTTTGTGTTGCTTCAATACCTTTACTTTGATTTATTGCTTTATGAGTTAACTCTTATGCAAGACTTATTAATACTTGTCTTGAAGTACTATTCATGAAAAGTCTTTGCTTTATGATTCACTTGTTTACTCATGTCATTACCATTGTTTTGATCGCTGCATTCACTACATATGTTTACAAATAGTATGATCAAGGTTATGATGGCATATCACTTCAGAAATTATCTTTGTTATCGTTTTACCTGCTCGGTACGAGCAGAACTAAGCTTGGGGATGCTTGATACGTCTCCGACGTATCGATAATTTCTTATGTTCTATGCCATATTATTGATGATATCTACATGTTTTAAGCACACTTTATGTCATATTCGTGCATTTTCTGGAACTAACCTATTAACAAGATGCCGAAGTGCCGGTTCTCGTTTTCTGCTTGTTTTTGGTTTCAGAAATCCTAGTAACGAAATATTCTCGGAATCGGACGAAATCAAGACCCAGGTTCCTATTTTCACCGGAAGCATCCGGAACACCCGAGAGCCGCCGGAGGGGGCCCCGTGGGCCCTGGATGATAGGGTGGCGCGGCCTGGGCCCTGGCCGCGCCAGCCTATGGTGTGGCCACCCCTTCGACCCTCCTGCGCCGCCTCTTCGCCTATATAAAGCCTCCGTCGCGAAACCCCTGAGGCGAAGAATGACGATACGGAAAACCTTCCCGCAGCCGCCGCCATCGCGAAGCCAAGATCCGGGGGACAGGAGTCTCCGTTCCGGCACCCTGCCGGAGCGGGGAAGTGCCCCCGGAAGGCTTCTCCATCGACACCGCTGCCATCTCCACCGCCATCTTCATCACCGCTGCTGCTCCCATGAGGAGGGAGTAGTTCTCCATCGAGGCTCGGGGCTGTACCGGTAGCTATGTGGTTCATCTCTCTCCTATGTGCTTCAATACAATAATCTCATGAGCTGCCTTACATGATTGAGATTCATATGATGATGCTTGTAATCTAGATGTCACTATGCTAGTCAAGTGAGTTTTACTTATGTGATCTCCGGAGACTCCTTGTCCCACGTGTGTAAAGGTGACAAGTGTGTGCACCGTGTGGGTCTCTTAGGCTATATTTCACGGAATACTTATTCACCTGTTGAATGGCATAGTGAGGTGCTTATTTATATCTCTTTATGATTGCAATGTGTTTGTATCACAATTTATCTATGTGCTACTCTAGCAATATTATTAAAGTAGTTTTATTCCTCCTGCATGTGTGCAAAGGTGACGAGTGTGTGCACCGTGTTAGTACTTGGTTTATGCTATGATCATGATCTCTTGTAGATTGCGAAGTTAACTATTGCTATGATAATATTGATGTGATCTATTCCTCCTACATATGCATGAAGGTGACGAGTGTGCATGCTATGCTAGTACTTGGTTTAGTCTTTTGATCTATCTTACACTAAAGGTTACTAAAATATGAGCATTATTGTGGAGCTTGTTAACTCCGGCATTGAGGGTTCGTGTAATCCTACGCAATGTGTTCATCATCCAACAAAAGTGTAGAGTATGCATTTATCTATTCTGTTATGTGATCAAAGTTGAGAGTGTCCACTAGTGAAAGTCTAATCCCTAGGCCTTGTTCCTAAATACTCGCTATTGCTGCTTGTTTCTCGTTTTATTGCGTTACTACTCGCTTGCGTTACTACTCTTGCGTTACTACTCGCTTGTTTACTTGTCCTGGGCAAAGCACTTTTACGGTGCCGTTGCTACTGCTACTATTTATTCATACCACTTCGTATTTCACTATCTCTTCGCCGAACTAGTGCACCTCTTAGGTGTGTTGGGGACACAAGAGACTTCTTGCTTTGTGGTTGCGGGGTTGCATGAGAGGGATATCTTTGACCTCTTCCTCCCTGAGATCGATAAACCTTGGGTAATCCACTTAAGGGAAACTTGCTGCTGTTCTACAAACCTCTGCTCTTGGAGGCCCAACACTGTCTACAAGAATAGAAGCTCCCGTAGACATCAAGGAGTAGCATAATGAATTTTAAACAATTGGATAATGAACATGTTGCTCAAGCTTGGAAAAGAATGAAATCTTTGGTTAAAAATTGCCCAACCCATGGACTGACTACTTGGATGATCATCCAAACCTTCTATGCGAGGACTAAATTTTTCTTCGCGGAATTTATTGGATTCAGCTGCTGGAGGTACCTTTATGTCCATCACTCTTGGTGAAGCAACAAAGCTTCTTGATAATATGATGATTAATTACTCTGAATGGCACACGGAAAGAGCTCCACAAGGTAAGAAGGTAAATTCTGTTGAAGAATCCTCTTCCTTGAATGATAAGGTTGATGCTATTATGTCTATGCTTGTGAATGATAGGACTAATGTTGATCCTAATAATGTTCCATTAGCTTCATTGGTTGCCCAAGAAGAACATGTTGATGTAAACTTCATTAAAAATAATAATTTCAACAACAATGCTTATCGGAACAATTCTAGTAATAACTATAGGCCATATCCTTATAATAATGGTAACGGTTATGCTAATTCTTATGGGAATTCTTACAACAATAATAGGAATACACCCCCTGGACTTGAAGCTATGCTTAAAGAATTTATTAGTACACAAACTGCCTTTAACAAATCTGTTGAGGAAAAGCTCAATAAAATTGATATTCTTGCTTCTAAGGTTGATAGTCTTACCTCTGATGTTGATCTTTTAAAATCAAAAGTTATGCCTAATAGGGATATTGAAAATAAAATTGTTACTACAGCAAATGCCATCCAAGTTATAATTAATGAGAATATAAGATTAATGGCTGAACTGCGTGCTAGGTGGGATAGAGAAGAAAATGAAAAACTAGCTAAAGAGAATAATGTAGCTAAAGTTTGGACTATTACCACCACTAGCAATGCTAATGATTCACATGTTGCTGCACCTCCTACTATCAATGGTAAAATAATTGGTGTTGGCAATGCTTCTACTCCTATTGCAAAGCGCGCAAAATTACTCGAAACTCGCTAAAGCTCGCTGAAACCTGCTGTGATAAAACTGCTGAAATTTTTTCCAACCTTGGGGATGATAATCCCATTGCTTTAGATTGTAATGATTTAGATTTTGATGATTGCCACATCTCTGAAGTTATAAAGTTCTTACAAAAACTTGCTAAGAGTCCCAATGCTAGCGCTATAAACTTGGCTTTCACAAAACATATTACAAATGCTCTCATAAAAGCTAGAGAAGAGAAACTGAAACTTGAAACTTCTATTCCTAGAAAGTTAGAGGATGGTTGGGAGCCCATCATTAAAATGAGAGTCAAAGATTTTGATTGTAATGCTTTATGTGATCTTGGTGCAAGTATTTCTGTTATGCCTAAGAAAGTTTATGATATGCTTGACTTGCCACCATTGAAAAACTGTTATCTGGATGTTAATCTCGCTGATAATGCTAAAAAGAAACCTTTGGGGAAACTTGATAATGTTCATATTATGGTTAACAATAATCTTGTCCCCGTTGATTTTGTTGTCTTGGATATTGAATGCAATGCATCTTGCTCCATTATATTGGGAAGACCTTTTCTTCGAACCGTTGGTGCTACTATTGATATGAAGGAAGGTAATATTAAATATCAATTTCCTCTCAAAAAGGTATGGAACACTTCCCTAGAAAGAGAATGAAGTTACCTTATGATTCTATTATTAGAACAAATTATGATGTTGATGCTTCATCTCTTGATGTTACTTGAGTTCACTTTCTGCGCCTAGCTGAAAGGCGTTAAAGAAAAACGCTTATGGGAGACAACCCATGTTTTTACTACAGTATTTTTGTTTTATATTTGAGTCTTGGAAGTTGTTTACTACTGTAGCAACCTCTCCTTATCTTAGTTTTATGTTTTGTTGTGCCAAGTAAAGTCTTTGATAGTAAAGTAAGTACTAGATTTGGATTACTGCGCAGTTCCAGATTTCTTTGCTGTCACGAATCTGGGTCTACCTACCTGTAGGTAGCTCAGAAAATTAAGCCAATTTACGTGCATGATCCTCAGATATGTACGCAACTTTCATTCAATTTGGGCATTTTCATTTGAGCAAGTCTAGTGGCCTAATAAAATCCATCTTTACGGACTGTTCTGTTTTGACAGATTCTGCCTTTTATTTCGCATTGCCTCTTTTGCTATGTTGGATAAATTTCTTTGATCCATTAATGTCCAGTAGCTTTATGCAATGTCCAGAAGTGTTAAGAATGATTGTGTCACCTCTGAACATGTTAATTTTAATTGTGCACTAACCCTCTAATGAGTTGTTTCGAGTTTGGTGTGGAGGAAGTTTTCAAGGATCAAGAGAGGAGTATGATACAATATGATCAAGGAGAGTGAAAGCTCTAAGCTTGGGGATGCCCCGGTGGTTCACCCCTGCATATTCTAAGAAGACTCAAGCGTCTAATCTTGGGGATGCCCAAGGCATCCCCTTCTTCATCGACAACATTATCAGGTTCCTCCCCTGAAACTATATTTTTATTCCGTCACATCTTATGCACTTTGCATGGAGCGCCGGTTTGTTTTTGTTTTTTGTTTTGTTTGAATAAAATGGATCCTAGCATTCACTTTGTGGGAGAGAGACACGCTCCGCTTTAGCATATGGACAAGTATGTCCTTAGGCTCTACTCATAGTATTCATGGCGAAGTTTCTTCTTCGTTAAATTGTTATATGGTTGGAATTGGAAAATACTACATGTAGTAACTCTAAAATGTCTTGGATAATTTGATACTTGGCAATTGTTGTGCTCATGTTTAAGCTCTTGCATCATATACTTTGCACCCATTAATGAAGAAACACTTAGAGCTTGCTAATTTGGTTTGCATATTTGGTTTCTCTAGAGTCTAGATAATATCTAGTATTGAGTTTTGAACAACAAGGAAGACGGTGTAGAGTCTTATAATGTTTACAATATGTCTTTTATGTGAGTTTTGCTGTACCGTTCATCCTTAGATTTGTTTCAAATAACCTTGCTAGCCTAAACCTTGTATCGAGAGGGAATACTTCTCATGCATCCAAAATACTTGAGCCAACCACTATGCCATTCGTGTCCACCATACCTACCTACTACATGGTATTTATCCGCCATTTCAAAGTAAATTGCTTGAGTGCTACCTTTAAAATTCCATCATTCACCTTTACAATATATAGCTCATGGGACAAATAGCTTAAAAACTATTGTGGTATTGAATATGTACTTATGCACTTTATCTCTTATTAAGTTGCTTGTTGTGCGATAACCATGCTTCTGGGGACGCCATCAACTATTCTTTGTTGAATATCATGTGAGTTGCTATGCATGTCCGTCTTGTCTGAAGTAAGAGAGATCTACCACCTTAATGAATGGTTGGAGCATGTATATTGTTAGAGAAGAACATTGGGCCGCTAACTAAAGCCATGATTCATGGTGGAAGTTTCAGTTTTGGACATATATCCTCAATCTCATATGAGAATAATAATTGTTGCCACATGCTTATGCATTAAAGAGGAGTCCATTATCCGTTGTCCATGTTGTCCCGGTATGGATGTCTAAGTTGAGAATAATCAAAAGCGAGAAATCCAAAATGCGAGCTTTCTCCTTAGACCTTTGTACAGGCGACATGGATGTACCCCATTGTGACACTTGGTTAAAACATGTGCATTGCAAAGATCCGGTAGTCCAAGCTAATTAGGACAAGGTGCGGGCACTATTAGTATACTATGCATGAGGCTTGCAACTTGTAAGATATAATTTACATAACTCATATGCTTTATTACTACAGTTGACAAAATTGTTTCATGTTTTCAAAATAAAAGCTCTAGCACAAATATAGCAATCGATGGTTTCCTCTTTGAAGGACCATTCTTTTTACTTTTATGTTGAGTCAGTTCACCTATCTCTCTCCACCTCAAGAAGCAAACACTTGTGTGAACTGTGCATTGATTCCTACATACTTGCATATTGCACTTGTTATATTACTCTATGTTGACAATTATCCATGAGATATACATGTTACAAGTTGAAAGCAACCGCTGAAACTTAATCTTCCTTTGTGTTGCTTCAATACCTTTACTTTGATTTATTGCTTTATGAGTTAACTCTTATGCAAGACTTATTGATGCTTGTCTTGAAGTACTATTCATGAAAAATCTTTGCTTTATGATTCACTTGTTTACTCATGTCATTACCATTGTTTTGATCGCTGCATTCATTACATATGTTTACAAATAGTATGATCAAGGTTATGATGGCATGTCACTTCAGAAATTATCTTTGTTATCGTTTTACCTGCTCGGGACGAGCGAGAACTAAGCTTGGGGATGCTGATACGCCTCCGACGTATCGATAATTTCTTATGTTCCATGCCATATTATTGATGATACCTACATGTTTTATGCACACCTTATGTCATATTCGTGCATTTTCTGGAACTAACCTATTAACAAGATGCCGAAGTGCCGTCTTTGTTTTACGCTGTTTTTGGTTTCGGAAATCCTAGTAACGAAATATTCTCGGAATTGGACGAAATCAAGACCCGGGGTCCTATTTTGCCACGAACCTTCCGGAAGATCGAAAGGGATACGAAGTGGGGCGACGAGGCGCCGCCACCATAGGGCCGCGCGGCCGGCAGGGTGCCCGCGCCGCCCTATGGTGTGGGCCCCTCGTCGGCCCTCCGACTCGCCCTTCCGCCTACTTAAAGCCTCCTTCGCGAAACCCCCGATGCGAAAAACCACGATACGGAAAACCTTCCGGAGACGCCGCCGCCGCCAATCCCATCTCGGGGGATTACGGAGATCTCCTCCGGCACCCTGCCGGAGAGGGGATTCATCTCCCGGAGGACTCTACACCGCCATGGTCGCCTCCGGAGTGATGAGTGAGTAGTTCACCCCTGGACTATGGGTCCATAGAAGTAGCTAGATGGTTGTCTTCTCCTCATTGTGCTTCATTGTTGGATCTTGTGAGCTGCCTAACATGATCAAGATCATCTATCCGTAATACTCTATGTTGTGTTTGTCGGGATCCGATGGATAGAGAATACCATGTTATGTTAATTATCAAATTATTGCATATGTGTTGTTTATGATCTTGCATGCTCTCCGTTATTAGTAGAGGCTCTGGCCAAGTTTTTTGCTCTTAACTCCAAGAGGGAGTATTTATGCTCGATAGTGGGTTCATGCCTGCATTGACACTGGGACAATGCGATGAAAGTTCTAAGGTTGTGTTGTGCTTGTTGCCACTAGGGATAAAACATTGGCGCTATGTCCGAGGATGTAGTTGTTGATTACATTACGCACCATACTTAATGCCATTGTCCGTTGCTTTGCAACTTAATACCGGAAGGGGTTCGGACGATAACCCGAAGGTGGACTTTTTAGGCATAGATGCGGTTGGATGGCGGTCTATGTATTTTGTCGTAATGCCCAATTAAATCTCACTATACTTATCATGACATGTATGTGCATTGTTATGCCCTCTCTATTTGTCAATTGCCCGACTGTAATTTGTTCACCCAACATGCTTTTATCTTATGGGAGAGACACCTCTAGTGAACTCGTGGACCCCGGTCCATTCTTTTAATACTGAAATACAAATCTCCTCGCAATACTTGTTTTTACCGTTTTCTCTGCAAACAATCATCTTCCACACAATACGGTTAATCCTTTGTTACAGCAAGCCGGTGAGATTGACAACCTCACTGTTTCGTTGGGGCAAAGTACTTTGGTTGTGTTGTGCAGGTTCCACGTTGGCGCCATGATCTCTGGTGTTGCGCCGCACTACATCCCGCCGCCATCAACCTTCAACGTGCTTCTTGGCTCCTCCTGGTTCGATAAACCTTGGTTTCTTTCTGAGGGAAAACTTGCTGCTGTGCGAATCATACCTTCCTCTTGGGGTTTCCAACGAACGTGTGAGTTACACGCCATCAGCCACCGTGCTCGCAAACCCTGTCTAGGGTTTTTTTTTAGTTTAAAGCCCATATAGGGCTTTCTTTTGTGTAAAAATTGCCCAAAATAGGGCTAAGTTTAACTAACCACTACTTTAATGTTATTTTGGCTGTTTTCCTTTTTTATTTTTATTTTTGTTATTTTAATTACATATGCGGTGCGTCCGCGCGTTGGGCGCAGCGTGCGACCCAAACGGACACGCGGACGCGGGCCGCTGTCCGGGTGTCCGTTCGGCCACCCAAACGGCCCAAAACGGACGGCCCAGCGTGTCCGTTTGGGTCGCGCGGTTGGAGATGCCCTTAGAGCATCTCTAGTCAGGTCCCTCAAAATACGTCCGGATGCATGCATTTTAATAGAGGGGATCACCCCATGTGGAAAAAGTAGGTGAGGGAAAGTGTGAGAAAAGAGAATGACATGTGGGGAGTAGGAGCTGCATGCACGCATCTGGATGCTATTTTTGTGTTCGGCGTCCCCGGTAAAGACTCCGGCGTACCGGGGATGCCGGACATAAAATGAGGCGCTATTTAGCTTTGGAGGACGCGACTGAAACACGTTTTTCTCCATTTCTTGTCCGCCGTCTCCCAAACGTACTGGAGATGCTCTAAGGGCTTCGTGACGTCCCATGAAGGCATGTCTAACGGCTCGGCACATTTTGGACGTCTAAAACCGTCGGACTGTGTGCACAAAAATTTAGACGAGCGTCTCTAGGTATACTCCCAGCAGGGTGACTTATGTTGTCTTTCCAATATATTTTTCATTCAGCTCAAATGCATAATGTACATTTATGGACACAAAAATGTCTTTTTGACCGTGTCTCCGTTTGCGTCTGGGTGTGCTCCCAGCGGAGTGACCTATATTGTCTTTTCAATATATTTTTCATTCAGCTCTGTAGAATGATAGAGAGTGATATGCGGAATATGATGGATGTTGTATTGAGCCTCTCAGGACGAGTATATATAGGGTACACGACTTGGAGGTTAAGATAGCTCTCCTAGAGATACGTAGGTAGAGATTTTAAATTCTAGACTACATAATATACATATACCAAATATATCTCTAATACTCTCTGCAATTGTAGCGGTAGTGACGTGAACAACAGTAGCATCGCAGACGGTCAAACTGGAGATAAGCCGAAGGTATGAACCAACACTCCCCCGCAGTGGTAGCGGGAACGTCGTGAACGATGTTGCGTCGCGAAAGCTTTGACTACAGAAGAAGAAGAAGCTGAGGTGCTCATGCGAGGTGATAGCCCTTTGTGCCGATGTCGAGGTAGCCGAGAGCGTGGGTGTTGCAACCTTGGTTGGGGTAGCCGCGCGAGGGGATGTTGATGTGGGCATAACCCTTCGAGTACCCTACATTGCTATACCCGATACAGATTATGAAGATGGACCAGCTCAAGGACTCGACAAGCTGGACCCACGTCAACTTGAACTACAAGGAAGAAAGCTCCAATACGAATTCTACTAGGACTCTTGTAAACCCTAGTCTGGTTGATATATAAAGCCAGACAGGGGCACCCCTTGGGGAGAGATTCAGAAACACAATATGCCAAGATCGAACACATGATACGCCTAGACACCACAACCCGCAGATTAGAACTAGACTTGATACAACAACTCTACCTACAGCGGGCCCTTATATACATATTATGATATACTGCATTGCTAGCAGGACGTAGCGATGCTCCACCGCGGGGACGTGAACCTGGGTACGTCGTGTACCGTCTCGCTCCCAGAGTTTCCATCGTCGCATTTCTCGAAACTCAAACCCCTCATAGTGAGTATTGCCGAGGAGCCATGCTCGTCAATTGGCGCCGTCTATGGGAAGTGCGACAACTGGATTTCGTGCTCCGGGCGGGAACCTTTATCTAGATCAGCAACTGCATTACCTAAATAGAGTAAGGCTGTTGAAATCGGAGCTCTCTCAGTGAATGGACGGTGCAAGCAAACGTGGTGGGCCAGCCCAGGTATAGGTGGCCTCCGTTTTGGGCTTGGCCGGTGCTTCGTGGCCGGCGCACTGTGGGTCAGGCTCAGGCTCCTTGCGAGAACGTAACGATTTCTCCTCTTCCTCCCCAATCTCAAGCGCAACTCCTCCCGGTCCTAGGTTTTCGCCGCCGCCCCTCACCTCGCCGCCATCCCCGTCTTTCTACTCCTCACTCGCTCAAGCCTCCCGTCGCTCTCCCTCGAATTTCAGTCGCTGTCCAACTCCTCGACGTCCCCATCTTGCCCCCACGTCCATCTCCGCCTCTCTGCTCGATCGAGCAGTCAATGAGGAGGAACAGCGACAGAGAGCAGGCATCCTCGATTAGTTTCCCGTGGTTAATGCTTACAGTCCTCTCCTACTGGTCTGGCATGGCCATAAAAGAAAATCCAGTATGGGCGACGGCAGGCCTCCGTACCGGAACATCTAGGTGCCGCTGCACCACTTCGCGCCGCTGAAGCAGTCGTGGTCGGAGATTGGAATCTGCATCCAGGTGCCGACACGCCCGTCTACGAGCACATGAAGGTTGGAATCTGCATGCTCCTCAAGGTCAGTACATTGGCTCGGTTTGCTCTCGGTTCTTCAAATCAGACAGCGTTTCGATTCAATTAGTGGTTGTTCCATGCCCGTGTCAGCCTTTGCCAGTGGTATGATCGATTGGATAAATGGTTCAGAATATGTAACTTGGTTGTATTTATTGGCAGGGATGCATCGTCGCTCCAAATTATCAAGGTATCTTCCCAAACAAAGTGTGAGCCACCAAGATAAGTTAATGGCGCTAAGAAAACCAGAGAAATTATCAGATGCATCCTTCAGACATATGAGTTGGACCACCACATCAACGTTGTTAGTCCAAGTTCCAACAAATATGGTTCATCCTCACACTGATTTTGTATTGTCTCTGGTATGAATCTTTGTTGATCTATATTTGGTTCAGTTCATTTCCAGCGCATCCCTTTTCGTTGCTGCTGTGCCCCTGTGTGACCAGATGCAGCGTGGTACCGAGATGAGGCAAAGTCATTCTTCTATTCTGGCAAGGGGACTGACATCCCACGGTGCCCAGGTTCCTCGGCTGACAGCGCGGTGTATAGGAGGATGGAGCGAGACAGTGGCCGCATGCTGCAGCACAACAGCTATGCTGAGCGCGACGAGGAACGCCTACTCCTGGTGGTCGACGTGAAGTGTAGTAGGCTATCTTGTGAAAACTAATAATGTTTATCTCTGTCTAACAACTTAGTGTTGAGTCAATGAATGGACATATTTGTAGCATTTGCATCAGTGGATGGTCGCTAGGTACATATAATGCTTCTTCGGTTCAGAAAACTAAAGTAGAGAACAATTCAATGCATTGTAGAGACATATAACATTCCTGTGGCCTACTATGTTCCATAGGATCATGCACAAAAATAAGGTGTTGTCTCTCAACCTCTTGGGTGTATTATGTTCCACCCTTGAAGCACCATTTCCTTCCAAAACACCAAAAAGATGCATATGATTAGAAAAGAGCTCTTTTTACTTATCCTTTGCCTATAGCTTTTTTGTCCGCATGGTAGATTCAATGATCATAGTTTCTATTAATTCCCTAATTTCTTTGATTTTATTGACTCTGAAGTTAACTGTATTTACTGCATGGACCCGCTTGACCTTGAGTAAGTGACCATCTCATATTAGGTTTGAATGGAACTTCATTTATCTTTCAGCAGTTTTTCAAATTTGTCTACAAGTTGTTTGATGGCAATAGTCCAAGCAAGCTGCAAGTGCGAATGTATATGCATAATTTTGTGCTCGGTCAATATATTTTCTAAGAACTTGCTTCATCTGATAAGAGCGAATTAGTGTTATTAACATTTCATAATAATGGAATTGAAGGAAATAAAAAATAAGTCCATTCCAATTCATATTGACTTGCTGACACTTCTAGGAAGGAAGTGTGTCATTGTTTACTATGGTTTTGCAGCATCAGAGATTTTATCCATCATATAATTGCATTGGCATTCAAGCCAATCTGGCCATTAATCCTATTCTTAGATTATTTTGCAGTTTTATGCATGCTCCTTAATGACGTATCATGAAGTTTTTTGCCGTTTTTTTTGTTATGCATGCAACTAGATATGGAGATAGGGCATAACTACATGTGATTGCACGTAGAAAACTTTGACCCAAAAAAGGCTGCTGATTTCTTTTGAGATGAAATGTTGATATAATTAAAGCATCTTTCATGAACCAGCAGTATGAACATTTTTATTCACACATTTCAAACTTGATTAATTCTAAAGTAGACATTATTATCCTTTTACTGAATAATAACACGAAATATTAATATAAATTATCTACGTAGCTACAAATTGTTCACCATATAGGTTTATGTTTATCCAAAATCTGCTCGGAACGACCTTAAGATAATTTTGTTCTTTTATGTCCGAGTTATATCTACTTATCAGTTTTTATAAATTTATAGTTTATATATTTGGTTTATGGTTTACTTTACAAAGCTACAATAACATATCACTTCTTTTTATCGAGTGTCACACTAGATAGTTCGATCAGAAAACTTCGGGTGAAACTATACCGTCCTTTGAATCAAAACCACTCCGAGCCAACTAAGTATCAATTCTTTAGTAAGTGCAATACGGTTGCTTCGATGGTCCTCCTATGCAATGGCGGTGCTTTAATTGGAACACAGCTTTATGATTCAGGCGCATTTTTTGGTTGGTTGTGCCATGGAGGTGGCCACCAATCTATATCATGATGGTGGCCGTGTAGTAAGGTAACGGACCTTTGTCGATCACTTTTGTGCAGTAGCATTCTGGTCACTCGAGCCACAAGATTGTGTAATTAATAATTTCATTTATTCCCGACGCAATTTCATGTGAGGGTCAATAATTTTATTTGTCGTAAATGACTTTAGTTTTTGTAGTCTTATTTAGACAACTCTCTTTTCACAGAACTGGTTAGCCAATTAGGTTTCACGAATGGTTGGCGATGGTACCATGGAGCGGAGACTTAACATAATTTCTTTACTATGTACATGCCAAAAGATTTTCTCTCAAAGTGTGGCTCTTCAGTCTGCATCATGTTAACTGGTATGTTTTCTTGTTTCCAATGCTGTAGAACTTAAACTAATCTTTCTTCCTTACAGTTTTATCCAATTATCCATATTTTATATGCATTGGTCTTAGTTGATTCCAGCTTTTATTATGGTCTTATTTAACCTAATAATTGTTGTGCATTTTCAAAGGTTTCTCCGTGCCTCTGGCATTGTGCCTCCACTTTACTCTATTAACAGGGTGAGTGTACCAAATATAAAATAGAGTAGAGAAATAGCTACCTGCGATCACAAAGTTATCAGCAAGTTCCAACATTTTTTACTTCTACGTTTAGGGTGAAATTAGCATGAAGCACATGTTCCCTTTGAAAAAATTACATATCACTGGAGGTGTCTTCATAGTTTTCTGGTTCCTCGCTGCAGCGCAAAAGTTAAATAATTCTTTTACATTTTTTCGGTACATTTGAGTGGAGAACCCATATTCTTTATCTGTTGGCATGTGAGATATGTAGATTTTAAGCTATGATATAGCTGAGTATATACTGGAAGTTGTTTTGAGGGAACTGAAATTTTAGTAGTCTTAAGATCGGCCTTTATACTTTATTATTACTTCCCACCGTATGTGCTATGTGTCACTTACATTTTTTTTATGAACTGTTATAGGTCACATGCTGTGCTCAAGTTGGTTGATCGCCTCTTTTGTCGCAGATTTTTGTTTATTGACCAGTGTACTCTACTGCTATGAGGCATCGTCTTCTGGTTGTATTTACAGTGTGTCTAGAATAAGATACAAAGGTGTAATGCATTTGTATACCTCTCCCTACCATACTACTTGTGGTGTACATTTCTCAATCTATAAAATATTCATGCTTACATTGTATTTCCATTGCTTTTGCTGTCGTACATTTATTTTGTCACAAGTCACTGCTTCTGGCGTAAAAGGCATGATTGGTTCAGTTCAGTTCATTGTGGCACCATGTTATTGTAGGTTGTAGTAAGTGAATTAATGCTCAATTTTGTTCTTTGGTGATGCCCGTGTGGCCGTGTGTTTGTGGATTCCTAGAACGGTAATGACATTATGGAGAGGATTTATACCATCTTACTTGAAACTGTGATTGGTTTTAGAACAAAGGGTTCTAGAAAGCTCAGATTCCCAATTTTTGTGCGCTTCAAGTGTAGAACAGGCATATTTAACTATGTAACAGTTGAATTTTTAATTTCGTAATTTTTATTTGGGCATCCACTAGACACCGCGGTTGGATGCATAGAAAGTTGGCGTGGAATTGAATTGGACTATCATTAATTGGACTATCATTCCAAATATATGATGGAAATGAATTGACTTCTAATTTGATTCTATTATTTGGATGTGCTTGGAAATTGTTGTTGGAATCAAAGGGTGTAACCAATTGCAAATCCTTTTTGGATGAACAAACTATGGAATTTGAATTTTCTCCACGGCACCTGGCGGGATGGAGATGGCAGGTGCGCCCGCTCCCAACATGCTCGAGTTCGACCCTCTGCCATGGCTCGAGCCGGCGGTGGCCAGAATCAGCCGGATGTGGCCAGGATCGACATGTTCCCCTCGAGGCCCAGGGAATTCTGTATAGGCGACGACCACCAAGCGAAGCGTTGGGGCGAGCAGGAGTCGAGTGGATCTCCTCCAGCCGACTTCGCTGCAGGGGCGCACGAGGGTGGTTGTTGGGGCATGAGGGAACTAGGTCCAGGCGAAGAACATGGAGGTGAGGGAGAAGAGGAGGAGGGTCGAACCTACGAGGCGCCACCGGTCGCATGTCGAGAGCGACAACGTGGAAACTCGCATCGTGGGAGCTCGCTCCTCTCTGTTTCTCTCAGTTATGAATAGGTACGCCGGTATAAGTGTTTCCATGCGATTTGGAGGGGGCGAGCTCAAAAAGTTTTTCAGGTTGTTTACACCTGACGAAGCAGTACCTCAGAATTTAGTTCAGTTCAGTTTCCAGGCTTTAATTTCGAGGCCAATCCAAACGGCGGAATTTAACCCCAATTTTAGGTTCCATGATTCCATGCTCCATTCTATGCCTCCAAACACAATATGCAGGTTTACGCAATTACTTTGTTCGTTTTCAAACCAATATGCGTGTAATTTAACAGGACCAAGCTGTGCCAAAACAAAGTGCAGGCGGCGCGGCGAAGCGCGCCTTTCACCTAGTCTACTCTACCCATCTTCGTCAACACGTTCAATTCCAACAAGAAACCTGAGGAGCGGCGGACGATTTGCCGATCTACGCTATCAATATCAATCATATTCGGTACCGCTCAGCCACGCGCGGTTTGGTGATGCAGGGCGTGTGCGCGAATTGCACTACGGCTCAAATCGAGCAGCGGCGACGTGCTGGGTCACTCGATACTTTGGTGGTCAAATTACAAGGCAAGCAGCAGCTTCGTAAATCAAATCGGGCCTGAAAAAGCTTCAAAAAAAAAAGCTTCAAAAAAATCGGGCCTGAAAAAGCAAAGGAAAAAAGCAGCGACATACGATTATGCGCAGCAGAAGGAAAATATACTACTACTTCAACCAGCTGGACCAAGTTCCAAAATCTCTATTAAAAGCAATAAAGTCATGACTGGCTATACTCTGACGGAGACAAAACTACATCAGCGCACCGGGTTCGCCATCCATCCGGCACAAAAAATTACCAGCTACGTATCTAATCTATAATGCTGTTTATCATACTTCTCATACTGATTTGAGAAAAAGTATCTACGGTTGTATTATTTATCGCACACAAGTTTGTCTATTTCAGACTCTTTCAGACACACGAAACATCTCAGTCTCTCAGATAACGGAGCCAACGGTCTTGGCCTCATCTTCACTCGACAAAGGCGCAGCTCTGCTTTCACGCCCGCGTCCAAGGATTTCGATGTGATGCCTCCATCCGTGTCGACTGAGCCGCATCCCCTTCCGGTTAAACGCCACATCATATCACAAGTTAATCAAGGACGACCATCTGATACGAAAATATCAGGTGCTATACTTCTAATTAATTACTACTTGCAAACTTTACTTGGCCGGATATTTTCGACCCATCCTATTATTTACGCCCGAATTTGCGTACTACAATATAATTGCAGATTGAAATAAAGGTTCAACTACTCTGCTCGGTCGATCGCGTCCATCGCGTACCCGCCATGTGCTCGGGGGCTCGCCTGTCGTGGACCCAACATTGCGGACTCGATATACTCGGGTGCTAGTCGCGAATCCGGCATATCAACTACTCCCTCCGATTCATATTAATTGACTTCAATATGGATGTATCTAGAACTAAAATGTGTCTAGATACATCCATATTAGAGTCAATTAATATGGACCGGAGGGAGTACGTCTTTTTCATCAACCATGCCGGCCAGGCGCCACGCGGCTAGATCAACTATTTTCTGGCCACGCGACTACTTCAATTGCGCCCGCTGCATCGACTATTTCTGGCCGCGCAACTGTTTTGACTGCATCCGCCACATCGCCCATCTTCTAGCCACGCAACTACTTCGACTGCGTCTATCATACGACCTGCTTCCACATTGGCCTCGCCGCAGCCGAGCTAAGTGTTCCTCTTCCTTTCGCCACACCCGATGCTCGGGGAGGCGCCATTACATTGTTACCTCCAGTACTCTCGATTACTCGGTGGATTTATCTTCTTCGACTCTGGATATATCTTCCCCGACTCACTGGATTTATTTTCTTCGGATCAGTGGCTTCATCATCTATGGTTATCAATAAATATCATCTTATATAAATGAACCGATGTACTCTCGGGTCGGTGGCTTCATCATCTATGGTTATCAATGGATATCATCTTATATAAATGACTCGATGCACTCCCGGATCGGTGGCTTGATCATCTATGGTTTTCAATGGATTTATCTTCTATGGCTATGTAAATATGGATCCGATACACTATCAGGAGCACTGGAAGATCTTCCACTTATACTATCACTCCCATCGGGAGCGTGGTTCGCTGGAATTCAAGAAAACATGAAGACTCCTTATACTATCACTCCCATCGGGAGCGCTGGTTCGCTGGAATTCAAGAAAACATGAAGACTCCTTATACTATCACTCCCATCGGGAGCGTTGGTTCGCTGGAATTCGAGAAAACATGAAGACTCCTTGTACTATCACTCCCATCGGGAGCGTTGGTTCGCTGGAACTCAAGAAAACATGAAGACTCCTTATACTATCAATGATTTCATCAAAGTATCAGGGAACATACGAGTGCTGCAATTGATGACAATATATGGACTGCCATAATACATACAAACAATTTTCACGAAAGCCTCATGGAACATGCGAGTGCTGCAATCGATGGAAATCACGGTCAACAAGATATGTTGCAATTACTGCAGGTCCATCGGGCCTGCAACGTGAACTGACCACTCACAACTTGTTGATGACCACTATACAAACGAATACGCGGCTCAGTACAATGCAATAAGTCCGTCGGGTCTGCAGTGCACCCTATGTTCGGGCTTAACCTTCGGGGGAGTTTCCACTATATATTCAACCATGCAAGGCATAATAAATATGAAATGCATGAGACGCAAAACACTTAAGCACAAACCGAACTTAAGTATAAAATCATTTCCCACCCTCTAAATTTCTCCCCCATTTTCAACAAGTGATAGTATGAGTTCCTCCCGAAGGTGTGCATTTCTCATAATATGATTGAAATCAAATACACGTATCCAATAACGAATACATGGAGGAAAACACGATATATTGAGGATCAAAGATTTCAAAAGATAACAAGGTGAAGAAACTTCAACAAATGAAGAAAGCAATCAAAAAATCCAAAGAACCAATTGGACAAAAACAAGATGTCATGATAGAAAGAGATAGTGCTCTAAAAGAAATAAGAAGCTCCCCAAGGTTCGCACATAAATTAGGATTATTGCATTTGAATACAATATGCACAAACATGAAATCCTAACTCCCTCTAAAATATTTAGAACACAAACAAGACATTGGGTATTGATAATAATCAATACACTTATCAAGACAAACTTGAGCCCAAAAACATTCATGAGATATGAGTGCATGAAGATGCAATCAAAGTAAACCAAGCACTCATAAATCAAGTTCTTACCAACACCAAAACCAAATGGATAAGAAGAACGGGGATATCAAGGTTAGAGATTAACACTTTTATGTATATATGTTTCTAAGTGGACAAAAATCATGATGGACAATCTACAAAGAAACATGCACACACAAAAGGTTAGTTGAAATAAAGAGGGAAGCCAAAAGATATACCGAAAAAATTCTTGCTAAAAAGCATATATAGCCAATGACTTCTTTTTCTCTTATGGTATATTAATGAACTTCAACCAACAAAATCTCAAAAACACCAGAACTAACAATAAAGAAACTAAAGCTAGTTGAGATATTTTGAGAAAGGAAACAAGTATCACAAAAAAAATATTCAAATTGCAATTTCAACAATATTGCACATGAGAGCACCGTAAGGAATTGACATGCAATAAATTGTTAAAGGGCATATTTGAGATAGGTGAATCATGAACATGCTTTTATATACTCCTTTATATGCATCATATCAACTTACTCACATAAGCAATCAAGAGTTTTATGTATGTTTATGTATATGTATGTTCTTCTACTATGTTCACATAAGCCGGCCAATTGAAGCCACTAGTGTAGGTTTCTGTATGTTCTTCATGCGCATCGAAGAACAACAACCAGGCACTCTCAAAGCTGGTTGGATTTTCCAGTTTGGGTGACCGAGAGTGCCTGAGAGTGTTCTTTCTTGACAACGAAGAAGGCGAAACCACCACCACCTATCTATCTTCTCCCATTCCCCACCACCAGCACATGCATCACCGTAGCAATGGATGGTGTGACGCCCCGGAACCGGTATCCTGAGGATTCCAGCGATCCCGCCGAAATCCGCACGATATCGATTCAGAGACGCCCTCCGACACGACGTGCGCGACGAATCACACACGTGATGCCAGAGGAATTAACACGAGCGGTAACATTACAACAGGATTACAATAGAGCCCACAAGATACATATATTACAACAACGACTCCAACGAGTCAAGATACAAATATACAATACAAAGATCCAAATCATACGGTAAGATCGAATACGTCCGAGTACGGACAAGATACAAATTGGACTAAGAGTCCCGAAGATAACCAGTGGCGTCCATAACCCCGCCCAGTGCCAAGCCGGAAGGGTAACCTTGCTAACGTCGTCATCTCGTACCTGTCAAAGTCGGGCCATCGGTTGCCGACAAGAGGGAGGAAGCAAAAGAGAAAGGGGAAAAGGCGAGAGTAAGTACCAAGGAACGAACTCCGGCACGTACTTAGCGAGACTAGAAATGGCTATGCTCGCCGAGCGAGTATAAATATATATCGCCTGAGGCTATATGGTAGGTTTAGCGGCAGCAAAACTATAACCAATAGAGACACGCTACAACATCCGTCTAATCGAGAAGATAAGAGAGCGCACAAGGTAACGGATAAATACTACACAAACATAACCCAGACTCGATTACACATATCCCCTCCAACAATTGCGAAGAGGCAATGTAAAAGGCACTCAACGGTGGACAAGTTTTATTAGGTATCGCTTGTAGTAATGCTATATTACTACACAAGTTATTAACAGATTATTAGCAACAAGATAACGGTGCAAGTTGTTCTATGATCAAGCTATACAATTCCAAGTCGTCCATAACCGCGGACACGGCTTATCGATAAGATGTACACCCTGCAGGGGTTGCCCAAATGTAACCATACGCATGCTCGACCCACTTACGACAGGTGGATGTCTCACAACAAGACCGTTCCCAGTTCAACAAGAAAGTCTAGGGGGGCCACCCGACTAAGCTACCCGTGACGAAGTCCGGCCGTACTCCGAGACGGACCCAGAGGTTGCGTAGGCGTCTAGGCGGGCACTAACGGCCAAGCACTAGATAAGTCGTCTAGCAATTATGCAGTACAGTATAGAAATAAACCACCCGAAGGCAACAGGAAGTAAACACCCGAAGGCAACAGTATATAAACATGCATGCGCCAAATAAAACCAAGGTTGTGGCCCCCTTTTCAACTGACTTGAGAAAAGGTAATGGGTGAGGGGGGTCCCAGTGAATCCCCACGCATGGGTAGAGCGCTCAATCTCGGAACAAATAACAAGAACTCGGGTCCTAGGGGACATTAGCGAGTCAAAGTTCCGATGCTTTCGCAAAGGGGCTCACAGATGCCTCTGCTTACAATTTTAGTTGTTAACAAATAAGTAAAGCATGTGTATCTCCAACAACCGATGTAGCATGTGATAACCTCCCAACAACCCAACATATCCCGATAACGGATCGAGATAAACAACAGAGCCTAAACACGCCTACGACTCGCAAGGCTCAAACATCAAGCAACGGCTATGGTAAGGAATGATACATATAGGATTATTATGGTAAACAAGTGGAATAGGACACGTGACTCGATAAAGAAGCGCAATATAAGGATAGCAATGCGAGGGAGAGTGTATAATAGGTGAAGAGAGAGGGCTCGCCCGTGAAAAGCCGCAGAAGAACTTGTCTGGAGAACTCGTCGTATCTCACATCAACACTTCGCGATCCTATCCGGGAAGAAGCAAATGCTGGAACACACAACGTATGCAAGTCTTACTACTACGGAAGAAGAATCAGCATGATCATGATAAGATATGCATGACATGGCATATATGATGCGATGCACTTATCCAATTTAAGCGGAGTCGAAACCCCGGACAAACAGAATAGGTTGGAGTTGCATATCTACCGGCAAAGTTAAGTGGTTGTTAACATGGCATATCATGGCTAAGATGCGCTACTTCAATATTAAACGGAGCGGGGAAAACCCTAGTTGGAAATCCGAAATACTCCGCATATATGTAAGGTGGACATGCATAACTATCAACGCGTGACATGGTGCGAGATGCAAACAGATGAATGGATGGCATATTAATGTTCCTTGCATTTTTCTGATCAAAATTCATATATAACACTTTTTAATTGGAATTACCAATTAAAAGTTATTCACATATTAGGGTTTTTTGCTATTTTAAAATAATTAAACATATTTATTTTAAATGGGAAGGACCCAAAAACATATCCAGCCGGGGGGAAGGACCCCGGGTTAGATACACAGAGATGCAGGGGGGTATGCTGAAAACCGTCTGAGCTAGGGACGGCGGGATGATCACAAAAACTGACAGGGGCCTATATGCAAAAGGTTCTAGATCTGGATCTGAGATTGATCTCTCACCGGGATGGTTGCTAGACGCGGTCGCTGACGAGGGGGCCCCACATGCCGCGCTGGCCTGCCACGCTGGCGAAGCTTGGCTGCACGCACGGATGCCGCTCGCGTCGCAGGGGGGGCGTGGTCACCGCGGCTATCGTCGATGCTCCGGGCGGGGTAGAGGTTCTCCGGGGCAGGCGTTGGTGCGTTCGACGCGCCTCGACGATGCGAGCAGCAGAAGAAGTCGCGCCGCCCACCGGAGGTCGTCGGAACATCGCCGGCGATGAGGAACTCGCGGAGGAGGCGGCCGGCACATGGTGAAGAAAGGGTTCCCGGATGCAAAGCGACGTGAAACGATGTCTAGGAGATGCGTAACTATACCGGGAACACGCAGCGGGCCCGGTTTGGCCGGAGGTTGACGAGGTCGGCCGGAATCGTCGATTTCCTCGCCGGAGACGAAGAAGGAATCGGCGAATTAGCGCTCGATTGCGGACGTCCTGGCTCAATTCCTTGCACGCGGATGACCAGGGAGACGAGGCGGTTGTAGAGGTGGTCTCGAGTCGACGAGGGGGAGCCCAGAGCGGCGGCGCCATGGCGGGCAGTGACGGTGGCGCTCTCGGTGTGTTCGTGTTCCTCACAGAAAGAGAGGGAAAAGAGAGGGGGCGGCGGCAGGAGGAAGAGGGAGATGGGGCTAGGGTTTCTGGGAGTGCCTTGGGTGCGGAACAAAAAGGGGAGGGAAGGTGGTGGCGCGGTGGTTGGCGTGGGCGCGGTGGTGAGGACCACGGGAGCTCACGCTCCGTGCGTGACGAGGAAGACGACAACACGAGGAGAAAAAGCGAAGGGGTACGGGCCTGGAGGTGGGTTGGGCCAAAGAGAGAGAGGGGAAGGTGGGCCGGTCAGTGGGAGAAAGAAAAGAGAGAGGAAGATGAGCCAGGGGAAGGAAGAGGCCCAGAGGGGAGGGGTTTGGTTTTCTGTTTTCTCTTTTGCTGTTTTTATTTAAAACTGTTTTGAATTTGCATTTGAATCAAGGTGAGGATGAGATTAAAAGTAGTTTTGCACAAATAGTTATTTACTTCTAATCAAAACAAAACTCATTTTAATCCAAATTACTTGTTGAACAACTTAATTATAAAATAGGAATATGAGAGGGGGGTTTAGGGTTTAGTTGAAAGAAAAGAAGAGGGGAGATTCTCATTTTATAACCATATGAGGGAAACACAAGATTAGGGTTTTATGTAAAATAAAAGACAAGGGAGATTTATAAAATAGTTTTATTTTGTTAAAACATGGATGATGTGATGCAATGCTATGATGATGCACCAAATAAAAAAAAGCAAGCAAAAATCTAATAGGGGTACTACCCTGGGCCGTTACAATCGACACCACTAACAAGGAACCTCGCCCCGAGGTTCCACATCCAGGTACGGGGGAGAGGGGTGAACTATCGGATCTTCAGGCGACGTGTCGATCTCCTCGACACCACTAACAAGAATTGTTGCTCCATGATGATCGGGCGACACCACCAACAAGAAGTCGTTGTTCCGATGACGACGATGACTCCGGAGAAACAAAGGAAGGAGTAACAGTCACGCGGATCCACCAATTCAGGTAACAAGAGCGAATAATAAGAGTAGTCGGTATGGTGATCAGCCCATCCCGCACTCAAAGTATTACTCTGCACATGAATAGGAGAGTCGTGTAACAGCTCCCAGAATTCTGATTAACATTAACGACAAGCATTGTCAGCGAAGATTCGACGGAGCCAAAGAACAAAGAATTGTAGAAAGATTAGAGAGGCATAGATGACATCAATGGAGAAGACGAAGGTTAGCCGCCGGTGATGTTCTTCTGTCAGAAATCTTCAGAGATCGGTCCTATTAGGTGAAGGCATAGATCGTCCAACCCACGTGGAATTTTAAGACTCGGAAACACAGATAAGAGAGAAGACTCAAAACTCGCAAAGGTAAGAGGAGAAAGAATAGGGGTAAGGAGAAAAATCAGAGCTAATCAGAACTATCCAACAAATTTTAGAAAATAGGTTTTGACACTAGACACAACGTCCGTTGGCAAGGTTATCCTACAGGCTGGACTAGTGGGGTACCGTCAACCTGGGCTCTGATACCAACTTGTGACGCCCCGGAACCGGTATCCTGAGGATTCCAGCGATCCCGCCGAAATCCGCACGATATCGATTCTGAGACGCCCTCCGACACGACGTGCGCGACGAATCACACACGTGATGCCAGAGGAATTAACACGAGCGGTAACATTACACCAGGATTACAATAGAGCCCACAAGATACATATATTACAACAACGACTCCAACGAGTCAAGATACAAATATACAATACAAAGATCCAAATCATACAGAAGATCGAATACGTCCGAGTACGGACAAGATACAAATTGGACTAAGAGTCCTGAAGATAACCGATGGCGTCCATAACCCTGCCCGAGGCCAAGCCGGAAGGGTAACCTTGCTAACGTCGTCATCTCGTACCTGTCAAAGTCGGGCCATCGGTTGCCGACAAGAGGGAGGAAGCAAAAGAGAAAGGGGAAAAGGCGAGAGTAAGTACCAAGGAACGAACTCCGGCACGTACTTAGCGACACTAGAAATGGCTATGCTCGCCGAGCGAGTATAAATATATATCGCCTGAGGCTATATGGTAGGTTTAGCGGCAGCAAAACTATAACCAATAGAGACACGCTACAACATCCGTCTAATCAGAGAAGATAAGAGAGCGCACAAGGTAACAGATAAATACTACACAAACATAACCCAGCCGATTACACATATCCCCTCCAACAATTGCGAAGAGGCAATGTAAAAGGCACTCAACGGTGGACAAGTTTTATTAGGTATCAGTTGTAGTAATGCTATATTACTACACAAGTTATTAACAGATTATTAGCAACAAGATAACGGTGCAAGTTGTTCTATGATCAAGCTATACAATTCCAAGTCGTCCATAACCGCGGACACGGCTTATCGATAAGATGTACACCCTGCAGGGGTTGCCCAAATGTAACCATACGCATGCTCGACCCACTTACGACAGGTGGATGTCTCACAACAAGACCGTTCCCAGCTCAACAAGAAAGTCTAGGGGGCCACCCGACTAAGCTACCCGTGACGAAGTCCGGCCGTACTCCGAGACGGACCCGGAGGTTGCGTAGGCGTCTAGGCGGGCACTAACGGCCAAGCACTAGATAAGTCGTCTAGCAATTATGCGATGACAAGTATAGAAATAAACCACCCGAAGGCAACAGGAAGTAAACACCCGAAGGCAACAAGTATATAAACATGCATGCGCCAAATAAAACCAAGGTTGTGGCCCCTTTTCAACTGACTTGAGAAAAGGTAATGGGTGAGAGGGGTCCCAGTGAATCCCCACGCATGGGTAGAGCGCTCAATCTCGGAACAAATAACAAGAACTCGGGTCCTAGGGGACATTAGCGAGTCAAAGTTCCGATGCTTTCGCAAAGGGGCTCACAGATGCCTCTGCTTACAATTTTAGTTGTTAACAAATAAGTAAAGCATGTGTATCTCCAACAACTGATGTAGCATGTGATAACCTCCCAACAACCCAACATATCCCGATAACAGATCGAGATAAACAACAGAGCCTAAACACGCCTACGACTCGCAAGGCTCAAACATCAAGCAACGGCTATGGTAAGGAATGATACATATAGGATTATTATGGTAAACAAGTGGAATAGGACACGTGACTCGATAAAGAAGCGCAATATAAGGATAGCAATGCGAGGGAGAGTGTATAATAGGTGAAGAGAGAGGGCTCGCCTGTGAAAAGCTGCAGAAGAACTTGTCGGAGAACTCGTCGTATCTCACATCAACACTTCGCGATCCTATCCGGGAAGAAGCAAATGCTGGAACACACAACGTATGCAAGTCTTACTACTACGGAAGAAGAATCAGCATGATCATGATAAGATATGCATGACATGGCATATATGATGCGATGCACTTATCCAATTTAAGCGGAGTCGGAACCCCGGACAAACAGAATAGGTTGGAGTTGCATATCTACCGGCAAAGTTAAGTGGTTATTAACATGGCATATCATGGCTAAGATGCGCTACTTCAATATTAAACGGAGCGGGGAAAACCCTAGTTGGAAATCCGAAATACTCCGCATATATGTAAGGTGGACATGCATAACTATCAACGCGTGACATGGTGCGAGATGCAAACAGATGAATGGATGGCATATTAATGTTCCTTGCATTTTTCTGATCAAAATTCATATATAACACTTTTTAATTGGAATTACCAATTAAAAGTTATTCACATATTAGGGTTTTTTGCTATTTTAAAATAATTAAACATATTTATTTTAAATGGGAAGGACCCAAAAACATATCCAGCCGGGGGGAAGGTGATACGTCTCCAACGTATCGATAATTTCTTGTGTTCCATGCCACATTATTGATGTTATCTACATGTTTTATGCACACTTTATGTCATATTCGTGCATTTTCTGGAACTAACCTATTAACAAGATGCCGAAGTGCCGGTTCCTGTTTTCTGCTGTTTTTGGTTTCAGAAATCCTAGTAACGAAATATTCTCGGAATCGGACGAAATCAACGCCAAAGTTCCTATTTTCATCGGAAGCATCCGGAACACCCGGGAAGGACCGGAGGGGGCCACAGGGCCACCAAACCCTAGGCCGGCGCGGCCGAGAGGGGGCCGCGCCGCCCTATGGTGTGGCCCCCCGTCAGCCCTCCTGCGCCGCCTCTTCGCCTATATAAAGCCCCTGGATCAGAAAACCCGATACCAATTGACGAAACCCACGAAACCTGCCGGAGCCGCCGCCATCACGAAGCCAAGATCCGGGGACAGGATCTCTGTTCCGGCACCCTGCCGGAGCGGGGAAGTGCCCCGGAAGGCTTCTCCATCGACACCGCTGCCATCTCCACCGCCATCTTCATCACCGCTGCTGCTCCCATGAGGAGGGAGTAGTTCTCCATCGAGGCTCGGGGCTGTACCGGTAGCTATGTGGTTCATCTCTCTCCTATGTAGTTCAATACAATAATCTCATGAGCTGCCTTACATGATTGAGATTCATATGATGATGCTTGTAATCTAGATGTCATTATGCTAGTCAAGTGAGTTTTACTTATGTGATCTCCGGAGACTCCTCGTCCCACGTGTGTAAAGGTGACAGTGTGTGCACCGTGTGGGTCTCTTAGGCTAGATTTCACGGAATACTTATTCACTCGTTGAATGGCATAGTGAGGTGCTTATTTATATCTCTTTATGATTGCAGCATGTTGTATCACAATTTATCCATGTGCTACTCTAGTGATTTGTTATTAAAGTAGTTTATTCCTCCTGCATGTGTGCAAAGGTGACGATGCGTGCACCGTGTTAGTACTTGGTTTATGCTATGATCATGATCTCTTGTAGATTATGGAGTTAACTATTGCTATGATAATATTGATGTGATCTATTCCTCCTACATATGCATGAAGGTGACGAGTGTGCATGCTATGCTAGTACTTGGTTTAGTAGCGTTGATCTATCTTACACTAAAGGTTACTTAAACATGAGCATTATTGTGGAGCTTGTTAACTCCGGCATTGAGGGTTCGTGTAATCCTACGCAATGTGTTCATCATCCAACAAAAGTGTAGAGTATGCATTTATCTGTTCTGTTATGTGATCGATGTTGAGAGTGTCCACTAGTGAAAGTGTAATCCCTAGGCCTTGTTCCTAAATACTGCTGAGTTACTACTGCTTGTTTACTACTACTGCGTTACTACTGCTGAGTTACTACTCGCTTGTTCTATCGTTTCTTTGCGTTACTACTGCTGCAATACCACCACCATCAACTACACGCCAAGCACTTTTACGGCACCGTTGCTACTGCTCATACTTATTTATACCACCTGTATTTCACTATCTCTTCGCCGAACTAGTGCACCTATTAGGTGTGTTGGGGACACAAGAGACTTCTTGCTTTGTGGTTGCGGGGTTGCATGAGAGGGATATCTTTGACCTCTTCCTCCCCGAGTTCGATAAACCTTGGGTATCCACTTAAGGGAAACTTGCTTCGCTTCTACAAACCTCTCGCTCTTGGAGGCCCAACACTGTCTACAGGAAAGGAGGGGGAACGTAGACATCAAGCACTTTTACGGCGCCGTTGCCGGGGAGGAAAGGTAAAAGGCACTCATACTACGGTCTCGGGTAAAGTATTTTTACGGCGCCGTTGTGTGTGTGCTCAAAGCTATTTCCTTTAGATCCTGCAATTGCATCTTGTTATTTCTTGTTTACACTAGTTTGGCATAATGTACAAGAGTGAGCTTCTAATTCTATTTCCTGATTTAAAACATGGATTGTTTGATGCGAAAATTAAAAAACCTATGAAATCTTATTTGCATGCTGGGTAGTAATATTAGTATGAACGCTTTGAACACCATTGTTGATAATGATATAGAAAGTTCTAAGCTTGGGGAAGCTGGTTTGCATGATATTTTTAGTCCCCCAAGCATTGAGGAGAAAATTTTCTTTGATGATACTTTGCCTCCTATTTCTAATGATGATAATGATAGTGGTATTTTGGCGCCACCTACTATGGAGAGTAAATTTTGTTGTGATTATACTATGCCTCCTACACTTGATGAGAATAATAATGATAGCTACTTTGTTGAATTTGCTCCCACTACAACTAATAAAATTGACTATGCCTATGTGGAGAGTAATAATTTTATGCATGAGACTCATGATAAGAATGCTTTATGTGATAGTTATATTGTTGAGTTTGCTCATGATGCTACTGAAAGTTATTATGAGAGAGGAAAATATGGTTGTAGAAGTTTTCATGTTACTAAAACACCTCTCTATGTGCTGAAATTTTTGAAGCTACACTTGTTTTATCTTCCTATGCTTGTTACTTTGCTCTTCATGAACTTGTTTATTTACAAGATTCCCTTGCATAGGAAGCATGTTAGACTTAAATGTGTTTTGAATTTGCCTCTTGATGCTCTCTTTTGCTTCAAATACTATTTCTTGCGAGTGCATCATTAAAACTGCTGAGCCCATCTTAATGGCTAAAAAGAAAGAACTTCTTGGGAGATAACCCATGTGTTATTTTGCTACAGTACTTTGTTTTATATTTGTGTCTTGGAAGTTGTTTACTACTGTAGCAACCTCTCCTTATCTTAGTTTTATGTTTTGTTGTGCCAAGTAAAGTCTTTGATAGAAAAGTAAGTACTAGATTTGGATTACTGCGCAGTTCCAGATTTCTTTGCCGTCACGAATCTGAGCCCACTGCCCTGCAGGAAGCTCAGAAAATTATGCCAATTTACGTGCATGATCCTCAGATATGTACGCAACTTTCATTCAATTTGAGCATTTTCATTTGAGCAAGTCTGGTGGCCTAATAAAATCCATCTTTACGGACTGTTCTGTTTTGACAGATTCTGCCTTTTATTTCGCATTGCCTCTTTTGCTATGTTGGATGAATTTCTTTGATCCATTAATGACCAGTAGCTTTATGCAATGTCCAGAAGTGTTAAAGAATGATTGTGTCACCTCTGAACATGTGAATTTTTATTGTCCACTAACCCTCTAATGAGTTGTTTCGAGTTTGGTGTGGAGGAAGTTTTCAAGGGTCAAGAGAGGAGGATGATATACTATGATCAAGGAGAGTGAAAGCTCTAAGCTTGGGGATGCCCCGGTGGTTCACCCCTGCATATATCAAGAAGACTCAAGCGTCTAAGCTTGGGGATGCCCAAGGCATCCCCTTCTTCATCGACAACATTATCAGGTTCCTCCCCTGAAACTATATTTTTATTCCATCACATCTTATGTGCTTTTTCTTGGAGCGTCTATTTGTTTGCTTTTGTTTTTGTTTTTGTTTGAATAAATTGGATTACATCATGCTTGTGTGGGAGAGAGACACGCTCCGCTGGTTCGTATGAACACATGTGTTCTTAGCTCATAATATTCATGGCGAAGTTTCCTCTTCGTTAAATTGTTATATGGTTGGAATTGGAAAATGATACATGTAGTAATTGCTATAAATGTCTTGGGTAATGTGATACTTGGCAATTGTTGTGCTCATGTTTAAGCTCTTGCATCATATGCTTTGCACCTATTAGTGAAGAATACATAGAGCATGCTAAAATTTGGTTTGCATAATTGGTCTCTCTAAAGTCTAGATAATTTCTAGTAGTGAGTTTTGAACAACAAGGAAGACGGTGTAGAGTCTTATAATGTTTTCAATATGTCTTTTATGTGAGTTTTGCTGCACCAGTTCATCCTTGTGTTTGTTTCAAATAAACCTTGCTAGCCTAAACCTTGTATCGAGAGGAATACTTCTCATGCATCCAAAATTCTTGAGCCAACCACTATGCCATTTGTGTCCACCATACCTACCTACTACATGGTATTTCTCCGCCATTCCAAAGTAAATTGCTTGAGTGCTACCTTTAAACAATTCAAAATTTATTACCTCTTATTTGTGTCAATGTTTTATAGCTCATGAGGAAGTATGTGGTGTTTATCTTTCAATCTTGTTGGGCAACTTTCACCAATGGACTAGTGGCTTCATCCGCTTATCCAATAATTTTGCAAAAAGAGCTGGCAATGGGATTCCCGAGTCCCAAATTAACAAACTAAAAATAGACACTCCTCCATGGTATGTGATTGTTGGACGGCACCCGAAGGATTCGGTTAGCCATGGCTTGTGTAAGCAAAGGTTGGGAGGAGTGTCATCATAATAAAACTAAAATAAAAAGGCACTCCTTCATGGTATGAGATTGTTGGCGAGGCACCGAGGGTTCGGTTAGCCATGGTTTGTGAAAGAAAGGTTGGAAGGAGTGCCATCCAAAAATAAAATAAAATGGGAGCCGCTCTTTGAAGGTTTGTCTGGCAAGGGGGTTAGAGTGCCCACTACCATTCGTTGACAACAACATACACCTCTCAAAACTTTACTTTTATGCTCTCTTTATGTTTTCAAAATCAAAGCTCTAGCACAAATATAGCAATCGATGCTTTTCCTCTATGAGGACCATTCTTTTACTTTCAATGTTGAGTCAGTTCACCTATTTCTCTCCATCTCAAGAAGCAAACACTTGTGTGAACTGTGCATTGATTCTTACATATTTGCATATTGCATTTGTTATATTGCTTTGCATTGACAATTATCCATGAGATATACATGTTACAAGTTGAAAGCAACCGCTGAAACTTAATCTTCTTTTGTGTTGCTTCAATGCCTTTACTTTGAATTATTGCTTTATGAGTTAACTCTTATGCAAGATTTATTGATGCTTGTCTTGAAGTGCTATTCATGAAAAGTCTTTGCTTTATGATTCACTTGTTTACTCATGTCATCACCATTGTTTTGATCGCTGCATTCTCTACATATGCTTTACAAATAGTATGATCAAGTTTATGATGGCATGTCACTCCAGAAATTATCTTTGTTATCGTTTTACCTGCTCGGGACGAGCGGAACTAAGCTTAGGGATGCTGATACGTCTCCAACGTATCGATAATTTCTTGTGTTCCATGCCACATTATTGATGTTATCTACATGTTTTATGCACACTTTATGTCATATTCGTGCATTTTCCGGAACTAACCTATTAACAAGATGCCGAAGTGCCGGTTCCGTTTTACTGCTGTTTTTGGTTTCAGAAATCCTAGTAACGAAATATTCTCGGAATCGGACGAAATCAACGCCAAAGTTCCTATTTTCATCGGAAGCATCCGGAACACCCGGGAAGGACCGAGAGGGGGCCACAGGGCCACCAAACCCTAGGCCGGCGCGGCCGAGAGGGGGCCGCGCCGCCCTATGGTGTGGCCCCCCGTCGGCCCTCTCGCGCCGCCTCTTCGCCTATATAAAGCCCCTGGATCGAAAACCCGATACCAATTGACGAAACCCACGAAACCCGCCAGAGCCGCCGCCATCACGAAGCCAAGATCCGGGGACGGGATCTCTGTTCCGGCACCCTGCCGGAGCGGGGAAGTGCCCCCGAAGGCTTCTCCATCGACACCGCTGCCATCTCCACCGCCATCTTCATCACCGCTGCTGCTCCCATGAGGAGGGAGTAGTTCTCCATCGAGGCTCGGGGCTGTACCGGTAGCTATGTGGTTCATCTCTCTCCTATGTAGTTCAATACAATAATCTCATGAGCTGCCTTACATGATTGAGATTCATATGATGATGCTTGTAATCTAGATGTCATTATGCTAGTCAAGTGAGTTTTACTTATGTGATCTCCGGAGACTCCTCGTCCCACGTGTGTAAAGGTGACAGTGTGTGCACCGTGTGGGTCTCTTAGGCTAGATTTCACAGAATACTTATTCACTCGTTGAATGGCATAGTGAGGTGCTTATTTATATCTCTTTATGATTGCAGCATGTTGTATCACAATTTATCCATGTGCTACTCTAGTGATTTGTTATTAAAGTAGTTTATTCCTCCTCGCATGTGTGCAAAGGTGACGAGTGCGTGCACCGTGTTAGTACTTGGTTTATGCTATGATCATGATCTCTTGTAGATTATGGAGTTAACTATTGCTATGATAATATTGATGTGATCTATTCCTCCTACATATGCATGAAGGTGACGAGTGTGCATGCTATGCTAGTACTTGGTTTAGTAGCGTTGATCTATCTTACACTAAAGGTTACTTAAACATGAGCATTATTGTGGAGCTTGTTAACTCCGGCATTGAGGGTTCGTGTAATCCTACGCAATGTGTTCATCATCCAACAAAAGTGTAGAGTATGCATTTATCTGTTCTGTTATGTGATCGATGTTGAGAGTGTCCACTAGTGAAAGTGTAATCCCTAGGCCTTGTTCCTAAATACTCGCTGAGTTACTACTGCTTGTTTACTACTACTCTGCGTTACTACTGCTGAGTTACTACCGCTTGTTTCTTGTTTTACTTGCGTTACTACTGCTGCAATACCACCACCATCAACTACACGCCAAGCACTTTTCTCGGCACCGTTGCTACTTGCTCATACTTATTTATACCACCTGTATTTCACTATCTCTTCGCCGAACTAGTGCACCTATTAGGTGTGTTGGGGACACAAGAGACTTCTTGCTTTGTGGTTGCGGGGTTGCATGAGAGGGATATCTTTGACCTCTTCCTCCACGAGTTCGATAAACCTTGGGTATCCACTTAAGGGAAACTTGCTGCTGTTCTACAAACCTCTGCTCTTGGAGGCCCAACACTGTCTACAGGAAAGGAGGGGGAACGTAGACATCAGAAGGACCCCGGGTTAGATACACAGAGATCGATGCAGGGGGGTATGCTGAAAACCGTCTGAGCTAGGGACGGCGGGATGATCACAAAAACTGACAGGGGCCTATATGCAAAAGGTTCTAGATCTGGATCTGAGATTGATCTCTCACCGGGATGGTTGCTAGACGCGGTCGCTGACGAGGGGGCCCCACGTGCCGCGCTGGCCTGCCACGCTGGCGAAGCTTGGCTGCACGCACGGATGCCGCTCGCGTCGCAGGGGGGGCGTGGTCACCGCGGCTATCGTCGATGCTCCGGGCGGGGTAGAGGTTCTCCGGGGCAGGCGTTGGTGCGTTCGACGCGCCTCGACGATGCAGAGCAGGAAGAAGTCGCGCCGCCCACTGGAGGTCGTCGGAACATCGCCGGCGATGAGGAACTGCGGAGGAGGCGGCCGGCACATGGTGAAGAAAGGGTTCCCGGATGCAAAGCGACGTGAAACGATGTCTAGGAGATGCGTAACTATACCAGGAACACGCAGGCGGGCCCGGTTTGGCCGGAGGTTGACGAGGTCGGCCGGAATCGTCGATTTCCTCGCCGGAGACGAAGAAGGAATCGGCGAATTAGCGCTCGATTGCGGATGTCCTGGCTCAATTCCTTGCACGCGGATGACCAGGGAGACGAGGCGGTTGTAGAGGTGGTCTCGAGTCGACGAGGGGAGCCCGGAGCGGCGGCGCCATGGCGGGCAGTGACGGTGGCGCTCTCGGTGTGTTCGTGTTCCTCCACGGAAAGAGAGGGAAAAGAGAGGGGCGGCGGCGGGAGGAAGAGGGAGATGGGGCTAGGGTTTACGGGAGTGCCTTGGGTGCGGAACAAAAAGGGGAGGGAAGGTGGTGGCGCGGTGGTTGGCGTGGGCGCGGTGGTGAGGACCACGGGAGCTCACGCTCCGTGCGTGACGAGGAAGACGACAACACGAGGAGAAAAAGCGAAGGGGTACGGGCCTGGAGGTGGGTTGGGCCAAAGAGAGAGAGGGGAAGGTGGGCCGGTCAGTGGGAGAAAGAAAAGAGAGAGGAAGATGGGCCAGGGGAAGGACGAGGCCCAGAGGGGAGGGGTTTGGTTTTCTGTTTTCTCTTTTGCTGTTTTTATTTAAAACTGTTTTGAATTTGCATTTGAATCAAGGTGAGGATGAGATTAAAAGTAGTTTTGCACAAATAGTTATTTACTTGTAATCAAAACAAAACTCATTTTAATCCAAATTACTTGTTGAACAACTTAATTATAAAATAGGAATATGAGAGGGGGTTTAGGGTTTAGTTGAAAGAAAAGAAGAGGGGAGATTCTCATTTTATAACCATATGAGGGAAACACAAGATTAGGGTTTTATGTAAAATAAAAGACAAGGGAGATTTATAAAATAGTTTTATTTTGTTAAAACATGGATGATGTGATGCAATGCTATGATGATGCACCAAATAAAAAAAAGCAAGCAAAAATCTAATAGGGGTGCTACCCTGGGCCGTTACAGATGGCGGCATAGGCTCGAGGGGAGGGCGCCTAGGACGGCCTCGGGGCCGTGGGCGTGGCCGAGGCCAACGAGGAAGGAGTAGCGGGAGAGGCCAGAGTCAGCCACCAGCGTTGCCGTCGCCA
Source organism: Lolium rigidum (assembly GCF_022539505.1). NCBI lineage: Eukaryota > Viridiplantae > Streptophyta > Magnoliopsida > Poales > Poaceae > Lolium > Lolium rigidum. Next base: position 92,341,599 of record NC_061513.1, read on the forward strand.
TCACCACCATCGTCGCTTGAGCGCGTCGCCATCAACCTCTTCGGCTTCGAGTTTGGCGTGACCATCCACCAGGGCATGAGCTGGGACTGGCTGCGCCTTCCCCAGAGGTTCGCCTCGATCGTCGATGGGAAAGAGCCCCACCATGTCCTCCTACGCGTATTCGGCGGCGCGACCCGCCTGTGGCCCGTGGAGATGATGTTCGACGGCGAAGGGCAGATGTTCCTCCATAACGGCTGGAGGCTCTTCGCCCGCTCGCACGACATTGAGGTCGGGCACTTTGTCGTTTCAAGTACGACGGCCACGGCAACTTCAGCGTAAAGGTCTTCGACGAGATCATGTGCCGCCGCCACTACCAATCCGACGAGGACGACTAGGAGACACGAAGATGAAGATGATGTAGTCTTTGATGCGTGTAGTTGACACGTCCGTTGGGAACCCCAAGAGGAAGGTGTGATGCGCACAGCGGCAAGTTTCCCTCAGTAAGAAACCAAGGTTTAATCGAACCAGTAGGAGTCAAGAAGCACGTTGAAGGTTGATGGCGGCGGGATGTAGTGCGGCGCAACACCAGAGATTCCGGCGCCAACGTGGAACCTGCACAACACAACCAAAGTACTTTGCCCCAACGAAACATTGAGGTTGTCAATCTCACCGGCTTGTCTGTAACAAAGGATTAACCGTATTGTGTGGAAGATGATTGTTTGCGAGAAAACGATAAAACAAGTATTGCAAGCAGATTTGTATTTCAGTATTAAAAGAATGGACCGGGGTCCACGAGTTCACTAGAGGTGTCTCTCCCATAAGATAAAAGCATGTTGGGTGAACAAATTACGAGTCGGGCAATTGACAAATAGAGAGGGCATAACAATGCACATACATGACATGATAAGTATAGTGAGATTTAATTGGGCATTACGACAAAGTACATAGACCGCCATCCAACTGCATCTATGCCTAAAAAGTCCACCTTCAGAGTTATCATCCGAACCCCCTCCGAGTATTAAGTTGCAAAGCAACGGACAATTGCATTAAGTATGGTGCGTAATGTAATCAACAACTATATCCTCGGACATAGCGCCAATGTTTTATCCCTAGTGGCAACAGACAACACAACCTTAGAACTTTACGTCACATCGTCCCGAGTGTCAATGCGGGCATGAACTCACTATCGAGCATAAGTACTCCCTCTTGGAGTTAAAAGTAAAAACTTGGCCAGAGCCTCTACTAGTAACGGAGAGCATGCAAGATCATAAACAACACATGTGTAATAACTTGATAATTAACATGACATGGTATTCTCTATCCATCGGATCCCGACAAACAAAGCATATAGAATTACAGATAGATGATCTTGATCATGTTAGGCAGCTCACAAGATCCAACAATGAAGCACAATGAGGAGAAGACAACCATCTAGCTACTGCTATGGACCCATAGTCCAGGGGTGAACTACTCACTCATCACTCCGGAGGCGACCATGGCGGTGTAGAGTCCTCCGGGAGATGAATCCCCTCTCCGGCAGGGTGCCGGAGGAGATCTCCGAGAATCCCCGAGATGGGAGCGGCGGCGGCGGCGTCTCAGTAAGGTTTTCCGTATCGTGGTTTTTCGCATCAGGGGTTTCGCGACGGAGGCTTTAAGTAGGCGGAAGGGCAGAGTCGGGGGCCAGATGAGGGGCCCACACCACAGGTCGGCGCGGCCAAGACCTGGGCCGCGCCTCCCTATGGTTTGGCCACCTCGTGGCCCCACTTCGTGTGTTCTTCGGTCTTCTGGAAGCTCCGTGGAAAAATAGGCCCCTGGGTCTTCGTTTCGTCCAATTCCGAGAATATTTCGTTACTAGGATTTCTGAAACCAAAAACAGCGAGAAAACGGAACCGGCACTTCGGCATCTTGTTAATAGGTTAGTTCCGAGAAAATGCACGAATATGACATAAAGTGTGCATAAAACATGTAGGTATCATCAATAATATGGCATAGAACATAAGAAATTATCGATACGTCGGAGACGTATCAAGCATCCCAAGCTTAGTTCTGCTCGTCCCGAGCGAGTAAAACGATAACAAAGATAATTTCTGAAGTGATATGCCATCATAACCTTGATCATACTATTTGTAAACATATGTAGTGGATGCTGCGATCAAAACAATGGTAATGACATGAGTAAACAAGTAAATCATATAGCAAAGACTTTTCATGAATAGTACTTCAAGACAAGTATTAATAAGTCTTGCATAAGAGTTAACTCATAAAGCAATAAATCAAAGTAAAGGTATTGAAGCAACACAAAGGAAGATTAAGTTTCAGCGGTTGCTTTCAACTTGTAACATGTATATCTCATGGATAGTTGTCAACATAGAGTAATATAACAAGTACAATATGCAAGTATGTAGGAATCAATGCACAGTTCACACAAGTGTTTGCTTCTTGAGGTGGAGAGAAATAGGTGAACTGACTCAACATAAAAGTAAAAAGAATGGTCCTTCAAAGAGGAAAGCATCGATTGCTATATTTGTGCTAGAGCTTTTATTTTGAAAACATGAAACAATTTTGTCAACGGTAGTAATAAAGCATATGAGTTATGTACATTATATCTTACAAGTTGCAAGTCTCATGCATAGTATACTAATAGTGCCCGCACCTTGTCCTAATTAACTTGGACTACCGGATCTTTGCAATGCACATGTTTTGACCAAGTGTCACAATGGGGTACCTCCATGCCGCTCGTACAAAGGTCTAAGGAGAAAGCTCGCATTTTGGATTTCTCGCTTTTGATTATTCTCAACTTAGACATCCATACCGGGACAACATGGACAACAGATAATGGACTCCTCTTTAATGCATAAGCATGTGGCAACAATTATTATTCTCATATGAGATTGAGGATATGTGTCCAAACTGAAACTTCCACCATGAATCTTGGCTTTAGTTAGCGGCCCAAAGTTCTTCTCTAACAATATGCATGCTCCAACCATGAAGGTGGTAGATCTCTCTTACTTCAGACAAGACGGACATGCATAGCAACTCACATGATATCCAACAAAGAATAGTTGATGGCGTCCCCGAAACATGGTTATCGCTCAACAAGCAACTTAATAAGAGATAAAGTGCATAAGTACATATTCAATACCACAATAGTTTTTAAGCTATTTGTCCCATGAGCTATATATTGCAAAGGTGAATGATGGAATTTTAAAGGTAGCACTCAAGCAATTTACTTTGGAATGGCGGATAAATACCATGTAGTAGGTAGGTATGGTGGACACAAATGGCATAGTGGTTGGCTCAAGGATTTTGGATGCATGAGAAGTATTCCCTCTCGATACAAGGTTTAGGCTAGCAAGGTTATTTGAAACAAACACAAGGATGAACGGTACAACAGAAACTCACATAAAAGACATATGGTAAACATTATAAGACTCCATACCGTCTTCCTTGTTGTTCAAAACTCAATACTAGATGTTATCTAGACTCTAGAGAAACCAAATATGCAAACCAAATTAGCAAGCTCTAAGTATTTCTTCATTAATGGGTGCAAAGTATATGATGCAAAAGCTTAAACATGAGCACAACAATTTCCAAGTATCAAATTATCCAAGACATTTTAGAGTTACTACATGTAGCATTTTCCAATTCCAACCATATAACAATTTAACGAAGAAGAAACTTCGCCATGAATACTATGAGTAGAGCCTAAGGACATATTTGTCCATATGCAACAGCGGAGCGTGTCTCTCTCCCATAAAGTGAATGCTAGGATCCATTTTATTCAAACAAAACAAAAAAACAAAAACAAACCGACGCTCCAAGCAAAGTACATAAGATGTGATGGAATAAAAATATAGTTTCGGGGAGGAACCCGATAATGTTGTCGATGAAGAAGGGGATGCCTTGGGCATCCCCAAGCTTAGACGCTTGAGTCTTCTTAATATATGCAGGGGTGAACCACCGGGGCATCCCCAAGCTTAGAGCTTTCACTCTCCTTGATCATATTGCATCATACTCCTCTCTTGATCCTTGAAAACTTCCTCCACACCAAACTCGAAACAACTCATTAGAGGGTTAGTGCATAATAAAAATTCACATGTTCAGAGGTGACACAATCATTCTTAACACTTCTGGACATTGCATAAAGCTACTTGGACATTAGTGGATCAAAGAAATTCATCCAACATAGCAAAAGAGGCAATGCGAAATAAAAGACAGAATCTGTCAAAACGAACGATCCGTAAAGATGGATTTTATTAGGCCACCAGATTTGCTCAAACGAAAATGCTCAAATTGAATGAAAGTTGCGTACATATCCGAGGATCATGCTCGTAAATTGGTGTAATTTTCTGAGCTACCTACAGGGAGATAGACCCAGATTCGTGACAGCAAAGAAATCTGTAACTGCGCAGTAATCCAAATCTAGTACTTACTTTTCTATCAAAGACTTTACTTGGCACAAAAAAACTCAAAACTAAGATAAGGAGAGGTTGCTACAGTAGTAAACAACTTCCAAGACACAAATATAAAACAAAAATACTGGAGTAAAAACATGGGTTGTCTCCCATAAGCGCTTTTCTTTAACGCCTTTCAGCTAGGCGCAGAAAGTGTAACTCAAGTATTATCGAAGGGTGGTGTGTCAACCTTACCTTGGGCTTTACCCTTACCTTTCTTATTTTTTTTCTTTCCCTTTGGTTTAGGAAATTGTAATGTCCCAGGTTTAGAGACGATCGAGGGGTAGATTTTAGAAAGGGATGTGCATTGCATAGTAAATTACGGGAAATTTCGCGCTTTTAAACAAAAACTGCATCGAAGGGGGACAAGTTTCTCTCTCGACACCTTACGGGGTTAGGGTTTTGAGAGTGCGACAAACTTGTTTCTCACTTCACTAGTTTAGGGTTTTGAGATGAGAGAGGAGAGTTTGCTTGATTGAATTCCAAATGATATGACATGGTTGAATTCAAACCAAGGTTGAATTTGAATTTTAAATTCAAACATTAAATAATTACTTAAATAATTCAATTGAGGAAATTCATTAAGTAAATGATCAATAATAAATAAGATGAACAATTATACTAAAGTAAAGCTCATTAGAGAAAACTTTGAGCTTTATTGATCATCACACACATTACAATGTCATTACAATATTCATAAGTGAAATAAAAGAATAATACAACACATTACACAAATGGGCAGAATAGAAGAAAGGAAAATAAAGAAAAATTACAAGTTAATAGTCCTAGTCTAAATTCTACAAGGTCATCCTCATTTGATCTTGTATTTGATGAAGTCTTTGTCCATTTTGCTCAATGGATGATCCCTGCACAAAATCACAAAGAAGAACAAATTATGCCAGGTTAAAAAAAGAATGGAAATAGAGGATAATATCAAGTCTGCCGAGCTGATCCTCTCCAAAGCCAAGTTCACAGGATCTGGTTCACACAGACACACAAGCAGCACACACATCAGGTGTGCATGCTCAACACCAGGCACTGCTTGTGCATGTGGCACAACACACACACAGCATCAGTGAGTCACCAAAGTGACCGAGCCAAGTTGTCGACCGGGGAGAGTATAGCAGCAACATATATAACCTTTTCGGTGCTCAAACCCTAGTCAATTGCTCATCCATCGACGAAGCTGAAGGGTAAGTTACCAAGAACACCAAGAACAGCTTGAACAAGGGGAACGACCGAGTCTTGTTCCATTTGCTCAATCTCACCATTGAATCAAAACAAGATCACCAGGAGGAGCAGGGCAAGTAAATCAATCACAAGAGCAACCCAGAAGCAATCCTCTACACCAACAAACAATCTAGGAGCTGGAGTGAGGTATACCACACAAAATCCTGAGCAAGATCATATCTTGCTCATAATTAAGCATACAATGCATCACTGAAGCACAGAAGGGTAGAATACCCTGTGTGTATCATCATCTGGCTACCAGGCCATTTGGTGCAAGCATAGATGGGTAAGACCACTAGGTAAACATCCTATGGGAACAACGGTTATGCAAATCCATGCATAACTAGAGGAATCCGAGCCAAGAATGAAACCATAGCTAGCCTAAACCACTCACTAAGCACCTACGGCTAGCTAAGCCATCGGATTATAGACAATTACACTGTCTATATATTTTGTCAACACCAAAAGGTCACTGGAAGTCCAAGACTGGATAAAGCCGGTGAACAATTATTCAATTCCGAGTCAGCCAACACAAGCCATAGCAAATCACGGATAGGGGAGCCACCGGGACAGACAACACGAGTGCTTGCCGGGGCCACCTCAACCCTAAACCGAGTACAAGAACCTATACCTCATTATCCAATTGGACTCGATAAAGGGCTAGGGTACACAGCCGAAGGTTGGCATCCATCTAGCCCTAACACAATTAATTAGATGATCACAAGCTGCAGAGCAGCTCACATCACTTATCCACTTCGAGAAAAAATTCAGGCAACACGGATAAGTGAACAAAGCAAATAAATCAAAGCACCGGGGCTTTGCGGTGATCCAATGGATCGGTGCAAGCAACAGCGATTGCTTAAGCCAACAACAATACACACCGAGTTAAGCCTGTGTGATACACACACGACACGAGTGAGCAACGAGTGAGCCATAGACCACAAAGAGCAGCTTTTACAAGCAAGCGGTGATCATATGATCACCGGAAGCTTGCTAGAGCATGCTACTGCATGCTAGAACTCATTCCAAGTAATTAACACATGAACGAGATAATTAAATAAGCTGAACAATTGCATCCCGGATAAGGGCATCGAGGCTTTATAATTGTATCCGGAAGCACATCAAAGGCTTGATGAACCAAAGGATCACAATATACAAGAAAAGCACATGTAAATCCATCACTAAATCACACTGCTAAGCCAACAGTACAGCTCAATGGAGCATAATAATGAATCTGAACCAAAGGAACTAGCTCAGAGGCACTGTGTTATCACCAGAATTTGACCAAGTCAGAGGTGGGCCGCGATCAAGATGGATGTGAAGAAATATATATATAGAAGAAGTATGTGGATCGGCCTTTTACACCAAGGTGGGCTTAATTGCCCGTGTATCTGTAACATATTAGATCGTATCTTAGTTTAGAGGTAGAATCTTACTCGTGCACGGTTTGGTGCACGCTCGCATTAGAAAGTCCGCTTGGACTATAAATATGTATCTAGGGTTTATGGAATAAACAACAACTCACGTTCAACCCCAAAACAAACCAATCTCGGCGCATCGCCAACTCCTTCGTCTCGAGGGTTTCTATCGGGTAAGCGACATGTCGCCTAGATCGCATCTTGCGATCTAGGCAGCACAAGCCTCACGTTGTTCATGCGTTGCTCGTATCGAAGCGCTTTTGATGGCGAGCAACGTAGTTATCATTAGATGTGTTAGGGTTAGCATTGTTCTTCGTTTAAGCATGCTTACGTAGTGCAACCCTTGCATATCTAGCCGCCCTCACGCCTATCTCAGGTGTGGGGGCGGCACCCCGCTTGATCATTATTTAGTAGATCTGATCCGTTGCGATTGCTCCTTGTTCTACAAGGATTAGTTTAATATCTGCAATAGTTAGGCCTTACAAAGGGGGGGGATCCAGGTGGCACGTAGGGTGGCGTTCGCAAGTCCTAAACGGGATGTTCCGAGGATCAACTTCATGTTGGTTTTTAGGCCTTGTTTAGGATCGGCTTACGAGCACCGTGCGTGGCCGCGAGGCCCAACTCCGGAGTAGGATGATCCGATTATGCGGTGAAAACCCTAAATCGTCGTAGATCTCATTAGCTTCATCTTGATCAAGCAGGACCACCAAGTATTCGTGCACCCCGTACGAATCATGGGTGGATCGGCTCTTTGAGCCGATTCACGGGATAACCCGAGAGCCGATCGAGGCTCGTATTTAATGTTTACATGTATGCCCCGCGGAGAAACTAAGCGAGGCATCCCCATCACCTTCCCGACCAGGTATAGGTCAGGTGGCACGCCCTGCACTTCGCATCGCCACGTGTGACCGAGAAGAGCATTGCGGGCCGTCGCTCGGAGGGGTCTCAGCCAGCCGCAGCTCTAGGCTCTTCCCGGCTCTACGGTGTTGACAAGGCCGCTGCCCGCCGGTGGGTTTTGGCAGTCAACACATTCTGGCACGCCCGGTGGGACAATCGTCTACATCAACCACATCGCCATCTACGTCTGAGATGGCGGACGGCACGCCAGTCACCTACGAGGATCTGCCTGACGACCTCAAGAAGCAATACAACGAGATCAAGGCCACCCTCGAAGCCGACCTCATCGGCTCTTTTCAGAGAACCCGTTCCCATGGCATCAGATGGAAGGGGTTCTCACCGCAAGGTGCGCTCGATGGGATAGACCTCTCTACCCCGTCGGAGGAACGCACCGTGGGTCCGCGGCGGGAGATCAACTACACGGTGGCTCACTCGCTACACCGCCACTCGAGAACTTGGTCAACGTGTTGGAGCGTGTCGCTCCGCGCGTGATCCAGGAGATCATGAGCCACCGGTACTCGCCGTCGGGACCAGCTCTCGGGACTCATCAAGGAGAGTTGCCATCCCGAGTCCCGTCTACCAAGCGAGAGGAAAGCCGATGGCGAGACTTCGGCTGATGCGAACACATTGCTCGTCCTCCCGACGGAGCCTAGTGCTCCAGATTTACACGAGGGGAACTACGATACCTTCATGAGAGGGCTTTGACCCAGCGAGCCGGCTAAGATTATGTTCACCACACGGTTTGCTTGGGTCCAACGGCGATCTAACGAACAGCGACCACGTCGGCTACACGAATCCCAACGGAGCTGACGTGCGAGTACAGCCGCCTTGGCGTAACGCAAAGCCGATATCTGTAGTTACCAGACAGATTCGGCTCGAGGGAGGCATATGGTCACCACACCAGACAGATGGTAAATGATAGCCGGTGTAAAATCGGCCAGTAAAAAAAAAACAAACAGAAAGGAGAGAAGCAAAACGTTGCAAACGTAGCGATTAACACATCAAGGCCCTACTGAGAAGCAAAATCATCTCGTCTATGAAGGCCCTGCGAAGAAACACACCGAGGGCGATGATGGCATCAACACGGATGCGTTCCGCCTCGGCGATCTCAGCCTCGTCATCCGCGTCTTTGCCCGTCACCAGGCTGATTGCTCGGGGAACGGATTTCAGCCGGATCGGTCTTCGGATCGGGCCGTGAGACCTTTTGCTTCTTCTTCGGAGCGGGCAACAAGGGCCTCCTTGTTTTGGATGAGCCGTTTGGTCACCCTTACCCTCTCTTCAAGGTCCTCCAGCTCCTTGTGCAAGGTCTCGAGTTCGGTGCGGGTGGCGAAGTATCCGTCTTGGCGTCCGGAGCAGCCTTCTTCTCATTGAGCCGTCGGCACTTCTCGGCAATGTCGGCTCTCAGCGGAAGTTGGGAGTGGCGAAGAGTAATCCTTTGGCGAGCTGATTGCACCCGTGACTTAAAGACCGACGGGGTGACAGCGGGCCAAAGCTTCACTTGCAGGGTCATAGGGAGATGAGGATGGATATCCTCGAGGATGCCTTTGACTTCTTCGGGATTCTCAATCGAGCCTCAATAGAGGTAGAGAGCAAGTCCTTGAGGCGCTGGAGCTGGCCACGGACCGTGCTGATATCCGGCTCCCCACTTGCCTTGGAAGGAATGGGATCGATGGATGCTAGGTCGAACGTAAGCAAGCTCGAGAGATCACAACCCTGTTAAGGCAAACACAGTGAGTTTAGCAGGTAACGAGGAACTGATGGAACCAAAGAGGAGAGACATACCTCTCCCAAGGGAGAAGGAGCAGCCGACGCAGTAACGATCGACTTTTCTGGGGACTCGGTTGGATCAACCACTCGTGCGGCCGGCGGCGTCGGGGCAGCTAGATCCAGGGTAGCGGACGGCCTCGGTACCTCCTCAACATCCCCGCTAGAAGTTTCGGCGGCCTACAAGAGGAAGTGATTAGCCGATCCAAATGATAACGGGACAACATGAAAGCGTGACCACAAAGATAATTACATTTGAGACCTCCTGGCTTGATGAAGAGGTTGGTGGGTTCTTACGAGCCCTTTTGACACAGCGGTGCTTCGTACGTAACCCTGATCTGGTCGGGGCCTGAGGAGCAGGGGTTCCGGTGATCGACCTTTTCTTGGAAGCCGGCGCGGCGAAGCCGTCCGACTCCGGGTAGTGGACCTCTCGGAATCATCCGAGCTCGATTCTCCCCGGCTGGTTTCTTCGGCTCCGCCGGAGGATCCTTCGGTGGAGGCCTGTAGGAAAGGATACAAGCGCGTCATGACCAAATTCTTTGAAAAAGCGGACGAGCGCCGCATGGGTCTCGAACCAACTTACACGCAAGCTTTCCGGGACGCGAGCTTTACGCTTCGGGGTTTTCCCGGCCGCTACCTTCCTCACCGCCGTCCTCGCTCGAGTCGAGGCTCGGGGGCAACGGGCCCCGAAGATGCTTTACTCTTGGAAGCCGATTTCGGTGAAATCGGCTGGCTCTGCATTATAACTTTCTTCAGGGGAGGCGAGTTCTGGCAGAAGAGAACCACTGGTGCCGGAGGAAGAAAGACGAAAGGGGAACCGTCGGCTTGTGTAGGAGCTGGGCCATCTTGTTGCTGCCAGGAGAAAAGAGTCAGTTCACGGACAATCACCATAAGGCAGTTACAAGAAATACTTAAGTGACGGTACCTGGTCGGCAGGGGGATCATATTCGGCGTCAAGCTCCTTCAGCTGCGGTCCTAGTGCCCTCCTGAAGACGTGGGTCTTCCACATAGACCACCAAGTTTCAAAACCATCGGTGGTGAAGGAGAAACGGAGGTCGTGGGGAACTGGTATGGCCAAAGCATCAAAGAAGGTATAGCACCTTTGGGCGGTGAGGATGTCGAGCGGTTCAGCTCTACTTGCTGTCGGTGGTGTAGGAAGAAGTGTGGAGGCACCTGTCCGAGACCAAGCTGCCGAGCCGCTACTACTCGGTTGATAACACTCATAACCGGGCTTGATGATCCGGTTCGAGGTGCTCATGCCAACGGGGAGAAAGCAAGGACGAATCATGAGGGAGTACAAGTGCTGTGTGCCGGCGTCATCGGCAAAGTCGTCCAATCGGAAAGAGACGGGGTTTTCAAAATTTGCCGATTCGGTATAAGGGTGGAACAGGGGGTTGTCTAAACCCCGGAAGAAAATCTTAAACCACCCTCGCTTGCTTCCTTGGGGATCAATCTGCTACCCGGGAGACCATACGGGGCTTGGCCGTAGCTGGTGCATCGAATTTCCTTGCCATTTTCATCCGGAAAGGTGCGGTTGGTCAGCGATGGGAAGTCTCGGGATTTGGCTTTGGAAGTATAGTTGGGCCCACAATTGAATGAACCACCGGGGGCCGCCGGCTTTAATCGTCTTGCGAGTGAACAGTTTGACGAGACATCGCTTGAAGGGATTGATAAATCTCTCCAAGGAATAGCTTGCCTAGACCAAGTTGGGTGCCTTTAGCGAGTTCATAGGCCGGGGAGAGGTAATTCTTGGTAGGAGCAAGTGACGGACCACAGAATATGAAGTGCTCCAACCAGAAATTCAAGAAGGCTGTGTGCTCCCTCTCTGTCACAGGGCCTTTGGTTTTCATATAACGATTGAGATAGGCACCCCAGTTGGTACACTCTTTTAGAGGAGAGAGTGAAAGGGACCTTTGGCAGCTTGAATGCGTAAGGGCCGGGAGATGCAATGTCTAGCCCCGTGATCATGGCCACATCCAGACAGGGTCGGAGTCATAGGACCATGACCAAACATGAAACAGCTTCAGTGCGTCGGACCGAAGTAGCCGATGGTTTTCAAGATGTTCTCATTCTTCTCAAGAGGAGACAGCGATAATGACAGGGCATCGGCTATTCCTGTGGTTTCCCAAGTGGCATAGTGGGATTTTGATACCCTACTGTACCATGCCACCCAACCTTCAGGGGGATTGGGCCAGGCTCGCAGGCAGTCGGCCCAGGAAGTCGGATCTAGGTTTTGGCTCACAAAGGGGATTCTGTTAGCTTCGCATGAGATTAACAGGGCAGGGCTTTCAGAAGAACGAGGACTGAGGCACATCGAATTTGCGAGAGAAGGATGTGGCACAAGAATGTCTGAAACCTAAATTAGTGGCGGAGCGAAGCATTAATTCAGGTGTTTGCATTAATCCCGTGTCAAAGTCAAACGGCGAGAGGAGGTTGAGGATTACCTCCAGTCCGGAAACCGTGGTAGCGGTGTTAGCTGATTCCGCCATGAGATGCGTTGAAGAAATTGGAAGCCGCGCGGTCGAGATCTGTGTAGGGGTGGTGGATTGGAACCGCTCAGTGCGACGATTTGGGGATCTCGACTCTGTCTTTGCAGATGGAGGTCGCGGGTTACCGTTTGGAAGGATGGCTAGCTCAACGTTACCCGGTGCGTTTATGAGAGAGACCGATGCGGCGCCATCGGTTCCTTTTTAAAAAGATCGTGTGACTTTGACTATCGGCAAAACGGCTGGCTGGAAACGCTTCTTCAGTAATAAAAGAGGGGTTTTTAATAAAGAACCGATTGCTCAAGGAGAGCCGATTGTTTGTATACCACTGATGCCATGTTACTAATCCTCGCTGCCCTCATTATCGGCATCATGGCTCCTCACTGCAAAATATGAAGAGACAAGAGATACCGCAACGGTGATGCCACGACATGACCCGACGAGAGAAGAGCATGATGATTTTGGAAATGGTATTTCCAAAACCAGGGGGCATGTGTTATCACCGGAATTTGACCAAGTCAGAGGTGGGCCGCGATCAAGATGGATGTGAAGAAATATATATATAGAAGAAGTATGTGGATCGGCCTTTTACACCAAGGTGGGCTTAATTGCCCGTGTATCTGTAACATATTAGATCGTATCTTAGTTTAGAGGTAGATTCTTACTCGTGCACGGTTTGGTGCACGCCCGCATTAGAAAGTCCGCTGGACTATAAATATGTATCTAGGGTTTATGGAATAAACAACAACTCACGTTCAACCCCAAAACAAACCAATCTCGGCGCATCGCCAACTCCTTCGTCTCGAGGGTTTCTATCGGGTAGCGACATGCCGCCTAGATCGCATCTTGCGATCTAGGCAAGACAAGCCCCACGTTGTTCATGCGTTGCTCGTACCGAAGCGCTTTTGATGGCGAGCAACGTAGTTATCATTAGATGTGTTAGGGTTAGCATTGTTCTTCGTTTAAGCATGCTTACGTAGTGCAACCCTTGCATATCTAGCCGCCCTCACGCCTATCTCAGTGTGGGGCGGCACCCCGCTTGATCATTATTTAGTAGATCTGATCCGTTGTGATTGCTCCTTGTTCTACAAGGATTAGTTTAATATCTCGCAATAGTTAGGCCTTACAAAGGGGGAGGATCCAGGTGGCACGTAGGGTGGCGTTCGCAAGTCCTAAACGGGATGTTCCGAGGATCAACTTCATGTTGGTTTTTAGGCCTTGTTTAGGATCGGCTTACGAGCACCGTGCGTGGCCGCGAGGCCCAACTCCGGAGTAGGATGATCCGATTATGCGGTGAAAACCCTAAATCGTCGTAGATCTCATTAGCTTCATCTTGATCAAGCAGGACCACCAAGTATTCGTGCACCCCGTACGAATCATGGGTGGATCAGCTCTTTGAGCCGATTCACAGGATAACCTGAGAGCCGATCGAGGCTCGTATTTAATGTTTACATGTATGCCCCTGCAGGAAACTAAGCGAGGCATCCCCATCACCTTCCCGACCGGTATAGGTCGGTGGCACGCCCTTGCACTTCGCATCGCCGCGTGTGACCAGAAGAGCATTGCGGGCCGTCGCTCGGAGGGGTCTCAGCCAGCCGCAGCTCTAGGCTCTTCCCGGCTCTACGGTGTTGACAAGGCCGCTGCCCGCCGGTGGGTTTTGGCAGTCAACACACTGGCACTTGTTAATATACAAGAATTACCACCACAAACAAGCCAGGGACAAGATTAAACACAGCAGTAAGCCAAGCACAGCAGTAAGCTAAGCACAGCAGAGCATCGAGCAACAGCAGGAGCTACTAAACTACACAGGGCACCACAGCATGCTCATAAGCACTAATCCATGAATCGCCACAGTGAGCAATTGAGCAAGAACAACACAGCAGCAGCCAAGATGGTCACGGCAAGCATCTCAACATGGAGATGCAGGCCGAGAGCTGAGCAAGACAACGTAGATGAGGAGAAAAGGAAGCAGAGCAGAGAGGGAGAGAAGGAAGCTACGGGTACTCACCAGGGAAAGGAAGAGCAGAGCTCGGCCATGGCGGCTACGGCGGCACGCGCCGGAGCACGGCGGCGCCTGGCCAAGCCGGGCCATGGTGGTGCCACGGCAGTTCGCGGCCACAGGGGCGAACCCACGGCAGCGCCGTGACGCCAGGGACGTCGGCGGCGACGAATCGCCGCGGAACTCCACGGTAGACGAGCAGAGGCGAAGGGGGCGCGACGAGGAAGCGGCGAAACGCAGATCGGCGCGGACCAATCGATGCGCCGTCGTGCGGCCGTTCGATCGCGTCCGATTTCGCCGGCGGGAACGGCCGGTGGCGGTCGGAATAATCCGGCGACGGCGAGGCGACCACGGTGTCGCGAGAGAAAGAGGGGAATTAGGGTTTCGCGCGAGGAGAGGGGAGAGAACAAATGGGCCGACCGAGCCCAAAGGGTGGCTCGGGTGCGACCTAACCCGTTGGGCCACCCCGACAGTGGGGCCCAAGGGCATTTAGGTCATTTCCTAATTCCAAGAAATACAGAAACTTTGAAATTTTGTAAGAAATGTTGAATAGCTCTAAAAAAATAATTAAAATTATGAAAATAGATCAGCATAAAATTCTCTAATTAAATAAAATGTCAAAGAGAAATTTTGAAGACAATTAAGAATGAATCTTAATTTGATGATTTAAATAATAATTTAAATCACACATACTCCCTCCGTTCCTTTCTATAGTGCCTATTGTATTTTGACACGGAAATTAGCGCAAGCCATTTTTTGACACAAAACCCCCTAGCGATGTTAGAGACAAAATAGGAAACTGAAATCAGATCTCAGAAAATAATCCTATTTCCATAACCGATCGCGTCATGTACTCCCTTTCTCCCGCTATTCTTTCCATAATCAGATTGGTTTCCACATTTTCTGGACGGGAATTGATTGGTTTCCACATTTTCTGGACAGGAATAGATTGGTTTCCAGATTTTCTGGATGGGAACAGATTCGTTTCCAGATTTTCTTGACGGGAATAAATCGGTGGAAGGGGTTCTTTGCAAAAAATCATAGCTTTACTCTTATATTCTGAAACAAAAGTGAAAAAACAATAGGCATTATAGAAAGGAACGGAGGGAGTATTATTTTCAATAATGAAAATAAGTCCATTAATGCATTTGGACTTCAAAAACACCTTGACAACATTTCAAGGTTGCATTTTACCCTAAATCAAGTATCCCCAAATCATTCTTAGTATTAACCTCTTACATGAAATATTAACGACATCGGAAGGGGGGAACAAACCCTAAAAATGGAATCATGCATAATTGCTTCTTTAACCATTGCCCTTATCGGACAATGATGCTATTTTTTCAGAACAAGAGGACAAGGGTCAGTCCATACCTTCCACCTGCAGAACTTTGCAGTGTTCAGGCAAGTTCATCACTTGCTCATGTCATTTGAGTATTTCTATCAAATTACTTGCAAAGTATTATGGTTATCACTATTGCACAAAAATCAAAACCACTACTTTCATAACTATGAATATGACTAAGTGGTGGGCAATGGAACCATGGATTGTGTTGATATGGTGGAGGTTCCATTGCACGGGCTTGTATCCATCTAGGATTAAACAACAAATGTCGACAGTGATTCTTGTGCCGTAATATCCGTGTTAACCATAAGATCCGGAGTGGGACGGAGTAGTCAAAAGTGTTTCCACCTCTCGTTCATCAACGGATGATCTTTACCGTAGACACTTGTATCTGTCGGTGGCAAGGCCGTAGGCTGGGGAAGCCTTAAGTCCCCACGGCATAGTCCGTAGACACTTGTCGCTCGAAGTGCAAGCGGTGGGCTGGGGAAGCCTTAAGTCCCCACGGTATTGCGGTCTATGATGGGTTGCGACTACCGGCGAAGGAGTTTGGTTAACGAGTCCCAAACTGTTGTCGTGGTCGGGGTCCATCCTTAAGTGGTATAAGAGGACCGACGAGGACCCAGGGTCGGGGTATGCAACAAAGGGTGGGTGTTCGAGGTAGCGGAGGAACATGATTGGCTAGACCTTATACCGGGCCTCACACCGAAGGAAGTGTGGACGGGAAAGCTCCATGAAGTTCTAGTAAACCGGTGAAGGCTGACGGACATAGCTCTTTGAAATAAAAGCAATCTATTGAAGAAATGTTTATCAAAACTTGCATTGGTATTAGACTTTCTGGTCTAATATCGTAGCTAGTGCATTAAACACCTCTTATCTATAATGAACTTGTTGAGTACGCTCGTACTCATACCACTCTTAAACCCCATGCTTAGATTGTCCGAACCATCCGGAGGAGGACAACGACAACCATGATGGAGCCGAGATCATCGGCTACGAGGAACCGGACCTCTCGGGAGGAGTGGAAGGCGTAGACTACATCATAGTCTATGGATCCGGAGAGGCTTCCGGAGGAGAACAAGCCTAAGGATATCGGAGGAGGAGTAGTAGCCGAGCAGCGCGAACTCTTACTATTTAGTCTGCTCGTTTAAATAAATGTTTAGTTTAATGAGACAATGGTATTGTAAGTTAAGTTGGGTTCGCCTCGAACCCGGGAGTTATCCTCTCGGAACCCAAGAGGAGCTCCGAGACGACTTGTGTATGATGATTGTAATAATATGTGAATGAGTTATGGACCCTGCTATGTTCTGTTGTACTACTCTGAGGGATGTAATATTTGCGGAATGGTACTTCGCGAATGTTATATCAACGACTGGCATACTACAACATGCAGTGGTATGCAGGGTCACCACAGAAATATATGATTTCCCCCTGGTATAGAGGTGAATTTCAGAGTGCCTTCTCCCACATCAATGACTGCTCCCAATAGTTTCAACAGGGATCTCCCGAGTATGATTTTTCCTGTTTCAATAACAAGATAATCAATGGATATTGTTCTTCCAAGTATGGTTGTATGCACACCTGCAGCTACTCCCTTAGGAATTATAATAGAGTTATCAATGAGAGTTATTTCTTCTTCTCCTTCATCGACTCCCCAAAGTTTCAAAGATTTATAAATGCTTTCAGGCATAAGGCAAAATTCATACATAATATCACAGTAGGCATGAAGAGTTCGATCACCGATAACAATTTTAACAAGCAGGGATCCCACAATGAAAGTTCGGAGTTCACTAAAACTTGATCAAGACGGTTACGAATGTATCCATAATTTTCATTTAAGCGAGATGCACTTGTCTCAAGAGTGTTTAATCTATTATGAATGCTGATAAGGGCTGAATCAAAATTATTAGCTGAATCATGTGACGCAACCAACTTCTTTATGGCATTAAAAGCTTGATCCCCATTGCAATGGAGTAAATCTCCTCCCACTAAAGTATCCAAAGCATATCTATAGCGAACCATAAGACCAAAATAAAAATTACTAAGGAGCAAACTTAGAGTCATTTGAGGTTCAGTTTCACGATAAGAAGTAAAAATTCTAGACCAAGCATCCTTAAAACTCTCCTCATACCCTTGTTTAAAAGTGAAGACTAATTCTTCAGGTGAAGAAGTAACAGGTTCAGAGCTAGACATGGTAACAAAAGTAACTAAATATTTTTTTTTTGTATTTTTAATATAGAGTGCAAGACAATAAAGCAAACTAGATAAAGTAAATGCAAGTAAACTAATTTTTTTGTGTTTTTGATATGGCAAACAAGACAGTAAATAAAGTAAAGCTAGCAACTAATTTTTTTGTGTTTTGATATAAGTGCAGCAAACAAAGTAGTAAATAAAATAAAGCAAGACAAAAACAAAGTAAAGAGATTGAGAAGTGGAGACTCCCCTTGCAGGCGTGTCTTGATCTCCCCGACAACGGCGCCGGAAATTTGCTTGATGCGTGTAGTTGACACGTCCGTTGGGAACCCCAAGAGGAAGGTGTGATGCGCACAGCGGCAAGTTTCCTCGGTAAGAAACCAAGGTTTAATCGAACCAGTAGGAGTCAAGAAGCACGTTGAAGGTTGATGGCGGCGGGATGTAGTGCGGCGCAACACCGGAGATTCCGGCGCCAACGTGGAACCTGCACAACACAACCAAAGTACTTTGCCCCAACGAAACGGTGAGGTTGTCAATCTCACCGGCTTGCCGTAACAAAGGATTAACCGTATTGTGTGGAAGATGATTGTTTGCAGAGAAAACAGATAAAACAAGTATTGCGACGAGATTTGTATTTCAATATTAAAAGAATGGACCGGGGTCCACAGCTCACTAGAGGTGTCTCTCCCATAAGATAAAAGCATGTTGGGTGAACAAATTACGGTCGGGCAATTGACAAATAGAGAGGGCATAACAATGCACATACATGACATGATAAGTATAGTGAGATTTAATTGGGCATTACGACAAAGTACATAGACCGCCATCCAACCGCATCTATGCCTAAAAAGTCCACCTTCGAGTTATCATCCGAACCCCCTCTAGTATTAAGTTGCAAAGCAACAGACAATTGCATTAAGTATGGTGCGTAATGTAATCAACAACTACATCCTCGGACATAGCGCCAATGTTTTATCCCTAGTGGCAACAACACAACACAACCTTAGAACTTTCTGTCACTCGTCCCGGTGTCAATGCAGGCATGAACCCACTATCGAGCATAAGTACTCCCTCTTGGAGTTAAAAGTAAAAACTTGGCCGGAGCCTCTACTAGTAACGGAGAGCATGCAAGATCATAAACAACACATGTGTAATAACTTGATAATTAACATGACATGGTATTCTCTATCCATCGGATCCCGACAAACACAACATATAGAATTACAGATAGATGATCTTGATCATGTTAGGCAGGTCACAAGATCCAACAATGAAGCACAATGAGGAGAAGACAACCATCTAGCTACTGCTATGGACCCATAGTCCAGGGGTGAACTACTCACTCATCACTCCGGAGGCGACCATGGCGGTGTAGAGTCCTCCGGGAGATGAATCCCCTCTCCGGCAGGGTGCCGGAGGAGATCTCCGTAATCCCCCGAGATGGGATCGGCGGCGGCGGCGTCTCAGTAAGGTTTTCCGTATCGTGGTTTTTCGCATCGGGGGTTTCGCGACGGAGGCTTTAAGTAGGCGGAAGGGCAGAGTCGGGGGCCAGACGAGGGGCCCACACCACAGGTCGGCGCGGCCAAGACCTGGGCCGCGCCGCCCTATGGTTTGGCCACCTCGTGGCCCCACTTCGTGTGTTCTTCGGTCTTCTGGAAGCTCCGTGGAAAAATAGGCCCCTGGGTCTTCGTTTCGTCCAATTCCGAGAATATTTCGTTACTAGGATTTCTGAAACCAAAAACAGCGAGAAAATAGGAACTGGCACTTCGGCATCTTGTTAATAGGTTAGTTCCAGAAAATGCACGAATATGACATAAAGTGTGCATAAAACATGTAGGTATCATCAATAATATGGCATAGAACATAAGAAATTATCGATACGTCGGAGACGTATCAGTCTTCTACTATGTTTTTATTCGAGTTCTATTAATTTGCTTCAAACAAATCTCCCAATATGTAAAGATGATATGCAAGATTTGGCCAACACCAGACCGAATGGGTCGCGCCGCTGCGCGTACTGTCCGGGCTGGACGGACCGCGGGATGTATTCTATCCACGGGCCGACCCAAACGGACATAAATGAACTGTTTGGGTCGCCGATTTGGGTCGGTCTGCTGGAGATGCCCTAAGCTGCTGCCACTTATGTTGGTAAGTTGCTATAGCCTGTGTATGTGCCATAGGAAAATCAATTAGGGGCAACATCAGGTAAAAATAATTAGCAAATAGCTAGCTGATTATATAATGAACAGATCTTAAATCGGATCATATAGAAGAAGAAGAGAGTTTACATGGAGAAAAGAAACTTGCCTTTGGAATTTGCTCCTTGGTGAGCTCGGTTCCTTCAAACCACTAGCTGAGATGTTGCTTGGCTGATCTACAGAGCTGCTAGGCTCTGTGATCTCGCGAAACGCTGAGACTTGAATGCCTACAGAAACCACTGAATTCATAAGCAACACCAATCCTGACTTTTTTAGGGAAGCAGCAAATAAGCACACAGGCAAACAAAGTAGTCACAAGAAGATAACTAATAAGAATATAAGGATTGCAAGAAACATTGCATAGGCATGAGAACGATAAGAGCAGGTACCTGGAGTAATATCCATATGGCTGGACAATGTACATGCACGGAACGGATGTTCAGGGTTAAACCTATGGCTGTAATACCAATCACCCGGAAGATAATACAGTGCAATTTCTTTCAGTACCTTCTTTCCTATGTCAACAGCAGCCACCCATCCATCCCGATGACTGGGTTCCTCCAGAGATTTGAGATAAAGAATATCGTGATCATTATCAGCAGGGCTCAGGATGGGGAATGCTGAGTAGAGGTCCCTGAATGTCACAGGCTGTTGGGTGTCCTTTATTAGCATCAACAACTGTTGGCTACCCTTTATCTTAGCAACAGGAGTAGCGCATGTCTCCCGCCAAAAGTTAGCCGATGACGGCGAAACTTCCCTACTCCATGTCACAACCCTCCACTCATTCCTAAAGGAGGACAGGTGCTGCTCGGAATTCCTATCCACAGCTTTGCGTTTAAGCCACATGATCAAGTCTGAATCAGAGATAATATTATCCTTGTTTTCAGGAGGAGCAGGATTCTCCATCTCAATAAACTTGAGCACGCCATTGACGCATGCGAGATCCCGAAACCAGCTTGCTGAGCGGGGTGGTTCCTCCACTAAAGGGTGTTTCTTCATCTTTTTGGTGGGGGGAATGGGATATTTTTCTTTGTACCTGTTTCCAGGCAACGGCTCAGGCATCGGGATGAAGAAGCTTACACCAACACCACCAGTGGGATCGGGATCTTGAAGACGAAGCAAGTCGCACACCAGCAGACCGTGCGACAAATCAACCCACCCTAGTAAGCCACCTTGTCCAAGCGTGATCACCTTGTCGGCTAAAACCCTGTCGACCCCAGGACATCGATTCTGCAGCGTCCTAGTGCTCCATGATTTTCTCTCCGACAAGTAGATTCGAAGCTGATAGTCGTCCAATGACGACGGTGCATCACGGAGAGCGGCCACGAGATAGTGGCCCCCGTGGCCGAGGATGCCAAACTCCCTGACCCCGCGCAGATCATCACCATCGGAGCCAAACTCGTCGGGAGTAGGAATCCGCTCGAGCGATGGGGGAGCGTCACCGGCGGCATTGTACAGAAAATATTCGCGACTGCCGGCGCCGGCGTAGAAGCCGGCGCGGAGAAGGACGAATGGGCCGTCCGCGCCGACCGCCTGTGGCAAAGCTAAGAAATCGGGGTACATGGTGTGTCGCGAACCAGGGGGCTTGAAGCAGTGGATGGAGAAGATTGACAATTGGGGTGGGTCGGCAATCCAGAAGGAGACCGCCATGGTGTAGCCATCTTTGGATTTGGCTGTGGCCGTGCTATCATTGGTGCTGTCTGTGAAGCGTGGTTGCCGGGCGAGGAGAATCGAGGCCAGCCGACCTCGATTCGGGATGTTCGCGGCGGCGTCGCCCATCGATTCTGGAGATTTCGGTCGTGAATCGGTAGTTGAGGAAGAAATCAAAATAAGGATCGGATTCGGTACACATTAAACCGATTTCTTTATAATTTGCCCTATTCCTTCCTTTAGAGACTCCAAAATACGTTGTGTAATATGATACATGTAGCCCTATGGCTGAAACTCACGTGGCTGGATCTAATCCCCACCCAGTCGATCGATCAACCAAATCAATCGTGGTTAAAACAAACAAATCAGTCGTGGAAATTGCAGAACTGAATAATCTATTCTGTGAAATGTACTACGGAGTAGTGTCAGTTCTAACCGCTCCAACACACACGAGAGAAAGGGATCGATCTGAATGGCACAAGGCTCGCAATGATCCTAGTTTCTAGCTGACGAAACTGACAGAAATGGGCTCAGATTTACCTCTATTTTCTTATACTTGTTTATATTCAATGCATGATAAAAATAATCTTGATAGGTTTTGCTATTGGTACCCTCAATCACAGTATTCTGTTGGCTCCCAAGTTTCCTCAGAAACTAATAATTTGTTATTTTGTTTTCGACTAGGGCATCAACGACAGATAGTGACAACTTGTCTACTTTGAATATTGTCCAATCGATTGATCCTAGATTGAGATAGCAGTTGCGAACGAAAATGAAATTGAATGTCACAAGCTGTTGGGTGTCCTTTATGAGCATCATCAACAACTGTTCGCTACCCTTTATCTTAGCAACAGGAGTAGCGCATGTCTGCCGCCAAAAGTTAGCCGATGGCGGCGAAACTTCCCTACTCCATGTCACAGCCCTCCACTCATTCCTAAAGGAGGACAGGTGCTGCTCGGAATTCCTATCCACAGCTTTGCGCTTAAGCCACATGATCAAGTCTGAATCAGAGATAATATCATCCTTGTTTTCAGGAGGAGCAGGATTCTCCATCTCAATAAACTTGAGCACGCCATTGATGCATGCGAGATCCCGAAACCAGCTTGCTGAGCGGGGTGGTTCCTCCACTAAGGCCTCATTTGGTGCCAGTGTTTTTCTGTGTTTTGAGGAGTGTTTTGAGAAGTGTTTTGGGTGAAAACACCAACCACCCAAAACACTACCTAAAACACTACAAAACCCCTTTCACCTAAAACACTTGTCAAAACACTTGTTTGGAACACTGGTTTTTATAAATTAGTGTATTCAAGTGTATTCAACGGAAATTGATAAAAAATCAATCTTTTTTAACAGTTTATACTAGACTTGCATTACAAATAAAAATCCGACTTTTTTAGCACATTAGAATAGATAGAAATTAAATAATTACACTGAATAGATAGAAATTCAATAATTGGTACAGTTAGCTCATGGCCTCACATCTCATAATCCACTTTTCGGAGCAATAAATTATCAGACTTATTACAAAAATAGTTTATCATCTTCCCATCATTCTGAGCACAAAGAAGCAATATATTATCGGATTTTTCACCAAGAAATGTCATTGAGCTGAGCAGAAGGGATCAGAATACTCTGCATCTTCCCAACATGCTGGAGCAGTAATCTGCAATTAGTACTGCAAAAAGAGAAAGAGGTTCAATCTCTAAAATCTGAACTGGATTCTTGCTGTCTTTTTTTTTTTTTTGAGAGGGGATTCTTGCTGTCTAGTAACTCTAGAATGTAACTTGTAAGTAAATACACGACTCACATTTCACAGTAGAAGAAAGCAAAATGCATAACTAGCTCCAGTGATTAAAAAAAAAGTTAGAACTATCAGAGTCCTTTTCTGTGAGGGACTTGGAGCATTTTTGCAGCTAAACTTCAGAATCTACACTTTATACACAGCTAACTGCGCAACACTACGTACTGCAAATTGTACTTGTCGATGTCTAAATGCTGGATCCGATTTGGGATTTGAGTATTTGAGGGGGAAAAATGAACCTTCTTTTACCATAATTCCTATTGAGAAACGAGTAACTTTGGTTAATAAAGTTAATATCAGAGGGCAATGTCGATCGCTAGCTATCAAGTTAAGCTTCAAGCATATGTTGTCTCCACACAATTTGAGAACAGATTTTTAGCTAGCACATATTACATAACACACCAAGATACAATTCTAGTTTCTGAACAACGAGCGTTAGATCCCCATGCCTGCTGCCATACAAACCTGAAAAAAAGACCCAGATTTAATCATGATATTACCACCTCCAAGCAATTTTGCAGTGGAAGGAAAAAGCAAACTTTTGCAGGGCGCCGTGATGACTGATGTAGGACGTCTTCGTCGAGCTGGGACTGGAGGATCTCCTCCAGAATGTCCAGGTCGCTCTCCTGTGCGAGGACGCGCAGGCCAACCTCTCTGCCTCCTCACAAGAAATGGGCCCCGCAGTAGCTGCTGCTGCTGCTGCCATCGGAGGAGGTCATGCTGAAATGAGGTACAAGGAGGACGAGGAAGGTCGGGCGGAGATGCGGCCAGCTGCGGCGCCCGGACACGCTTGCCGGCGGTTCTTATGGCCCTGAGGACGTCGGCGTCCGTGAGGGGGAGGGTGTTGGCCGGCCATGGCCTCTGCGCCTTGAACATGCAGTCTCCGAGCTGCCTCGCCCGATCGTTGCCGGGTCGTCCCCATCGCCATGGACGGCAAAGAACTCAGCTCGATCTTAACCTGCGCCGCCAGGGGAAAACGCGAGGGGGGTGAGGCGTTTTTCTTCCACGCCAACCCGACGGGTATTGGAGGGTTTTCTCGGGCCTCACCGGCCCAAAACCGGCCTACCGAACAGGCCACAAGTGTTTTGACGTGTTTTGAGGTGTTTTAATTGAGCCCGAAAATTACACTTCAAAACCGGCCCAAACCTGAGGCAAAACACTGGCACCGAACTGGGCCTAAAGGGTGTTTCTTCATCTTTTTGGTGGGGGGAATGGGATATTTTTCTTTGTACCTGTTTCCAGGCAACAGCTCAGGCATCGGGATGAAGAAACTTAAACCACCACCACCACCAGTGGGATCGGGATCTTGAAGACGAATCAAGTCGCACACAACCGTGCGACAAATCAACCCACCCTAGTAAGCCACCTTGTCCAAGCGTGATCACCTTGTCGGCTATAACCCTATCGACCCCGGGACATGGATTCTGCAGCGTCCTAGTGCTCCATGATTTTCTCTCCGACGAGTAGATTCGAAGCTGATAGTCGTCGTCCGATGACGACGGTGCATCACGGAGAGCGGCCACGAGATAGTGGCCCCCGTGACCGAGGATGCCAAACTCCCTGACCCCGCGCAGATCATCACCATCAGAGCCAAACTCGTCGGGAGTAGGAATCCGCTCGAGCGACGGGGGAGCGTCACCGGCGGCATTGTACAGAAAATATTCGCGACTGCCGGCGCCGGCGTAGAAGCCGGCGCGGAGAAGGACGAAAGGGCCGTCCGCGCCGACCACCTGTGGCAAAGCTAAGAAATCGGGGTACATTGTGTGCCGCGAACCAGGGGGCTTGGAGCAGTGGATGGAGAAGAGAGACAATTGGGGTGGGTCGGCAATCCAGAAGGAGACCGCCATGGTGTAGCCATCTTTGGATTTGGCTGTGGCCGTGGTATCGTTGCTGCTGTCGGTGAAGCGTGGTTGCCGGGCGAGGAGAATCGAGGCCAGCCGACCTCGATTCCGGCCGTTGGCGGCGGCGTCGCCCATCGATTTTGGAGATTTGTGGATTAGGTTGTGAATCGGTAGTTGAGGAAGGAATCAGGAGTTTCATAATAAGGACAGATCGAATACTAGTTCCAGTCGATTAGTGTATTCTTCAGGCGATGCCCATGGTGCGCAACTAGCCTACTCTTCTGGCAGTGCTGGACAGCTCTTTACTCCGTAGAATTGCAGGTCTTGGAATACTGATCTGGGAGGAAGTAGGAAGGTGTGTTGGTCCGTATCTATCATCATCGATCAACGAAAACACTGGCCTGATTGTACGAAAGAGAAATAATGTGCACAACTGCACACGAAGAGGTTTGAGCCACAATGTGAACCGGGTGTATACATGTCAAGTAACTGAGATTCAGGTGACTCTTAAGTCTGAACCTTCACAGGACTACACGGGGCTGTACCAGCAAGCGTAATGTACAACCTTGGATTAGGAGTAGCAACCGACCTTTCGCTGAGATGTGATCACTTGTTGTTTTCCTTGGAGTGTATCTATGGGTAAAATCAAGAGCTTAACCTATGGTTTCGGATAAATAATAATTATGTTTATAAAATTATTATACTTCAATTTTGTTTGATGAATCTGTTCTTGTCACTTTATAAGCAAATAAACTGTGGCAATTGCTTTAGATTCTTAGAATTATTTTTAGTTGGCCAATTGTGCACAGAATAACACTTCTCTGCATTGTAATCTTTCATCTGAAATCACTAACACTTAGCTTATGATATTGATTGTTACCTGAACTCACAAAGTAGCTGATTGTACGGTAGTAGCACATAAGGTTTAGGTGTAACCATAGCAGGTGTTGCTCATCATGGTGACGGCTTAAGGATCTTCTCAAAACAAAAAAGTTGAATCTTCACAATTCCAGGTATGTATTGGATTTAGTGATCAATTGTGTTTTTTACTTCGTACCTTTGACAGATGTAATTAAGCTCTACAAGACAACTGTTTTGCTAGCTTCACAGGGTTAGATTTTCTTCTTAGTGTGTACAACTAGATTATTTTCTAAACTAAAAACTATAATATGGGTAATGCGAAAGGCTAAGTAGGATGAGAATTGAAAACCAAGCACATTGTTCGGTTCAAAACAATACACGTACTGTCTTCCTCTTATAATCTTCACTAAAAAGAATGGGATACATCAGTTAGTGTAGATAGACTGTTGTTCATATTTCTACTCGGTAAAACCAGCTGATAGGTAGATGTGTCCATGTCAAAGATCCTTTTTCTAATGAATAAGAAAAATGCAGCAGTGAAATTCTTTTGTAAACTAAAAATAATAAGTACAAATCAAAACCCGTCGCAACGCACGGGCACATTTCCTAGTCGTGGTTAAAAGAAGGATAGTGCTGGGCGTCAACCGGGATCTGATTTCCCAGCCCCCAGATCCCCAGCCGTCGGATCAACCATTTTGACGGTCAGATTTGCATGCAGCAAAAAAACACCTCCGGCAGCAAAAAATCACCCCCGGCAGCAAATGACTGAAGCAAAAAACAGTTCGCTCAAAAAATAAAATAAAAGACGGAGCTCGCCGGAGACCTCGCTGGAACCTCGCCGGAACCTCGTCGGAGATCGCGTAGCAACAAAAAAGTGCTAATGTAGCAAAAACAGACATCGTCAAAAACATCAACGGAAAAGTGGCCGAAGACATCGTCGGAGACATCGCCGGAGACCCCGTAGCAAATATATTGGACAATTGTAGCAAAAACGCATAAAAGTTGTATCAAACAATATATGCTAATATAGCAAAAATGACCTTATTGGATACATCATCTGAGAGCTCGCCGGAGACATTGTAGCAAAATTTTAATACTAAATTAGGAAAACAAAATAACAATTATAGCAAAAAAATTATGCTATGGTAGCATCATTTTTTATACAACTTCCCTACACCGCTGGAAACTAGATCAAACTGTTTCACAACTTTGTAGCACATCACCCACCGACGGGAGCCACACTGCCGTGCGTAGCACCTCGCCCCACCGTTTGTAGCACCTTGCTCACCACCAGTAGCAAACGCCGCCGTGCTTGTAGCACCTTCCCCAGTGCCGGCAGCAACACTGTCATGTGCTCATGGAGGTGGAGGGCGGCGGAGAGGGATGGATTCGGGCACCGACGAGGATGCAGTGCGGTTGCGCGCAGGGGAGGCTCTGCCTGGGCTCCGACGCGGATGCGGCACGGCGCTTGAGGATTGGGGGAGCGCCCGTATCCCAGCGCTCCATGGAATTGAGGATTGGGTGGAACTGTCAGGGGCTTGGAGCACCACCACCGTCGGAGGCGGCCAGCAGCGCTCCGTGGGGGGGGGGGGGGGGCGGCCAGCGAGGGCACGGCGCGACGGCTACAGGAGGAGGAGGTTGGGGGAGGCGGCGGTCACGAGCAGGGGAAGCAGAGCTCGGCTTGGGCTCCAACGAGGGCGGGAGCAGCGAGGAAGGGGCCGGCGATGAGGTCGCAGCCGGCGCGAGGCCAGGATAAGCGGCGGCCGGCCAAGGGGCACCACCGGCGAGCTGCAAGAGCAGCGGCGGGGATGGGGATCGAGAGCACTGGATGGGGATGGAAGACGGGAGAAAGGGATAAGAGAGAGAAGGGAGTCCGTGTGGGGACAGAGGGACGCGCAGCGCTCGGCAGATGTGACGCTCGCTCGTACGATGGAAACCATCCGACGGTCGCGCACCCGGAGGATGGAGCGCACGCGATCCCCCGGGGGAACTGCAGTATTTTCCTTAAAAGAAACAAATCAGTCGTGGACATTGCAGGACTGAATAATCTGTTCTGTAAAATGTACTAGTGTCAGTTCTAACCACTCCAACACACACGAGAGTCGATCTGAATGGCACAAGGCTCGCAATGATCCTAGTTTCTAGCTGAGGAAACTGACAGAACTGGGCTCAGATTTACTCTATTTTCTTACACTTATTTATATTCAATGCATGATAAAAAAAAATCTTGATAGGTTTTGCTATTGGTACCCTCGATCACAGTATTCCGTAGGCTCCCCGCTCACTTAAGTTACCTCAGAAAGGACAGGGTGTTTCTGCACCCGGGTACATATGCACCCTTTATTTGAAATACACATTAAATATATTTACAAATATCAAAAAAATATAAATAAAAATGCCGCATGTATACCTTGACATGTTACATGCTCACAAAGTTGTCTCAGCAAAAATCAAGATGTTTTGTACCCTGTGCAAAAAAGACAAATTTTTGGTGCTAAAATGGTCTATTTCTCGAGACATTATTTGTCTTTTTTACACAGGGTATAAAAACTGTCGGTTTTATGTGAAACTTTACGTGCACACATAGAACATGTCCCTCTACATGCTAAATTTTTTTCCTAAATTTTTTATGTTTTTGAAATATGTTTTATACATACCGGGTGCATATGCACCCGGGATCAGTTTTGGTTTTATGCCTCAGAAACTACTAATTTGCTATTTTGATTTCGACTAGGGCATTGACGACAGATACTGCCAACTTGCCTACTTTGAATATTGTCCAGTCCAACGATGAAACTAGTTCAATTGATAGTCATTGATTGGTCCCAGATTGAGATAGTAGCTACGAACGAAAATGAAATTGAAGTTCCTACATCAAAAGAGAACTTGTGCTTGATGCTTGGTATTAATGATAAATCCGGGCATCAACGAGCTATGGCGGAGCAGCTATCGAAGCCTCCATTGCAGATATCAATGCTAGTATATATTATATTGATGAGGATTTACTTGTTGATGCGGTGCTCCCTGACCATATGCCCGGAGAGAATTACTTTTGGTATGACAAAGAAGATCCATTTTCAGGACGCTCTCGAGAACATTCTCTATCAAAGGCAAGTTTGACATTCAGATACAAGATAGTGACACTACTAGATTTATAGGCCATTATAAAGGAAAAATATGTTGTTGGAGAATAAGGTCTAGGACAATAGAAGATGGAAAATAGTCAGGGTAATAACTGATGTTGTATGTTGCAACTATTTTATAAAGTTACGTGCAACTAACGGATGATATTGTATTTTCGTGCGGGTAAACAAAATAGTAAAGCCTCATAATTGTTCATCAATAACTGAAGTGGTCTCAAGCATGGGTGGTAGAAAATTCAGTTGGTATACTTCAGACTGAACCTAATATAGGTGCTACTGATCTCAAAAAAAGGTTGAAAGACAAGCACAAAGTTACTACTGAATATCACACTGTTTGGAGGACCACCTTATTTTGTTTCATAACGGAATTTGGAAATCCAGCCACTGGACCTAGCGGAGAACGACTCCTTCGGGTTGACCATCGCCCATAGCGAGCTGGAGGAGCTCGACCGGTGGAACGGTCTCGCCGTCCAACTGCGCAAGTCCGCCTTGGCTTAGTGTGTGCCGGTGTCTCCTCCGGTCACGCCAACGCGCAAGCACGCACGCGCTCCACCTCCTTCGCCCACGCGTACGCCGCCACAACCCACACGAACGCCTCCACCGCCGCCCAACAGGGAACTTTCTACTAGCCATGGTCGTGGGCGCCTCCAATCTTGGTCATCATCGAGGATGACGACTAGCAGCAGGCGGCCGTGGAGGCGCCCATACTAGGGTTTCATTTCTAGTCTTTTTTCTCAGCACTGTATAAATTACTTTCTATCAAGAAAAATTATCGACAAATTATTTTGCGTCGGGCCGGTAGGTCTACCCGATGCAAATGGTTAATGGTGCCATGGCAGCCAAATTCGTACGTGTGTGGTCCGACGCATACAAAAACAAACGGTTACTTTTGGTGACCGAAATATGTTAGGCCGTTGGAGATGCTCTAAGTCTAGCCACAAGAGTATTTCACACTGTATTTTGGAGTAAAAAAGTTAATAGAACGGGAGAGGGAGAGATAGAGAAAATTATAAACAAATAGTGTAATGTGTGATAAATAGTAAAATAGCAAGTAATCTGTGGAAAATTAAGTATACTAGTACTAAGTAAAAAACCTTGGCAACTAATAAAATATCTCCGCACTTTGGTGGCCCAATGTTCCAACCTCTCGCTTTCTTGGATCCGTAATGTCGACTGGTCCAGCATAAATGGTGCACGTCGATGCAATGCACTGGTTCGATCATATCGTGTACCTTCTTCGACTTCTAAAAATGTAGCGTTTTCTTCAAAATTTCCTTTCAAAGAAAATGGTACTAGCACATGTCAATAAAAGAAAAATAAAGTAGCATCTTTAATTTTTTTCTTTTTTTAATGCGCTGTAAAGTTTAATCAGTTAGAAAAATGATGGGTCATAGCAATTTTAGCTAAATCCCATGAAATAATGTCTTTGTTGTTGGCATTTCTCTAGATTTATTTCAGGATTTAACTGGCAATATTCTTTTAGTGGTATGTTCATTAACAACAAGCCGACTACGATAACTTCATCAACCTCAAGATCTGACTCAGTCACTCGAATGTGCTCGTATGATATGTTGTGTTGTGTGTATTTATATTGGTGAACGTACGTTCGTGATTGTGAACGTCTACGTTATACCGTGTGTTCTCAAAAAATATTAATATATATGGATTTTCTACAATCAGCTTATTAGATCACACTAGGTTAATGGCAAGTGTCGCGGCTCCCAAGTTTGAGTGATCCTTTTTGTTTAGAAAAATAATAAAATTAGTATTTGTGAGTTTTAGAAAATATATATTGTTTTATGTACATAATCAATGATGTACATAACCTACAAGCATGCGAAATTACAATGCATAATTCTTCATAATATGGGCTAAACAAAAGTGACATAATATGGTAAAATTGTCAATTTTTGTGTAGCGCAAAATAGAAAATACACATCCAAATTTTAGCAAATCTAAGACATCTATTTATGGATAGAGGCAGTATTTAAAATTTTATATTTTGCAGTTGTGGTACAAATCATCGACTACATCTGGATCTTCTAAATTCTTTTTAAAACTCGTAAATGTGGTTCTTATTTTTATTTTAAAACAACGGAATCATTAGGGCCCGAGAGCCAAAAATCTCGACTCAATGTTGCAAAGGGTATATTGCTACTTTGGGACGTGAACTCTGAAGTTTAGCTGGAGGGCTGTTCTTGTTCATTTGCTGTCCATGAAGCTATGCTCCTACATCACTAAACAAAGCAAGCAGACAAGATTACAAGAACAGCCTGGATCATCAGGATTTTAAAACACGAACAGAAACGGTGCATCAGACCGTTGCTTCCAGCACTCGCTTGGCGTTTTGCACGGAAATAATCGACTCGATAGAACCAAGCAGCAAAGGTTTCCGTTAAGCTTTCCCAAAGTTAATTCTTTTCTGCCCGAGCCGAGCAGAACACGTCGGCTCGCAGCCACTAATCCCCAACGCCTTTCTCGCTTCGCCTTCCCCTCTCCACTCGCCGCGGCCGCCATTCCCGTCCTCCTCCTCCTCCCCTCCGGTAAACCCTAGCCGCCGACCCTCCAATCCCCCCACCAGCGCCCCAATCCGCAGCCCGCTCGAGCTAGGGCTCGCCGGTTCCGGGCCGGCGCTCCGTTCTCGCCGATTTCTCTGGGCAGATTATTTTTTTGCGGGGGATTTTCTGCTTTATCCGGTGGAGATATGGGGAGCCGGAGGGAGGAGGAGAGGAACGAGAAGATCATCCGCGGCCTCATGAAGCTGCCGCCCAATCGCAAGTGCATCAATTGCAACAGCGTGGTAATTATCTCTAGGTTCCACTTGCTTATTAAGCTGATTGACGCGTCTCTCTTGTCCCGCTTCGTGGATCGTTCAGCGGGATGCTGTGGCCTTCGGTGATTAGCTCAGATTTACGAAATTTATCGTCTCTGCCGCGAATTACTATTTGTTCGCTCCTGTGTGCTGTAAGCTGCAGCTGTCGGTGGGGCGATTTTACTTTTTGTCTTTGACCCCCCAGGCTGCTATTACCTGTATCATTGTTTTACGAGTTTATTAGGTCCTTGCTTGATCAACAGTGTCGTCCCTTGCTGGGTTACTTTGGGTTTATAAAACTGTTGCTAATTTCGTTGCCATTAAGTAATCTAGGACTGCTGATTTGGTCTGCCAATAGTTAACTCTTTGACCTCCGTAAAGCTTGCTGATTAGGTCACTCCTGTATGCGGTGGCTGCTCTTTATGTGATAACGAAGTTGCGTATAGTTGGCTAAATTGCTGAAATATTAGTGATTTTAGTCGATTCCATGTCAGTAGAAGCAACTTGTCAGTTGGGTAATTTTACTTTTCTGTGTAACCTCAGGATTTCATGCTGTTAGCTTTATCATTGCTTTATGAAGTTAGATGGTTACTTCATCAATAGGCTAGTCCCTTGCTGGGTTACTTTGGGTTTATAAAATTGCTAGTTTTGTTGCAATTAAGTAATATATGATTTCTGATTTGGTCTGTTAATAGTTAACTCTTTGACTTCCCTAAATCTTGCTGATTAGGTCACTTCTCTATGCGGTTTCTGCTCTTTATATGATACTCCCTCTGTTCATAAATATAAGACATTTTAGACATTTCAAAATAAACTAGATACATACCATAATAAGTGAATCTACACACTAAAAGTAGACTAGATACATACCAAAATACATGAATCTACAAAAAGCTCAAAACATTTTATATTAGTGAACGGAGGGAGTAATTAAGTTGCTTAGCTGGCTAAATTGCTGAAATATTAGTGTATTCCATGTCGGTGGAAGCAATTTGTGTGCCCTTATGCAGTTTTGGGGCGATAGATTTTCTTAGTATTGTTTCAAAAATATAGCCGCTCAGTTAGCTGAAAATTCAGTACCTTAATTAACTGTTGTTGAACCCTACCTTTGCAATGTTATTTTTTGTTCGCTCGTGTGTGTAAGCTGCAGCTGTCTGTGGGCCGATTTTACTTTCGTCTTTGACTCCCAGGTTGCTATTACCTGTACCATTGTTTTACGAGTTTATTAGGTCCTTGCTTGAGCAATAGTGTCGTCCCTTGCTGGGTTACTTTGGGTTTATAAAACTGCTGCTAATTCTGTTGCCATTAAGTAATCTAGGATTGCTGATTTGGTCCGTCAATAGTTAAACTCTTTGACTTCCCTAAAGCTTGCTGATTAGGACACTCCTGTATGCGCTTGCTGCTCTTTATGTGATAACGAAGTTGCTTGTAGTTGGCTAAATTGCTGAAATATTAGTGTATTCCATGTCGGTGGAAGCAATTTGTGTGCTCTCGTGCAGTTTTGGGGCGATAGATTTTCTTAGTATATTGTTTCAAGGATAGTCGCTTAGTTTGCTGAAAAGTAGCTACCTTGCTTAACTGCTGTTGAATCTTACCTTTTGCAATCTTGCGTTAATTATAATGAGGTCATCCGTTATTTGCTTAACCCTTTGACTGTTGCCATTATCACTATTTTGAATCACCCAAGTACTATTTGTTTCTTTTGTAGGGGCCACAATATGTATGTACCAATTTCTGGACATTCACATGCTTATCATGCAGCGGGATACAGTGAGTATTTTGGATCTTTGGGAATTTAGCTGACCATATATCTTTTATGTTTAATTGTATACAAAATCAGTCAGCAAGAAAATGCGGTGTGGTATTGGATACTACCTCCTCTCATTAATACTATGTCTTCCTAGAAAACATGCACTCAACACTTTATCTACTAATAATATGTAAAATATTTAGATTTGCAAGTTGAAAGTAAGTATCATTAAATTCAGCAGGAAGATTATTTTCACAATATAAAGTTTCTACTAACATATGCCTACAAAAACTCATGCTCAAGGATGCATATTGGAGACCATGTCAATTTCTAAAACGGCAACTTATTTATGAACGTTTCTCACAAAATAAAGGAGCATATGCTCTTTGTTTTCATTAAGTGGTTAATAATACAATCAATTTTCCATTGTGGAAATAGATAATAAAGTCATGTTCTACCGCTAAGATATTTCCTTTGCTGACATACCCCTGATAGCATTTCTTTTCATGTGTTTTATCTAACAGCCGTGAGTTTACTCACCGTGTGAAATCAGTGTCAATGGCTAAATTCACTACCCAAGAAGTGCGGGCTCTTGAACAGGGTGGTAACCAGGTAACTCTGTTCAGAACTGTTCTATTGTTCCCATCTAGAGTGACTTGTTCAACTTTACGGCTTACACTGGAGTTGATGACTGCAGCGAGCACGCGATATCTACCTAAAAGATTGGGATTGGCAGCGGATGAGATTGCCTGACAACAGGTGAGTTTATATCGCTCCCAAGTTCTTCATAGGCACTTCCTGCATTCTGCGCTATGAAAATTGCTGCATTTCCTCTTATGCTACCAATTTTTTTTCTGCTTCAGCAAACCAGATAGGATAAGGGAATTTATCAGAGCTGTTTATGTAGACAAGAAGTATGCTAGTGGGAAGTCCACCAACAAACCAGCCACCGATAGTGAGGTAAATGAGTTAATCTAAAGAGTGTTGATCTCAGATTCTTGATATCCAAGTGTTGCATTTTCCCTTGCCTAGCCATTGAAAATTTCTAACACTTGGTGTTCATGCTGCAACCTTTTTTCGTTATTTGCCATACCTCTGTGCTAACTCTAGGTTCCATTTTTTCAACAGAGTGTAAAGAGCAACGAAAGTGAAATAAGAAGACCTGACTCCTATCATTCATACTCGCAAAGCCCACCGTATGATATGCAGTATGAAGATAGACGATATGGTAAGCAAGTTAACACGCTTGCTCGAAGGCCTTCGGATAGGGCACTCTTTGATGGGAAACTCGGCAGCATATTGTACAGTCCAGGTCGTGTCCGGGATCAGATGCATGAAGATCGATTTGCTAACGAGAGTCACGGGTCAAGATTTTCCGACTTTTCAGCCTCAAGCACCGGCGACTTGAGAAACGATGCACTTTCTCCTAGCTCTCAGGATACAGGGTACAGCAGCCCTTCCATTCACCATTCAAGAAATGTATCCTCTGAAAATCCCCAGTCCCAAAGACATCCAAATGCAGTTCCACAAATAGATGTCAATGGTGGTCGACGTTCACAGGTTATTGATCCTCCCATCTGCTTCTTCACTTTGTAGCAAAATTACATTTTGACTTGTGCAAATCTTGAAGTCGAGTGGCTTAGGCATAAAATATATCTCCTTTGTATGTGCAGCGAACAGCTTCTTCTGGAAGTTTTGGATCATTTGACGGTAGCTCAGTATCTAATAAATCAGTTGATTCGGGTGTCCTACCTGATGCACCTACAGAGAGACCAGTGACTGGGGCATCTTCTGTACCTCATTTGGCACAACAAAATGCCTTGCAGCGCAGTACAAACTCACCAGCCAGCCATATTGCTCCCACCCAAGGATCTGTGCAGCATTTGCCAGTTTCGCCGCAGCCACAACCAATGGCTTTGAGCAATCAAGACCTCTTTGACATGTCAACAATGCCACAACCTGGCACTAGTTCTGCTTCAATAGATCTGTTTGCTGGCTTTAATCAACATACCGCATCAATTTCTAGTGGGCATTCTGATGTTGTGAATGGAAGTGCACATAATGCTGTGGTTCAGAAGGTTGTGCCGCATTCATCATCTGTACCAGCAGGAGCAGTCCACACATCTGATCCTGTGCACCAAGATCTCTTCAGTCTGTCAATTTTGCAGGAACCAGCAACGTCCTCTTCCCCTCCGCCAGTGGATCTGTTTGCTGGCTTTGACCAACAACTGGGACCTATGTCTAATGTTCATCATACTACACCAGCCGCTCCATTACCTGCTAATGAAGGGTGGGCATTCTTTGACACACCTCAATATGGATCGTCGACTTCTGTTTCAAATGTGCAAGCTCAGGTCCCCGCTGCATTGCCTCAAAGTGATGGTATTACCAAAACAATTGATCAATCAACATTGCCAACTCCACCACCAAATGCCATTATTAGACAAACATCTCTGCCTATTATGGATCAGTGGAGTTCAGATGCTGAAGAGGTGAAGATCCCTGTCCCCAAGGAAAACTCCCAGGTACTGTGACATTTTTTGGGTATATTGGAGCTTGTAAGGTTTCTTTTAACCTTATTCTTACTAAGTTAAATATAAATTTTGATTTCCTCTGTTGCTCTCCAGATCTGGAATGCCTTTGGTGAATCTACTGAGAATATGCCTGATAATTTGTTTGCATTTAATACTATGCCTCAAGTACCAACTCATCAATTCACCGCACCCAGTGTTCCATATGTTGTATCTGGAACTCCGCAGGTGTGTAACTGGTGTTATTATTGCTATAAGAAGATGAAAAGAATATATCTCAAAGAAGGCTAGACTAACATATTGAATCATCCTTCTAGGTTTTGACTAGGGGTGAGCCTGAAAGGTCAACTCCTGGGGATATGTTCCCTGGCTTCAATGTGTCACCTGGTGTCCTGGGTGAGCCATCATATCCTGCACCAATTCAACACGAACTGGTATGTGTTATCCATGATTGTTCTTTCCTCTGCTCCCATGTCAGTTTGACATAGTTCCATATGATTGGAAGCTTGCATACCTGGATATATAAAAGGATAGTTTGCTATCTGATGTGTATTTTATGATTCATGTGGTTCTAACTTACTGCAGTATTATCTTTCTAAAAGCTCTTTTGAGGTGATACTAGGCCTTATAGTTTTTAGTTTCGACCGTACGGATCGAGGCATCCTGCATGCTCGTGCTTTTGCATCCATCAATTTTGTGACAAAACACATGTATGTAAACAATTTGTTGCTGTAGGAAGATTCGTGATGATGTATTTGCTTTATTTGAAGTATCAGTTTGTCTCTTTAACTTTTTTATGTTGTCTCTTTAATTGTTCTTTTGGATATGGTTTCAGGGCATGATGTCTCAGCCTGCAAAATCAACAAATCCGTTTGACATGGCATTTGAATCTGACATCGAAGCCAACGACATGGTGTGTAATTGTATTGCTATTTTCTGATATGCACTTCTAACTATTATAACGTGGTCTACTAATTAGTTCCCTTTGTTTGTAAAAAACACGAAGATATGCTTTAGAATAAGTTGTTGCTAACTCACGGAAGATCCTAGGACTACTGAGCTATCGTTATATGCCCTTCTGTTTTTTGTCCTGCTATCTGCAATGTACTATCTCCGTTCCAAATTATAAGATGTTTTGGAAGGCCAACGTCTTATAATTTGAAACAGAGGTTGTAGCTGTTTTCGTACTGACAAAACTCTTGATTTTTTCATAAAAGAAAACCTCTGTTTCTCTGTTATTATTTATGAGTTTTTTATTCCTCTTTTCAGTTCATGGATTTTACCTCGCTACAAGCAGCATTGCCAGATCCTCATGTTCCTGCAGAGTACTCTGGGAACTTAGCAGAGTCATGGATTTCTCAGAATTCAGCGGTGCCATATATTCCTTCTATGTCTCAGGGTAAACTACGTTTTCACTCCAAATTGATCCTCACATACAAGTAGACAAACACGTAAATGCATGGAGTTTCATTTTTTTAATATGCGTTATCTGATTCTATGGTGAATTCAGGAGGGTTGTCATACATCTCGGGACAAGTACAAGACCCCCACATGCTGTAAGCTCCTCTCAACCTGTTCTTTTAGTTTGCAATAGACTTTATTATTAACTGATACCCTGTAACAGGAACTCAACACAACAAGGGTCGAGAAATCCATTTGAATGAGACGTGCTGGTAAAGATTGGTGCCAATGACGGACAGATGAGGAAGCCAATTTGCACTGCTCGGAGGAAGGACCATGGGGTGTACTCGAAACACCACAGTAGCTGTATATCTTGGATTTCATTGTCTCACTCTTGGCTCTCCTGTATATCAGAAAGGAATGTGCAGAATTCTAAATGACCGGGTGTGCTGGAGTCTTTTTCATCCAAAGCAAAGCTGGTGTGTCCTTTAGCTCTGTTGTATATCCCTAGCTGGCGGTTTTGTGAAAACCATGAGTTTGCTGTCAAGTCTCACAGTTTGTTATTTCCCTGTGCTTTACGTCTGTGCTATACTCGAGTCCAATTGCTGATCCAAACGAGGATGTGATTGACTCGTTTTCATCAAATGACTGGATCATTGGCATTCTTTTGTCCATCATGATCTTATAGCAGAAGTACTCTAGATGCTTCTTAAACTGGCACTACCTTGCTTTGGCAAGTTGAAACCGTGTGCCCTTCCTTTGATCAATACATACACTTCTATATGTTTCTTGGACATGAACTTATTGTTATTTGATATAACGTTATAAAATTATTATTGCTGGCATTGGCGCCATGAAGCTGTATTTTCCCCATCTGTGTCAGTTCCATCCTGCTGCACACCGTACTGTACAAGACAAGCATTAAGCTAGCATCTTCATTACACTTGGTACAAATTGTTTCCAACACGCTGGAATTAGCACTAGGTCATCACACCGATACTACTTGAAGGAGTATTGCGATTGTCTCCTCACTATGATTGCCTGGGAGCTTCTTGTCTTATGTTCCTCTTCTTTTCATCCCTCTTCCAACGTTTCCAATTTTTTTCCTGAGTTAAAATGTAGAAATTGACAAAAGGTTGCCGTCATATACAGGAATTGTTTTTATTGTATATAGGTTGTTTTTTGACAATCAATACCACATATATTTATAGTAACAAATAATGCATGGTACAAATACATGAGCTGAGCTGTCTCCAACGATTACAAAATAAAGTCTAAAAGATACTAGCAAATCTTCGAGGTATTTAAACTCTTTCTTCTTCCAAGACACAATCTTGTACTTTTCTGAAGGAGCCAAACATAAATAACAAACCATAAACCTGTAAATAAACCTGTAAATATCAATGAAGGTCCTCCTATAATTTTAATGTAAGCCGCAATGCCTAGGTTACGTGCACGGCTGCACGCGCGCAACCATTAAAGTTGCCGGTCAACATCGGCAAAAGTACCAAGATTAGTATATCAGTGAATAAGAGCATCTCTAGTCGCGTCCCCCAAACGGTGTTTGGGGACGGCGGACAAGAAATGGAGAAAATCGCGTCCCAGTCGCGTCCCCCAAAGCTAAATAGCGCCTTATTTTGTGTCCGGCGTACCCGGTAGCGCCGGACACAAAATGAGAGCCCATATGCATGCATGCAGCTCCTAGTCCCCACATGTCATTCTCTTTCCACACACTTTCTCTCACCTATTTTTTCCCACATGGGGTGGTCCCTTCTATTAAAATGCATGCATCCGGACGCTGTTTGAGGGACGCGACTGGAAAGGGTCTTTTTTCTGTACAGATTTTTGATCTCTTTTTGTTCGGCACGGTCCTATACGTGCCCGAAATCATTTGTGTCGGACGTTTTTTGAGGGACGCGACTGGAGATGCTCTAACAAACCATTAAATTGAGTATTGATATATAGAGATAATAAAGCACAGAACACTGTTGCAACAAAAGAAATGTAATTTCTACGGTAGGCAAAAAGATCACACATGCTTTTTTTTACATCACAAAAAAGGCTATAAAACGATCGCACCGAGTGTAGCAGGAGGGGCGTGAAGCAACGGTCAGACCGCACACCGCAGACAGTCGTCTCGCCTCGTCTCCTTGCCGGACCCGTAGTCCTAAAACCCTACCCAAAATCTTTCCCCACCCGCCTCCGCCGTCGACGTCACCATGCGCCCCTTCCACCCTCCCCGCCCCACCGCCGCCCAGCCCCACCACCCGCGCCCCGGCGACCCCGGCCGGCCGCCCCTCCTCTCCCACCCCCACCCCGCGCACCAGCAGATGAGCCCCGCCGCGTTCCCGCCGCCCGGCCCCGGCGGCGGCGGCGGCGGGTTCGGCGCCGTCAACCCCATGGCGGCGGTGGCGGCGGCGGCGGCCAACCCTTTCCTCGCCATGCAGCTCTTCGGCCAGGCGCAGCAGCTCCAGAACCTCGGCTACCTCGCCTCCTTGATGCAGCAGCAGCAACAACAACAGCATCAGCACCATCAACATCAACAGCAGCAACAACCCTTCTTCCCGGGAGGAGGCTTCCCGCCGAGCCCCAACCAGTTCGGGGCGTTCCCGGGCATGCAGGCCGGCTTCAACGGCGGCGGAGGGTTTCTGCCTGGCGGCGCTGGGCTGGCCGGGTCGAGGCCGCCGCTGCCGATGATGGGCGGTGGTGCGGGGAATGGTTGCAGCGGCAGCCCTGGCGGAGGTGTCGGGCCTGGTGGCGCTGGGTTGGCCGGGCCCAGGCCACCGATGCCGATGATGAGCGCTGCTGCAGGGAATGGCAGCGGTGGCGGAGGTGTTGGGCCTGGTTCTCCGAGGCCTGTGCTGAACGTTGATGGGAAGGATCAGAACAGTGGTGGAAGGGGCAATCAGGTGGGTGAATCGTTTTGCTGCTCTTTATTGCAATTGATCGATTGCTTATTGAACTAATAGCAAACATTTAGCCTTTAGGATTGTATCAGCACGCTCTAGTAGTTATTATAACATACTTAATTCTTCGTTTCTGTTTCTTCCCTGAGGAAATAGTTGTCATTCTTATCTGAAAATGAATCTGCTAATGAGGGTTGCAAATTTGGTCAAGAGGAGGAGACTTATAATAAAAAAAAATCTCCCTAGTCACGTATTGCGTTGGCATATCTGCCATGTCCCTCAAGTGATTTTCTCTGACCGATGTTACTAGGACGAGTTAAGATCAGAACGCTTTGTGGGCATTCTGGTTTCTGATAATGATGTGCCACAATGCGCGTATTAGTTAGGCATGGAAGCCTGAGGTTTTGGTATTTCAAATATTTAATAATGGAGCGAAATATCGCGCGAACGTTCTTAATATGGGACGGTGGCGCGACGGATCACAAGCCGAGGATCCAGGGGAGCGACACCCATGATTTTTTGGGATATTTTTTAGAAAAAAAAAAGTTTCCAGGGCCCATGAGAAAATTACCCTGGTAACTTCTTTTTTGGGTCGCACTGACTTGCCACCGTCGGACGTTCTGCCGGTATAAATCTCGTTTAATATTCACTCTGCAACACGTTCACCAATTTTCTGTTTGTGCATCTTGTTTCCAGTAACTGCCCTTGTGATTACAGCAAACATCTGTTCTGAATGGCCTTCTGTTGTTTTGCGCAATGTTTGTTCTTCTAGCACTTCATTACTTTTCATAAATATATGTTCAAATGATTTCCTGGCCGTTCTGGAATGTGTGGTTATTAACACATCTGTCAATACTGCTGATGTTTATAGGAATTAGTTAGACAATTGCTATATAGCTCTCAATAGCAGACCTGATTTTACAAATATTCCTTTTTGCCACTTCTCTGTTTTCTCATTAATTTGATGTACTGTTTTCTGTCTACACAGCACATCCTTAAACGATTTAATTGATGTTTATCTTATTTTGTAACAGGTTAACAACACTAATAACAAATCAGATGGCATCTCTCATGTTGTTGCTGAAAATGGCGAGAGGAACATTACAACAGATCAGAAAAGCCGATTCAACCCTGGAACAGATGGTAGGGATGGAAGGCAATTCGGTCCATCTGGTGGAAGGGGCAGAGGAGATGGTAGGGGCGGAAAGCAATTTAGTCCATCTGGTGGGAGGGGAAGAGGAAGAGGAGATGCCAGAGATGGAAGGGGTAGAGGGAGAAATTTCAATCAAGGTCGCGGAAGAGGTACTACGATTATGGCACACAAATAGAATTTACTCTGTTTCAGTTCATGCTTTTGAACATGCATATGCTTTCTAGCAATTGAACGCCACGACTACCTAACCTATACTTTCACAAAGTCGAGATATTGTGTTTTGGGGAAAAGGTGTGTCCGTGACAATTAAGTAGGACTGCAGGGAGTGTCCATATAAATGCATGATATTTCGTTGCTACAATGCGTTCTTTTTGCCACTAAAAATGTAGTACTTGCATTCTTTGTATCACCTTGAAGTGTAATACATTCGATATAATTTGTGGGTACCTTTGTTACATAATTAATCTATGGGTACTTAAAGCTTCATTTTAATTTCTTTTAGTCACTAACTGTAAAGAAAGTAGAAAGAGGAGGGACAATAAAATGTTTGGACAGATTAGACCCTCTGCTTCCTGGAAGGTTAACTTCATCAAAAGCATCCAGTTACTCCTAAATAGTGTTAAAGAAAAGGACAAGCCCCCTCTGCTCAATTAGATTCAGTATAGCTTAATTTTCTCTGTATATGTCTTGCTGTGTAGCCTACCCAACTGGGTTGTATTTCTCCTGTTTATTCTATCAACTAAACTCATTGCCAGGGCCTCCCTACATAATCTCTTCAAAAATAAGTATAATAAAAGTACAATTGAATATACTGCACTATACCTTTTCATCTTATTTGCCCCAGTTTTGTGTAGCTTTGTGCTATTTTATATTCTTATGATACATTGTATTTGATCACCTTAGGTACATGATAGAAGAGCATGCCAGCATACCATTGTTATCTACAATTTTTTTTGTATCTTAGCTACATGAGCTAATTTATTACCTTTTCAGGAAGAAACGACTGGAGAGATGGAAAACCCAATTTTACAAATAGTGACAGTCCAACATCAGGAGGACGTCACATTGACAGTCCAACAGCATCTGAAGGAGGCCGAAAGTATGTAATATTGAGAAAGAGTTTAAATACATTTTTTTTGGATATCTGCATTTCTTCTAGTATGTTTGCAGTAGAAATGGCTTAGTTGCTGTGGTTTCCCCATATTTTAGCGCTAACTAGCTTGTGGTAACAATATCTGTTACTCAGCTAGATGCTCATATTTTTGTCTAACCACCAGAACGTTTATGTCCCTTTATTCTGAATTATAAAGCATGTTAATAGTTGTCTTGCAAATGACTAAACTCTTGTATGTTGCTATATATTTAGGTGTTAAACTTGTTGGTTCTTTCCAGTTGACATGTTCATAGAATATCTTGCTGGTTACCATTGTTTTAGTGATTTAGTGTATTCTTGCAGGCGTCCTCCTATCATTTATGACCAAAACGAAGTTAAACAGTGGCTACAGGCACGCAAGAAGAACTACCCTACAAGTGTTAACGTAAACAAGGTCAATGTTTATATAAATGTCTTTTATTTAGATCTGAGCAACTCCATGTGAACATGGAAGGAGCGTTTGCTGACTGCTGATATCGTAACACAGAAATTGACTCAGAGTCAGTTGGACGATCAAAAGAAAGATGAAGATGCCCAAATGCGCCGTCAGGTAAGCCACACTAGTTTTGTGATTCATATACTCCTTTCTTTATATTTTGAAGGAGAGGGGAATTGATTGCTTTAAGTGGGTCCTCT
The DNA here is from genome assembly GCF_022539505.1 of Lolium rigidum. NCBI lineage: Eukaryota > Viridiplantae > Streptophyta > Magnoliopsida > Poales > Poaceae > Lolium > Lolium rigidum. Next base: position 92,385,194 of record NC_061513.1, read on the forward strand.
AAGTAGAAGCTTTGCCTACAGTATTTAAGGCTTCAGGATACTATATCTTTAGACTATGCTGTTCCAGTATTTCCATCTATGGCATGTGTAATTTGTTGGTCTTACACACGGCTGTTTCATGCTGTAGGAACTCAAGGAAGTCCTTGCAAAGCAGAAAGAATTGGGTCTTGAGCTCCCTGAACTACCACCAGGCTACCTATCTGATACCGAAGGTCAACCCAGGGAACCTCAGGGCAACGAGAAGGAAAGTAAATGGAGAAATCAGCAGAGGGATTCTCGTTTTGGAAACCGCGGCAGGGGCCGTGGCAATAAGAGACAGAGGAACGATCGCGGAGGATTTCAGTCGAAAAGACCCAGGGAGTGGAACAATAGTCATGCAATGGTCAAGAGTAGAGAGCCCACCCTGTTTCAGAAGCTTGTTAGCTCTGATATCAAGAGGGACAGGCATAAGCTCCTGCACACGTTCAAATTCATGGCCCAGAACAATTTCTTCCAGGACTGGCCTGATAAGCCGCTGGAGTTTCCTAGTGTGAAGGTGAACCAGGTTGATCTTGAGATTGATGATATTGCCGCTGAAGACTTGGATGATGATGACTTGCCGGATGCTGTGGCGGCCAAAGACGTCAGCGTTGATTTGAAGGAAAATGGAGATGAGCAAGACTCCGTCTCCAGTAGTGACGAGGAAGCTGGGAGCAAGGAGGACGATGAAGCTGAAGAAGAGGAAGGCGAGGTTTCGGAGGAGGATGCTGGCGCGGAGGAATGTGATGCATCTGAAGAAGAATTTTCAGCCTGAAAAATTCGGCTGGTCCAAAGCATCTAGCGTGATTCTTTCTGTGTGTATAGTAAAGTCCACACTCCACAGGATATGTGCAGCTTGGTTACACATTATCTGATCCGCTTGAGCTATGAATGATGTTGATGTAATCTTGGTTGAACGGTTAAACGATTTTGTTGTTCCAAGGAAAGGAAAAGACACATCCATGTGAGGGCATCATTTCCTTTGTCATGCGCTGTGGATGCTCCAACTAAACGATGTCTATTGTCCCTAGTCAATATTATGTGCACACAGGAACTACCTAGGGGCTGATTGGTTCTTGGCGCCATATTCCGAGGGAAACTGTGCCTGAAAATGCAATCTCTAATCACGTTCTGCAGCTAATTTGGTTGCCATCAATTCCATCTACGCTCTGTAGCAGAACCCAAGCCCCATTTGTTTGGTTGCCTCTATCAGTTAATTGCCGGTCGTTTGGTTACCTTGGCGACAATGTGGTGAGCTACCAAACATAGAGACAACGGTTGTTCATGCACATAATCAGTACAGCTGATATAGTAACAACAGTGGATTATAATCTCAAAGATAGTGTTGCAGCACAAGTTAACAAAATAACTGCTCGTGATGTAAGACAAGTTTATAAACCAAGGGGTTAGTACATAGCACCTCGCAGAATATACAAACATGGCATCAGTTTTTATCAAGCCTAACTACTATCAAAATATACATCATCAACACCACAACAAGCACCACTACCACCCCATGCGAGCCTACACCTGTAATACGTCCTTAGGGGCTCATCACAAGATAACTAGTGGCATAAGCCTTGTGCTCCATTAGATGGTTGAGAGCACGGTGCATCGCAATCGGAGAGACGGGCGTTGCTGGAACACAAGTAGTTAAGATGATATTCATCTGACAATAGTTCTCTACAGGCTTGGCGTTTCTCGGGTTATCCTGCAAGTAAGAAGTTAGTTCTTGATCATTTGTGAGCTAAGGAAGAACTGAATGAACCGAAAGTAGTGCAAATTGATCCAATCTTGATGTGAGCAAAGTACACATCATCGTCTATCATGATTGTTGTTGTCTCCTCCGCCCCAACGGACATCTTCAAGCCTTTTGACCTTGAGAACATGAACCCACCTTGCTCTCCAATACCTCAAATGGTCGTAGATTTGCTCCGGGCTAACTTGATGCCCACGGAACTTGAGAACAACACCTCCAATAGCTAGTAGGTTTTTCTTCCTGAACCCATTATCAATTGTGACCCCATTCTTAATGAACGTACTTATATACCCTGTTTTGGACGAATGTGTATAGAGCAGCTGGTTGATGTCATGATGTTCTTCCAAATTGAGTATTACCTATTACCGGAGTAGCACCACCGACAACACTAAGTTGGCCGACATATTAGGGGAGTTTTTCTTGTCCTACAACACAGATCAAACTACTATATATAGTATAAGAACAATGGTAAGCAAGCTACTTCTAACATGCTAACAAGTTGTTAACATAGCGAGCACATATAACGTTGTAACAAGGTGTTTTGAAGAAGAACAATGCCGCAATGTGAAGCTAGATAGCTGCTCTTGGTTGCATGCTGCCATGATGTACTACCTTCATTCGCTTTTAATCGACGCGAAGCTATTTCACTGCATGCATGTACATAGTGTGGCTCCAGTGTTGATTAAAATGGATTGGAGGTAGTATAAGTGGAATGCTGGTACAAAGAGAAGAAGTGCACATTGTAAAACCAATTCTCGCACGAAGTATCATGCTTATACATAGACTACGCATCAATGAAGAATTGAAGATCAGATAACACAAACAATACTAGCACAAAACAATCGATCTACCTCCTCACCACACTAACACTACTAGGAAACAGGTATTCAGTGGCGCACCACATATAGCCATCAGTGGCGCACTAGTGGTGCGCCACTGCTATCACACCACTGCTAACTCCTAGTAGTGGCGCACTAGTGGTGCGCCACTGCTAGCCTTGATAACAGTGGCGCACTGCGTGGTGCGTCATTGACATGTCCAGCAGTGCGCCACTATTACTCCAAAGTGGTGCGCCACTGCTGGTAAGCTGCAGTGCGCCACTACTATCTAGACATGGTGCACCACTGCTAGGTTTCGGGGTGCGCCACTGCTTCAGCGAGGTGCTGCGCCACTGCTGCGTGTGGACGTGCGCCACTGCTGTCTCCATGACGTGCGCCACTGCTGAAGTGCCTGGTGCGCCACTGCTAGAGTCGGAGGGGATCACAGGGCAGTGCGCCACTGGAGCCTCAGCAGTGCGCCACTGCTACTTAGTGGCAGTGCGCCACTGATACATTTTCGATTTTTTTTTGTATCCTGGCAGGTATTTATACATGTTGTATATCACAGTACAATAGCACAATACAGGATATATAACACATATAAACAACAGCACAGCTCATCCATACATAGTTCTTCACATTAGCCCCACATGATTCACAAGATTTCACATTAGAGAAGTTACGAGGTTACAATGCAAGTTACTGGGTTAAAAATTCATAAATGAGATAGTGGTTACACAAGGTCGATCATCTAAACTACCATCACATAGAAGAGAGCTAGAGTCACTACTAGCACCGTCCTGGTGAAAGTGGTCTTCATCCGGTTCCTCCTCCGCTCCGTCCTCTCTCCCGCCAGATAGCGTGCGTATCTGTCTTCGGCCTCCGCTCTAGTGGTGTACCCTTTGTAGTTGTTACCGCTAAAACGGTGAACCTATCTCCGACACTCCTCCCAGTCGTTGTAGACTCCGGGAACCTTGCCCTTGTACACGACATACCACGTCATATCTGCACATATATGAACAAGCCAAAGAAACATTAGTGCACGCTCATAGATGTTTGCAACGAATAAGAGCAAACTCAAAAACGATCCAAGTAGTATGAACTAAAAGGCATGCCTCATACATTGTTGGTCGGAACAAATATTAACATTTCGGGAAGGGGTAAGTGAAACCAAGTAGGATGCACAAGAGATTGATACTTGTGTCATCGCACCAGGTTCACTTGCCCCTCCCCAAAGTGTATAGGTGACCAAACATTCTAATCATCGGCATTTTGAGATACCAAAGCAAATGGAATGACAAGGGCCTCATACATTGTTGGTCCAAACAAATATTAACATTTAGGGAAGGAGTTAGCGAGACCAAGTAGGATGCACAAGAGATTGATATTTGTGTCATCGCACCAGGCTCGCTAACGCCTCCCCCAAGTGTAGTGACCACAAAATTTAATCATCGACATTAAAATGGAAGAAAGGCCAATGCAATTAAGAAGTGCCAACTCAAATAAGAGACAAGTAGCTAGTATGAAATAAATGGAATGCCTCATACATTGTTGGTCAAAACAAATAGGGATTTCTATTTTCGTGCCCTCGGGTTCTTAGTTGTGCTCAGTTTTCCCCAGCTCCTTAGTTTTTCCTCAGTTTTACCCAAACGTTTGTCTGAAACCATCACACGTGATGTAACGGCCGGTTGCCCGACGGTTGACCGTTATCTTCCGACTAGTGGGGCCATGTAGAGCCCGCAAAGACACGTCGGACCATGCATCTTTGTTTGACCGTAAGCATCGCTGTATCCCCGACCAAAACGCGAACGAGTGGGGCTTCGGTATATCAAATGACAAGTGGGGCCATGACGCTGATACAAGGGGCAATACACGGGTAGGATTAGATTTTTAAACGGAGCTCTACAGCGATGGCACGGAGGAGGTGGCATGCGGGGTGCCGAGATGAGATCGACGTCCACAAAGAACCGCATGAGGCGAGACCGGACGCATTAGATAGATATGAACTAGACGCGTTTAACCATGCAAAGAAGAGAAGAAATGGTCGACGACATCGACGACCACCTCAAAACTTTGATCGGCCGTGTCGGACACGAACGCGAGCAATGTAGAGAAAACTAGTGTCTCTCCTTTCGGCGTGTATAGGTGGGTGCTAGGAGAGTGTGGTGGCGAAGGGAAAGACCTCGCGGCGGTCCGTGGCGTCCAGCATAGCGGGTCGGCGTGGCCGTGCCCACGGCGGCGTGCATGCATGTTCGGCATTGGCATCAGCATGTACGTTCGGCATTGGTCTCGGCGGTATCTCCGGTGTGTCGGTGATCGAATGAGGGGACGGGATTGAGGGTGCATCCCGACGTTGACCTAGCGAGTGGCGGCGAGCATAGCCGTTCGACCATGCCGATATCGGCATCGGCATCGTTTGGAGGCTGTGGTGCTCGAATCAAGTTGGGATTTGTTTCTTGTAGGCCAAAATGAATTTGAAACAAGTTTCATGTTGAAGGTTAGGTAACGAAAGTTTGTAACTATCCCAAAATTATACTAGCGCCATGGTGAGGTTCTTTTTGATAGAGCTATACGGTTGGGCAAACTTTTTTGACACTTTTTAGATAGGGTTCCTTGTTGTTACACGTATGGCATCATGTATGGAAAATTTGGGGTCATTTGGAGATGTTCGAAAAAATCACTTTGCTTAAGCGCATGCCGTTTCGTCTCGACTGAAACCAGCTTTTCTAACAAGGTGATTTTTTCTACCTTCTCTAAATAACCTCAAATTTCATACAGCTGATCTTCTATACATAGATAGATAGATTGTTTCGTTTTTACATTTTTCGAACATTTTATTTCCCTTTATAATACCCAATTGATTTTCAGGTCAAAACCTCGAAAAACAGCATCATGTATGGCATCATTTTCACCCTAAATTTCAAATTTTCTGAAACTTTCCCTTTTAGATATTCCTTGTTGTTATAGGTATGCCATCATGTATGCCAAACTTGGTTAGGTCTCACTGAAACCAGCTTTTGTAACAAATTAGGTTTTTCTACGCCTTCTCTAAATGACCTCAAAAATCATACGTGATAGGTTTATCATTCTATACAAAGATAGATGGTTTATCATTTTTTGCGTGAAAAGTAATGGCTACAACAAATTGTTGATGGTTTATCATTTTTTTGCGTGAAAAGTAATGGCAACAACAAATCGGTGATGCATGGTTTATCATATTTTTTGCGTGAAAAGTAATGGCAACAACAAATTGTTGATGGTTTATCATTTTTTGCGTGAAAAGTAATGGCTACAACAAATTGATGATGGTTTATCATTTTTTGCGTGAAAAGTAATGGCAACAACAAATCGGTGATGGTTTATCATTTTTTGCGTGAAAAGTAATGGCAACAACAAATCGGTGATGGTTTACTGTATCATTTTTTTGCGTCAAAAGTAATGGCTACAACAAATTGTTGATGGTTTATCATTTTTTTGCGTGAAAAGTAATGGCTACATCAAATTGTTGATGGTTTATCATTTTTTTGCGTGAAAAGTAATGGCTACATCAAATTGTTGATGGTTTATCATTTTTTTGCGTGAAAAGTAATGGCAACAACAAATCGGTGATGGTTTATCATTTTTTTTGCGTGAAAAGTAATGGTAACAACAAATCGGTGATGGTTTATCATTTTTTGCGTGAAAAATAACGCCAACGGAGAGACAGAGAGGGGTTATCCTGCCCGTTCCCTATATCATACGATCAACGGTCGGCGGGCACGATCCGCGTGACATGGGCTAGACCAATCGGGGCGATGATGCACGTCTGCGAGAATTTGTGAAGAGAGAGGGCAAAACTGAGTACTATCAAGAAACCAAGGGCACTCTGAGTAGTAAATAGACTAAGGGATTCAAATATGAGATTTAAAAAATGGAAAATGCTTGTTTTGTACAATGAAACCCATCTTGGCCTACCTCAAACTATTTGCAATACCAATATACATCAGTGTGAGAATTGTGGCCTCATTTAGACAAAGTACGATTTGGGGGAAGCTGTTTTGGGAAGGGCTTATTGTGGAAAACCATGCACCTTCATAGCTACTAGGTGATTTGAGAAGTGGCAATTTGTGGTAAAACTTGATTTATCTATGATTTATCTATGATTTGAGAAGTGGCAATTTGTGGTAAAGACTCCATGAGTAAGTGCCACTCTTTTTAGGATTTTTTTGCACATTAAATGACTCATTTAACTAGTTAATCCCATTTGTTGACTCTCCGTTGACCAACCACTTGAGGGTAAAACTGAGTATATTGCACTAGCCGGTATTAGCACTCGAGGGGAAAATTGAGCACACAAAAAATGCTAGTATAAGACTCGAGGGTATACCTGAGTATATCTAAATTTCCGGGGTTAGACTCGAGGACACGTGCAATTGTTGACGCGTAGACGCGGGTCGCGGTGGAGAAGTCGAGACGTGCAATCGTGGACGCGTGTCGCGTTGCGTAGAGTCCAAGACGTGCGGACGTGCACCTGTGCACGCGTAGGACGCGGGTCGCATTAACCACCCCTCGCCTTTATAGACGCCTCCTCGCACTCTCTCCGTCACTCTCACTCGCTCACGCATCGCCAACTCTCTCACGTCCCATCATCTTCTCCAAAGCAAAAAACCCTCTCCCTCTCCCTCTTCCTCTTCCTCCGCCGTAGAGATGGACAAGGAGAATGCCAATCCCATCGTCGAGGTGGGCTCAAAGCGCGACGCCTCCATCTTCGGCGCCGTCCCCTCTACGGACGACGATGCCGCCGCCGCCGTCGCCGGTGCATCGGAGGCTGCTGCCGCCGGTGGCAGTCGGATCCCGGCGGGATGGGACCCCTACGACCCCGCGCCGTACGTCCCGGCCCCGAACCCCTACGACACCTCCTCGGAGGACCCATGGAACGAGGTAACTACGGTTTGCTTCCTTTTTGTTCCCCATTCCTTTTTGAACCCTATTTTTGCTGGTGTAGATGGATCTGTAGATGGATGAGTATTGGGCTAATATTTGCGCCGATTTTATTCCATTTTGTTTTGATCACTTCTTGATTTCGTTTAAGATTTGGGGTTCGGCTGTTCGGTTAATTTATGCAAGTAATATTGGATCTCAATCAGTTAATTTATGCAAGTAATCATGGGATCTCAATCAGTTATTTTATGCACTAATCAAAAGATATCAACCGTTTAATTTTGCAAATAATCTCGAATGTGTTCAAGTTCAGATCTAGTTCAGATCTAGAATCTCGTTTCTTTGCCTATGATGAATGGTTGGGCACAAATTTTTACAGGGAGGGTTCGAGCGAACCATTGCTGTGTACAAATCTGTTGTGCATGAGCTTTAGTTCGCTAACACCTTCCCCGTAGATATATAATCATGTCCACTCTAACTGAGGCTGACTCTGTTTTTCTTAACTTTGTTATCATGTACGTTAGTCATCGGTGCAACTCATTCACTAGTTTCTGTTTGATATGGATTAGATGTCTGGCAGCGACGTCGGCAGCGACGAAGAGGAGGAGGACGTCAAGACTCGCCAAGTGCTGCGGAGGCTGCAGGTCGGCCAGTACATCTCCTACTTTGCCAAGGGGGTGTACAGGTGCCCCTTACGCACCGGGAGACTCGGCGCCACGGACTTCAACCGCCTCGTCACGCATGCTGAGAACATCAGCAACACCTTCCCCAACGTCGGCACGACGGTGAACGTCCACTCCTTCCGCGCCAAGCACAGGGCGCTCGGCATGCACCTCCGCAGCTTGCAGCGGGTGGAGATCTCCGCCGGCCGCATGCCTCCGCTCAAGCCCAAGGCTCCCAAGGGGAGCAAGAGCAACAAGTGGAGGCAGAGCCAGATGGGGTAGGCGGAGTCCTGGACGTGTGCTGCTGCTGCCTCCTAGTTTGTTGTTGGGATCCCTTTGTTGTTAGCTAGGGATCCCTTGTTGTTATGTTAGTATGATGGTGTTGTGAAGAACCTGTTACTATGTTGGCTGCTGTGTATGCAGCCTATTATCTATCCATATTATCTAGGGATTATCTATCCCTAGTCTACTATATTTTGTTGGCCGTACTTAGTTTTCTTGATTTACTATGACTGTGAATTTATCGTACATTATCCTGGAGATTTGCTTCTAGATTTAACTACATACATATGGACCAGAGGGAGTACTAGATTTGCTGCCATATTGGGCAAACAACGAGGGCCAAAAGGCACAAATAATTGAAAAAAGTCAGAAATGCAAGCTTCTCTAGATTTTATACTAATTTGGTGAAAAGGACGAGAGAGAAAGAGGGAAAAAGGTGCACTTAATAATGCCAATTTGGGGCCGAGAGAGACGAACCCAGCTCCTGCTCACGTGCAACCAAACGCTTCTCGTCCTGTCCCACGCGGTCCCTTTCTACCAGCCCCACGCGACGCGGGCCCACACGACGCGGCCCCACAAGACGCGGCCCCACACGTGACGAACGGTCAACTAAACGGGAATCCTGCCGTCTGAGCTGCTTCTGCGGGTTTCAAACAAGGGCTTGGGGAAAACTGAGGAAAAACTAAGGAGCTGGGGAAAACTGAGTACAACTAAGGACCTGAGGGCACGAAAATAGAAATCCCAAACAAATATTAACATTCCGGGATGGCGTCAGTGAGGCCAGGTAGGATGCACAAGACATGGATATTTGTGCCATCACACCAGGCTCACTGGCGTCACCCCGGAGTGTACAGTTGACCAACCATTATAATCATCGGCCAATGCAATTAAGAAGTACCAATTCAAATAAGAGACAAGTAACTAGTATGAACTAAATGGAATGCCTCATATTTTGCTGGTCGGAACAAATATTAACATTCCGTGATGGCGTAAGTGAGGCCAGGTAGGATGCACAAGAGATTGATATTTGTGCCATCACACCAGGCTCACTTACGTCACCACGGAGTGTACAGTTGACCGAACATTCTAATCATCGGCATTCTGAAAAACCAAAGCAAATGGAATGACGAGGGCCTCATACATTGTTGGTCCAAAGAAATATTAACATTCAGGGAAGGTGTCAGTGAGACCAAGTAGGATGCACAAGAGATTGATATTTGTGTCATCACACCAGGCTCACTGGCGCCTCCCCCAAGTGTAGTGACCAACCATTCTAATCATCGGCATATGCAAACAAAATTAACGACCAAATCAAGTGCGGAAAACGACAGAGCCATATATATAAGTTCACAAACATAGCCGAACTAGTAATTAAACAGACATGCAAGTAAAGTGCTCGATAAAGTTTATTACAACACAACCACGTATGTAGTTCACACAACTACATAACTAGGCTCGCACATCAAGACTTTCCACTCGGAGCGTGGATAAAACCGCCGCCTTTCTTCAAGCACATCCATGAGCGGTAGTCGTCACCCTTCATTTGGAGCATCGTGTCTATATCACTGTTTGACGGCTGATAGCCGGCGTAGAACTCCCCCGCGCTTCTAATGACATCTTGATGGATGATTTCACAAAACTCTGTTTGGATGCGGAAGAAGTCTTGCTTGATGCCGTCGTCAGGGACCCGCGCCAATTTGTTGGCCCAGTCTCTGAGATGCTCAGGTAGCGTAAGCTGCTGCTAGTCCCGTATGAACTTATTCATGTGATAGAGGGCGTAGTAGGCATCCTTCTTACTAGAAGGCGGCTTCTTGACGCAGGGGAACTTTGTTTGGTGCTTGAACACATGCTTCCCGTACCTAACATTTGGCCTCTCCATGTGGCCTTTTGCTCTGACGTAGCCATTGAGAGCATCATCAAGTACGGCCTTGACATTCGTGTAGTCCGTGCTTGACTTACCGTCCGCATCTAAGTATGTGGCCATGGAATGTCTCGGGGTTACGGAGATGAGTGTGCAGGTATTGTCTCTGCGTAGAACACATAATGTTTAAGAACAGGATGATAGAAATCTAGAATAATCACGAGTTAAGACCGGTACGGTGAGGGGGGTGACTTACTCGGGAAATACAGAGCGAGAGGAGGTTATACTTCTTCCGGTTCGCTAGAAAGAAGCCCTTGAGGTATTCACTCACGACCGCCCGGTCTCCGGCGGTGGCCAAGTGGACGGCACGCATGTAGAAGGGGTCGGCTATCGCGATGCCCGGGTGTTGTCTCTAATGATCCGCATCGCCTTGCTGAGCGAGTATAGGCGAATGAAGGTGTAGTGCAACGGATAACTGTTCAACATGGCGAAGATGTCATCATACCGCAGGAAGATCTTCGCCGCGAAGTCACTATCGACAAAGCCATGTCCCGAGGGCACCTTGGCAATATACACCGGGTATCCATGATCTTTCTCCCTGATACGCCGCTCCTCCATATACTGAATACCGTCAACCAGAGATCGCATAAGACCGGGTGCAGCATCGTACAATCTTTTAATTAGCATCCGCTCACCCGACACATGCACCCTCGAATCGATATTCTTGGGCACTGGTGGCCCGTCCTGAGCACGGATAGGTGCCGGCTCGCTGGCAGACTTGTCATCCTTCTTCTTTCTTTTCCGTCCCTTCGGCTTCGTATTTACTGGGACTGCATTCTCCTCTGTGCAAGCCTTCTTCAGTGTGTTAGGACTGATAACACTTCTCACCCCGGCTATCGGCTGAGTCTCGGTGAAGTCAGCTGCTGGAGGCGTCTCCTAAGAACAGAATAGGCGCCGCTTGTTGCAATAGGTTTTCCCCTCGGCGGGAGCTTGAGAGGGTTGGCTACTGAGATCGTAGTCCACCCCAAAATCAAAGTTGCAGTCAAGGTTGGCGAACGTACTATCCTCGTCCGGACCATCGTTCGGATCCTGTGCCATCTGCATGTCCTCATCCTGTGCCATCTGCATGTCCTCATCAGCTGATGGCGGCACCGTTGGGGTGGTCTTGCCATGGCTTGGCGCCGGCACGGCTGGGGGTGCTGTCTTTGGGGTGGTGTCCCTCGCCCCCAAACGAATCTGGCTCTTTGGCCAAGCCATGGACCAATTGAAGCAATGCTGGAGGGTAAGGACCTCATCTTCGTCGGCACCATGGGGTTGAAAGGGAGGTAGCACGTCGTCGTAGCCGCTAAGCACCCGAACCAGCTTGAATCCTATACACGTCGGGTTGCATGGGTCTACCGTGTAACTGACGGTTGCTCGGTTGAACGATTTTGGCCTTGGCAACATCGATCAACTCGTCGTTCACAAACTGCAGGAGAGTGCATGGGATGTCGACGGCGGAGCTCTACGGAAAACATGTAGGGCGTTAGGGATGGCTAGCTAGTCAAAGGCAAGGATATGGAAGTCATTGGCCGAGGGTTGGTTACCGTGATGGCGTCCAGCTTGGCTAAGGTCGAGGCACCGCCGGCGGCGGGCGTGCAACTGATGGAGTGGCCGCTTGTTGGCGCGGTGCCGGGCGGCGTATTATCCGCAGCGACGGGTGCATTGAGCTAAAGTAATGGCACCGCGGGAGACACCAAGGTTGGCGCCGCGGGAGACAACAAGGTTGGCGCCGCCGGAGCCACCAAGGTTGGCGCCGCCGGAGCCACCAATGTTGGCGCCGTCGGAGACACCATTGTTGCCGCCTGCGGACTCACCGATGGCTCCACGTTGTGGGAGTTTCTGCCCGTGAAACTGGGAACCGGGGGAGGCCCCTTTTTTCCTCCCCTATACCACTCGTCAAGACCGGCAACCAAGGTAGGGATGATGGAGCTAAGCGTCGTGCCCACTTGGCCCTCCACTTGCTGTCGTTGCGTCCTCTGTTGGGTCTCCACGATATGTTGCACTTGTTGCCGCACTTGCTCCTCGACCAATGTCGGGATCTGCGCAATTTGTGCCTTGAGATGTGCGACCTCCTTCTCATCGATGGTGGCATTTTCTCCCTTTTCCCCGACTTATAGTATTCTGACCATTTCATAGAGCATCCTTCGCCGACCACACGACCAGCCGACGTCAACTTACTCAATGGATCCCTCTTCTTGTGGGCATTCAACGCCCTATTTAAAGTGTTGTCCCAAGGGGCACACTGCGAGGAGCTCGAGGACCCCGCGCCGGTACTAGCTTCCTTTTCACTTTCCGCAGCAACCTCCTTAGCCTACGGGAGGAACATTCATGAACCATTTAGAAATTTGGATTCATCAATAAGAATGCAACCATAAAGGAGCTAATTAAGCGGGTGCATTCCTTACCAGAAGAGCCTCAAACTCCTTCACCTCCGGAGTGGTGGTGAGCTCCTTTGTTTTCGGGTCAATACGGTACCGGGCCAGGAGAAAGTTCCTGGTTTGCTTGTTTTTGTATTGCGAGAAGAGGGGCTCGAGGCCGTTCTTCACACGCTCCTCATCCGTGGCGTCCCATTTCGGTTGCGCCACCCTAAAACCGCCAGGACCAAGTTTGTGGGTGCCTAAGTTCAGTTTTCGCATGTCCTTCCCCCACTGACTAGAATCCGACGTTGACTCGCTCTCGCACTTGATCTTGAAATCAGCGTAGTCTTGCTCGGTGATTGAGGGATTTGACTCCTTGATCTTCTCGTAACTCTCACCTTTCTGAATCATTTTCTTCACTCGGTTCCTCCAACTAGCGAGGGCGGTGCTCATCTTCGTGGTGGCGGCATTGTGCACTTTGTTCCGCATGAGACGCTTTTCTGAGCAGTCCACCGGGAACTCGTATCGTTCGTGCAGCTTCTTGAAGAGGAGGGTGCGCAAATTCGCTCGGTCAGGATGCCTGAGGTTCTCGGTGTTGATCGAGACCGTGCGCCGGAGGATGTACCCGAGTTGGGCTGCGTACCCTTTGACTAAATCAAGGGGCGCCGTTGGATGCCCACTGGCGTTCACTTCGGTGAATGCCTGCTTCACGGTGCTGAGCACATTCGGGCGACGCTCCCTCCGTAGCTTCTTCGGTGCGCCGGTGTCATCCTCGCCGGCACCATCCGTGGTGTCATCCTCGCCGGCACCATCAGTGGTGTCATCCTCGGCGGCATCATCCGCTCGGTACTCTGATCGGTGCCATCATCCTCGCCGTCGTCGCGGCGAGGTTGTGACTCCATCACCTCCATTTCATCGGTTAGCATCCGGAATGGCTTGCTGCCGCTGCCGCCGGCCTCTTCGTTGTTGGCCATGTTCGAACTAAGTAGGAAAAAATGCATAAAGTTAGCGCAAGATTTCACGGAAAAATTGGGCATGACCTATGCTAATTTATGGACATATGAGTGCCCCATTTTCGCCGAAACGGAAATGAATCAACATTTCGGCGATAATGGGCAACTCAGTCGATCCCTGCACAAGAATATGACACCATATACACCAGCTGAGCACCATGGCACATGCACAATTGTTCCTCATATACACTAGCTGAGCACCATAGCACATGCACAAGAATATGACACCATATACACCAGCTGAGCACCAACAAGCAAGCAAGCAGCAAGAACAGATCCAGAGCAAGCAAGCAACATGCATCAACGAAGCAAGCAAGCAACATCAGCTAGCACCATGCATCAACAAAGCAAGCAACAAGCAGCTAGCAGCTAGCAAGCATGCATCAACGGCAAGCAAGCAATAACTAGTAGCTAGCAGCAGCCTAACACCAAGAACAACTACCAAGAAGATCGACCACAGACAGCAGCTAGCAGCCAACACCAGCAGCAGCTCACACCAGCACCAGCAAGCAGGAGACCTAAGGTGTTGCTCACCGTGAGTCGCGGGGAGTCACGGGCTACCTTGGAGGATGCGGCGGCGGTCTTCTGCAGCGGTGTTAGAAGTCGAGGGCGACGGCGCCGTGCTTGTCCTGCTCCTTCTCCAAGCCTTGCAAATTTTCAAAATAAAAATTCAGTAAGCTTTGAACTCTAAAAGTAAAAGAGTTACCTAGCACATGCACCTAGCAGCGCGGCGTGCTTCTCCAGCTGCTGCTCCAAGGTGCGCATGGCGGTCAGGTGCTGCTACAACTAGTGCTGTAAATATCAAAATGAACACTGTTAGCATCAGCAGTTAGAACTAAATTTCAAACCAGAGAACTAAATTTCAAAGTCCAGTATACTCCACTAATTAGTGTGAACTAAACCGGAGAATGAACTTCTTCTTTTTATGAACTAAAACATATTTTCCCCCTTCCTTGCTTGCTACATCTGCAACAAAATAAATGGTAAAACTAAACTACAAAGAACTAGCTGCATTCCTATGAACTCCTTTTGTGAAATTAAAATTATAGAGAGCATTCCTGCACCTAACAACCTAGCAGCAGCAGCAAGCAAGCAAGCTAGAAGAAGCAGTAAGCAAGACATATATAGCAGAGCCTAGCAAGCACATAGCAACAAAGAAGCAAGCAACCTAGCAAGCACATAGCAGCAACCTACAAGCACATAGCAGCAAGAAGCAAGCAACCTAGCAAGCACATAGTACCTAGAATACGATGAAATCCTCATGCCGCAGCTTACTGTTCATTCCAAAACAAAACCTTGCAAGATATATACTATAGCACCAAATACGACACAACACCAACTACATATTTACCATGAATTTCTTTGATCGCCAAATGAAGCAAGTGTGCTATTTGTATGAACAACCACGAACTAGATATGAACATGCTCACATTCAAGAATGGTTTCACCTTTTCCTCCTATTTTCTTATAGTGGAATACAAGTTCAATAATCACTCAATACCGCTTGATATATTAATGTAAAATACCTTAAACAGAGTCATATATTCACCTTATCCTAATGTAATGCTAGCAAGTATTGCTCCTCTAAGGAAAATTATATCCTCAAATTAAGTTTTAGCATGCATGCCAACCCACTTCTCAAAGCATCTAGTCCTAACACGCCGTTGAAATATATTGACCCACTTCACGAGTTCTCCTCTAAGGAGCGAGCAGTTCTTTTCTTTTTTGTGCTTAGATCATGTTTGGTGATAAGCATCAATATGTCCATTACCTTTGATTTTTCTTCTCGTGCAACCTATTTACATATACTTTATGAAGAAAAAATTGTCTCGTTGAGCCTCTCGTTTATTGTTTGAAACTTGTGAAGAACTCCGTGAAACGATAACAATCCGATAACACACAAGCAATACAACATACGAGTGCTACTATCGTGGATTGTAAAGCTCATGCCAAACAGTGCTCTAGTGCACACACAGGAGAACAGATTCACAAGGCAGGTGCTAGGTGCATGTAAAAATCCTAGCAGCAGAGGAGGGGGAGCAGCAGCAGTAAGAAACCTACCTTGGAAGGATGCGGTGGTGGCGTCAGCGGTCGAGGGCGGCGCGGCGTGCTTCTCCCGCTGCTGCTCCAGGACGCTTGCGTGGCGTGCTGCTCCTCCGTGGCGAGGTCGGGGACGAGGTCGCAGACGAGGTGCTGCTCCTCCGCGGCGAGGTCGAGGACGAGGTCGCAGACGAGGTGGGAGAGGCGGTCGCCGGCGGTAAATCGAGGGGGAGAGGCCACCGGTGGGAGGAGGGGGATCGAGGTCGAGGGGATCTGGCCGCCGGGGTCGAGGAGGGGGCGTTGCTCGGGGAGGGTGGCGGCCGCCGGTGGGAGGTGGCGTCGCTCAGGGGAGGGGTGGCAGCGCGAGGCAGATCGAGGGACGGCGGCGTCGCTCGTGGAAGGGTTGCTGCAGGTGGGATCTGGTCGGGACGGGGGAAGAAAGGGGAAATTTCACTAAGTCCCCTGACGCCTTAGCAATAGCGCACCTCTCGGGGTGCGCCACTATGAGGCTTAGCAATGGCGCACCTCTAGGGGTGCGCCACTGCTCTTTATGTCCGGGTCAAAAGAATAACGCGGGGGGATTGACATATCCCGCTTAGTACCGCACTAGCTCTGTCCCCGGTTGGTTTGTGCCAAACCCCCGCGCGGCCAGTGTTCGAACCCGGCGGCCCCAATTTTTTTCCTTTTCTTTTTAAATTGATTTAACACTATAATAAACATCCAAAATAGCATAATACACCAAAATAAAAGGCATAAATAATTATAATTATGTAGAATATTTAAAATACTATAGAATCTAGAAAATATCCAAAAATATAAATTATATGTCTATTTTGATCGGTACAATGTGTAGATTAACAATATGACATCCATTATTCATACAAGAAAATGATACATAATTATCTTTTCACAATCTTCTTGCCCTTCTTTCTCGCGGTTGAATAATTTAGCCCCGGAACTCCTAGACTTCTTCTCTTGAATGGACGGCCTTTAGGTAGGGTGGTCCCGCTTCTTCTTGTTGTGTATGGTTCTTCATCATCGTCGTCGTCATCTTCCATCTTCGGATCGCCGTACCGGTCAAAGTCTAGCTCGTTGGCGGCTCCATCCATTCCGATGATGCTCCTTTTGCCTCTCCTCACGACAACACGGCTGGGCTTTTGCGGGTCGGTAATGAAGAAGCATTGGTCCACTTGGGAAGCTAGTACCCATGGCTCATATTTCGCGGTGACCTTTGCGCCCGCTGTC
This sequence comes from Lolium rigidum, assembly GCF_022539505.1. Taxonomy (NCBI): domain Eukaryota; kingdom Viridiplantae; phylum Streptophyta; class Magnoliopsida; order Poales; family Poaceae; genus Lolium; species Lolium rigidum. The sequence goes on from NC_061513.1 coordinate 92,402,211, forward strand.
TTGGATTTGGCTTCGGGTATAACCATGGTGGTGAAATGCCGGTCTTCTTTTATGACGTTCTTGGCCCACCTGACACGGAACATCGGCACATTCTCTCCGGCGTAGCTCAGCTCCCGCATCTCCTCGATCTTTCCGTAGTATCTCCGCTTGACGTCACCGGTGTAGGACTCCATCGTTACCCCGGAGTTCCGATAATCGCTCTTCATGTCCTTTTCCTCGGTGTAGAATGTGTAGCCGTTGATATCGTACGCCCGAAATGTCATCAGGTTGTGTTCGGCGCCCCGTGACAAGGCGAATATGAGTTTTTCTTCCGCGAAGAATCCTCGTCTATAGGGTACGTCAGCATCTTGTCCTTGAACCACCGCGTGAAGGTTGAGTTGTGCTCTTTGATTATATCTCCGTCCGTCCTCGTTTGCCCCGATCACCGTACGTCTTTGCGATGAAGGTTTTGTGCTCTACCACCCAAGGATCAACCACGTCTATGTGTTGTAGCGCGACTAGGTTTGCTCTTTCAAAGTCGGCGATTCGACCCTTGAAGTCGACATGCATTTCGCGGCTACCGTCGCGGTGACCCCATCCAGCCGAGCTTCCCGAGATGCCTGTTTACGGGCAGGCCAACGGGGTTCTCGATTTCTAGATAACTCGTGCAGAAGAAGATGCACTCTTCGGTCAGAAAGCCCTTGGGTATGCTTCCGTCTGGACGTGCCCTGTTGTGAACGTACCCTTTGATGACACCATTCATCCTTTCGAACGACATCATGCTGTGCAGGAACGTCGGCCCCAGTTGGATGATATCCTCCACGATATGTACCAGCAGATGCACCATAACGTCGAAGAATGCGGGCGGGAAGTACATCTCAAGCTCGCACAGTATCACCACGATCTCTTCCTGTAGCCTTCTAAGTTGCCTCACGCCAACATACTTCCGAGAGATGACGTCGAAAAAGTTGCATAGGCCAAAAGCGTTTCACGGACGTGCGCGTCCATGATCCCACGTGATTGCAACCGGAAGTATTTGCGTCATCAGCACGTGACAGCCGTGAGACTTCATCCCGCCGAACCTCTCGCTTCGCTTTGTCTAGGTACCTGCTTATCTTCCCCGCGTAACCGTAAGGAAGTTTTACTCCTAGGAGACAAATAAAAACTCGCTCGATCTCCTTCTGACTTAGAGTGAAGCACGCGGGGGGCAGTAATATTCGATCTTCTTGGCCTTTTTGCCCTTGCGACGACTTTGCGTGTCCTCCGCCTCATCATCGTCATCGTCATCATCATCATTGAAAGTATAGAGATGGTAAACCTAGAGGGGGGGTGAATAGGTTTCTACAGTTTTTAATTCTTTATTTGCAATATTAGGCTTTGCGGAATATAAAGGTGAGCCTAATGCAAACTAGGTGAAGCAACCTATATGAGGATACAACTAACTCGAGCACGAAGGCTCTCACAGCAGCGGGGAAGTGCCCCCCGGAAGGCTTCTCCATCGACACCGCTGCCATCTCCACCGCCATCTCCATCAACGCCGCTGTCTCCCATGAGGAGGGAGTAGTTCTCCATCGAGGCTCGGGTCGTACCTGGTAGCTATGTGGTTCATCTCTCCTATGTGCTTCAATACAATAATCTCATGAGCTGCCTTACATGATTGAGATTCATATGATGATGCTTGTAATCTAGATGTCATTATGCTAGTCAAGTGAATTTTACTTATGTGATCTCCTGGAGACTCCTTGTCCCACGTGTGTAAAGGTGACAAGGTGTGCACCGTGTGGGTCTCTTAGGCTATATTTCACGCATACTTATTCACCGCATGAATGGCATAGTGAAGTGCTTATTTATATCTCTTTATGATTGCAATGTGTTTTGTATCACAATTTATCTATGTGCTACTCTAGTGATGTTATTAAAGTAGTTTTATTCCTCCTGCACTGTGTAATGGTGACAGTGTGTGCATCCGTGTTAGTACTTGGTTTATGCTATGATCATGATCTCTTGTAGATTGTGAAGTTAACTATTGCTATGATAGTATTGATGTGATTCATTCCTCCCACATAGCATGAAGGTGACAAAGGTGCATGCTATGTTAGTACTTGGTTTAGTCGTGTTGATCTTTCATGCACTTTAAGGTTACTTAAATATGAACATTGAATTGTGAGCTTGTTAACTCCGGCATTGAGGGTTCGTGTAATCCTACGCAATGTTCATCATCCAACAAGAGAGTGTAGAGTATGCATTTATCTATTCTCGCTATGTGATCAAATGTTGAGAGGGTCCACTTAGGGAAAGCCTCAATCCCTAGGCCTTGTTCCTA
>NC_061513.1:92404612-92657789 GCF_022539505.1 Lolium rigidum
TGATGAGGACATCCCTACCTCACTACTACCTCCGTCATTACCAACCGAAGATGAACCTCGTTGTGAAGCTCAAGTCCAATGAAGTTCGGATTGGACCAATGACACGAGCTCGTGCGAAGCTACTTAAACAACGAGTGAACTTGTTTCTAAACGATACTTTGATTGATGAGAACTTTATACTGCCTAAGTCCTATTACTTATGTATCATCAGGTATCAAGAGGGGACGAGCATCGCACGAGGAGAGGAGCAGCTGGACATGAAGACGGACGACAAGATGGCCGTGAAGCTGGACATGGAGCTGGACATGAAGATATCTCATGGACGCGCGAGGGAGGAGCGGGAGGCATGCGCGAGAGGAGAAGAAGAAGTCCGAGCCGGTCAGAACCCGGTCAGACCGGCCCCCAGACCGGCCAGCCCGGTTCCTGGCCCGGTCGACCGGCCGCTAACCGGACGACAACCGGACGAAGCCCCTCGTACCGGACGAAAACCGGAAACTTCGCAGTTTCCCAGTCCACAGTCCGGTCGACCGGATCCCAGACCGGACGCGTCCGAGTCTGTCTCGACCAGATCTATTCTGGGTCGGTTATTCTTGTATCTTTTCGACCAGAACTCGTCCCGGACGCCTATATAAGTGCCCAGGACGCTCCCCTAGCTGCTTTAGACCACGTTTAAGATAAACCCTAGTTCTTAGTTGTTTGCTCTGCAAAACTATTGAATTCCCTACACCATATTGCTTGGATATTGTGTAGATCCTGTTTAAGTCTTGTGTGATCTCGTCGTTCCATTGGGAATTAGACGGTTGCAACTTACCGCTTCGTGGTCGGCGGCTACGTGCGCAAGTGTGTGGAGTTGCGAATATCTTGCAGGGTTGAGAGCTGTTGCATCTGGCGACAGGGACCAATCGAGAGATCTCGTTGCGTCATACAAGTTATCATCCACTTCATCGTCGTGTATCTCCGCTGCCATCATCCGTGATCATCATCACCACCGTTGCTTACTGAGAAGATCGGGCCACCCCTTATCACGATGTCACTAGTTGAAGTCATCTCCTCATCTTCTTCAATTTCATATTCTTCTTCTCCTCCATGGTCAGCTCTAGCCTTGAGAGCAAGGTTGTGTGATGCTTCATGGTTGTGTGAGGCTTCATCAACACGGTTCATTGCCATGAGCATTTTTCTTGCCTTGGCCATGTTTTCATTGGCGGCCACATAGGAGACTAGATCATCGGAGTTCAGATCGGCACTCTTGGTCATGATTTGCAAGTTGAGTGCAAGGTTGGTATCTTCTTGCTTGACAACAATCATAGCAATGACCTTGGACTTTATGAATCCTTCATTCATCTCAAAGCCGTCATCATACTTCTCAACACCAAGTCCCTTGATCCTTACTTTAAGAGCACCAAGCCTTGCATAGGCATCGGCCAAGGATTCTCCTTCTCGAATCATGAACCGGTGAGCTTCTTGCTTTGCGGTCTCATAAAGAGATGATAGGATCAAATCGGTTCCCTCTGTGAGTACTATGATTCGATCCCACAACTCTTTAGCGGAGCCGATGTCATTGACTTGATCAAGGAGCTTGCGATTGATGCCACTTCTAATCTTGTCACGTGCGGAGGCATTGAGTTGACGGTTGTAGAACTCGGTGGAGGTCAATCGAATGGGATCTTGTGGCTCCCGGTATCCATGAAGAATGATCTCCCATAGCTCCACACTTGCAGCTGCGAATATGAGATTCCATAGAAGATTTCCAATGTGGAAAGTGAGTTCCATCAAAATGGGGAACGGTCCCACTATGGTTTATATGAGGCATGGGTGAAGTGTTTCTAGGATAGTCATGGTTAACTTCATTGTAAGTTTCCTTAGAGCCCGAAGTCCCACTACGAGCTCCACTAGCAGTTAGGTTTTTAAGCATGACAGACATTTCTGCCATTTGGCTTTGTAGTTCATCCTCCTTTTTCTTCTTCTCGGCATCATATGCCAAGAATCTAGATTTCATTTCTTTAACCGAAAGGTTAGAGTCATCATCTAGACCCTCGAATAGTTTTTCCATCTCACTCTTAAGGCGGTGAAGCCATTAAAAAGAGTCCAGGCTCTGATACCAATTGAAAGTATAGAGATGGTAAACCTAGAGGGGGGGTGAATAGGTTTCTACAGTTTTTAATTCTTTCTTTGCAATATTAGGCTTTGCGGAATATAAAGGTGAGCCTAATGCAAACTAGGTGAAGCAACCTATATGAGGATACAACTAACTCGAGCACGAAGGCTCTCACGAGCGATTAAATCACAAGTAAGGAGTTCGGTTAGAGATAACCGATAGCACGCGGAGACGAGGATGTATTCCCGTGTTCCCTTGCTTTGCAACAAGGTACGTCACGTTTGGAGGAGTGGAGGTCCCACGAAGGATTCCCCGGGCCACGAAGGCTCACCCTATTCTCCGGAGCCTATCCCACAAAGGAATAGCTCTCTCACTTGTGGTAGGCTTTGAGGTAGCCTCCAAACCTTCACAATCTTGCCCGGAGCAGATCCACAGCCCGGATGCTTCCGGACTCCTCTTGCCCACCTAGGGTTTCCAAGGAACCCTAGGAAGCAAGCTTCTTGATGAATACAAGGGGGAATGAGATTTGGCTTGGTAGAATGGTAGATCGGGTCCTCCTCTATCGTTTCCCCGGAGGGATTTGAGTTTGGTTGGAGGAGGAGGGAGATCTGAGGCTTTTGGTGTTTCTAACAATGGAGTATGAGAGAAGGAGCTCAAGAACAGCTTATAGTGTAGTGCCTAACTGTCTAGAGGTAGGAGAAGGGCTATTTATAGTGTTCTTCGAAATATGGCCGTTGGCCACTTGCCACCTCAGCTTTTCTTCGACAAACCCGGTCAACCGGACCAGGGACCGGGCTGCCCGGTGCTGAGGCCGGTCGGACCGGACCAGTGACCGGAGCTTCTTTTCGTCGTCCAGGGGCTCCTCCGGTTGGCGCCCGGTTGGCGCCCGGTTGGCGGCCGACCGGACTGTGCGCCGGACCCGCCGGTCTGTAGTCCGGCTGACCGGGCGGTAGGCCGGACCATCTTTGCGTCGTCCAGGCGCCGGTTGGCGCCCGGTTGGCGACCGGTCGACCGGGCAGCACGCCGGGGTCGCCGGTCTGTGGGCCGGTCCGACTGGGCTGCAGACCTCTTTTTGATTGTTTTTTGAAGTGGGGGGTCTCCTTTAGCCTTCTTGTTCCTTTGATACACCATTTATGCCTTTTTGCCTAATACCTGAGATTATCCTTATAAATATATTAGGCCAAATACTCTAGCACGGTGTCATTGTTACCAAAATAATGGATAAGGGTAAAATACCCTTACAATCATCATCATCATTAGGGCGTCCCGCGTGAAGCTCCTCCCTGATCCCAATTGATAGCAAGTCGTACCTTGCTTTCGGCCCATCTTTGGTCCTCTCTGGCATGTTGAGGAGGGTACCAAGCGGACTCTCGCACACGTTCTTCGTGATGTGCATGACATCAAGGCTGTGAGGCACACGTAAGATCTTCCGAGTACGGCAAGTCCCGGAAAACGGACCTCGTCTTCCATACCTTAAGCGGCGGCTCCGGCGCCTTTCGCTTCTTTCCCGGCGGTGGGCACTCTTTCCAATTTTTCAATAGCTCGTCTATTTGCTCGCCGCTTCTCGTACGTGGCCGTCTTCGGGGTTCGTCTTGACCATCGAACAAATCCTTGCGTTTCCTCCATGGGTCTTCGTCGCGAAGCCACCTTCGATGTCCCATGAACACCGTTTCGAGGACCCCGGATCTCTATCTAGGCTGGCGGTACGTTGTGTCATCCATGCACCTGACGCATGCATTGAATCCGTGGACCACCTGCCCGCGACATATCCGTAACCGAGAAAGTCGTGCACCGTCGTGAGCAGCGCGGCTATCATAGGGAAATATTCTTCCGCGGCGGCGTCCCACGTATTGGCAGGCGCGTCCCATAGCGTGGCTAGCTCCTCTTTCAGAAGCCCCATATACAGATTGATGCTGTTCCCTGGTTGTTTCGGCCCTTCAATTAGCATACTCATTTGAATGTACTTCCTCTTCATGCACAACTACGGGGAGGTTGTACATCCACACAAACACGGGCCATGTGCTATGCGTGCTGCTCTGGCTGCCAAACGGATTGACTCCATCGGTGCTCGCGCCCAGCCTTATGTTCCTAGGATCGTCCCCAAATTCTGGGTACTCGAGGTTCAACGCATTCCACTGGCTAGCATCCGAAGGGTGTCTCAACATCATGTCCTTTTTCTTTTTCTTCGGATCATCTGCGTCATCTTCTCCCCTCCTCATCTCCGCGTGCCAGCGCATTAGCTTTGCTTGCTTAGGATCCGCGAAATACCGCTGCAGACGAGGAGTGATCGGAAAGTACCACACCACCTTCCGAGGAGCTTTCTTCCCCTTCTTATACCGACTGACGCCGCACTCCAGACATATGGTACACTCTGCGTGCTCGTTCCGATAAATGATGCAATCGTTCAAGCACACATGATATTTCACATGCGGTAAATCTAGAGGACACACGATTTTCTTGGCCTCCTCGATACTAGTCGGACACGTGTTACCTTTGGGAAGACGTTCATGCCAGAATGACATGTTGTCGTTGAAGGATGTGTCGGTCATTTTGTGCTTTACCTTCATCCGCGAGCCATGAGCGTTACTTTCAGGCGGGTATCCTCCGGCCTGCATCCTTCATACAATGGAGTAACCGTGTCTACCTCCAGTTGATCCATCTTGGCTTTCTCTCGGGCGGCAGCCCTTGCGTTACTCGTCTGCTTGAGAAGCAGCTCTTGAAGATAAGGGTCCTACACCCAGTCCATCGACGATGGTCCATCGTCTTCATCTTCATGATCTTCATGATGACCTCCATCTTGATCTTCCACATCATCGGGTCCATGATCTCCTACATTGTGATCATGATCATGGCCGGGATCTTCTACATCCTGATCATGTCCAGGATCTTCTACATGGTGCTCACCTCCTTCCTTATTTCTTGTTGAAATCCCATGGACAAATTCATAATCATCTTCGTCGCCTTCCCACCGATAGCCATCCATGAAACCACGCACGAGAAGGTGGTCCCGCACCATATCGGCTTTAGGGTCCATAAGGCTCGTCAGCTTGCATCTTCGACACGGACATCTTATCTCCTTTTGGTTATTTCTAATCATCTCGACCGTCGCAGCTTTCAAAAACCTAGCCACAACGCCTTCGCTCATCATGCGGACCATGGTCGCTCGCGGGTATAGAGAAAATGGATATCTTAGCATACCAAAAGAAAATTTTGGCATGACCTTCCCTAAAAATAGGACATATGTATATGCGTAGTATGCCCACTATTCGCCGAAACGGAAATGAATTAACATTTCGGCAAAATATTGGCAACTCCATCGCATTTCAAATCCCTGCAAACAAAAACATGCATGCAACACATGTGTGGAGGCTTCGCATATACAACACATGTGGAGGCTTCGCATACAACACACATGCACGTGAGACGCTTTTCGCGCATGCGCATAACACATGAGCTTCACATAACATATGTGCACACACACGTGTGTGTGCAAGACGATCGGAACCGGTCACACACAAAGCATAAAACCAACAAAGTTACCGATATGGCGAGACCTAGAGTGTTGGATGAGGTAAAAAGTTGAGATTGAGTAGGGTATTGAGCTAAGAAAGCTTCACCATTACTTACCTATGAAGAAAATTAAGTTTACCAACTTAATTTTGGTGAATGAAGAGGTGAAAATGAGGTGGGAAGGAGGGGCAACACGACCAGATCCAGATTTGGTGGGAGGTGGTGGTGGGAGAGTGTTTGGGGAAAGTGGGTGGCACATGTGAGTGGTGGGTGAAAAGCAGGAAATGGTCTCAGGTTAGCAGTGGCGCACGGCTAGGTGGTGCGCCACTGCTAGGGTGACATAGCAATGGCGCACTGCTGACTGGTGCGCCACTACTAAGCCTCTCATCCCTAAAGGGGTCCTGGCCACCTCCTAGCAGTGGCGCACCCCATGTCATGCGCCATAGGTATGCTATGTAGCAGTGGCGCACCACTGCAGTGCGCCATTGCTAAGCCTCTCATCTCTAAAGGGGCTCTCTGGCCACCTCCTAGCAGTGGCGCACCACCATGCCATGCGCCATAGGTAAGCTATGTAGCAGTGGCGCACCACTGCAGTGCGCCATTGCTAAGCCTATCATCTCTAAAGGGGCTCTGGACACCTCCTAGCAGTGGCGCACCACCTCAACGTGCGCCATAGGTAAGCAATTTAGCAGTGGCGCACCACAAAGACGTGCGCCACTACTAGGTTGGGGAGGAGCTGGCCTCCTGTCAGCACTTAGTTATGGCGCACCGAGATCAGGGTGCGCCACTACTACTTTTGTAACAGTGGCCCACCGTTTTGTGGCGCGCCACTGCTAAGTAGTAGTGGCGCACGGCAGCCATGGTGCGCCACTGCTGGCAGTCTTACGGCTAGGCCTTTTCCTAGTAGTGTAACATCATGTAACTATAGGTGCAAAGTCTAATACACCACCTTCAGATCCAAACTAGCATATCTAAGCTACCAAAGCTAATGGATCTAATGTACCGCGGATAGGGTTCGATGTTACTCACAATGTTCTGACCATCGAACTAGGATGGAGACATGAGCTCCATCGGCCGGAGTAGATGGCGTCGATTACATGCTCGTCGGCGAGGGAACTCTCCCGAATGGAGGATAATGGTGGCACGAGATTTAGCGGTGAGGTGAGTGAATTCCTCCCACCATTATTTCGTGGACATGCGTGAGCTCCCTCCATCTCTCCCTCGCACAAACTCGGCGTAAAATTTCCCACCGAGCGCAAGAAGAGCTTGGCCCGCGAGAAACACTCCAATCGACCGTGCTTCATACAGAATTTGTGGCGCTTTAAGAAATGTGCCATGCACAAGAAAGCAAACAGACCATTTTCTTCTCTCTCGAGCTACGAAATGGGCCTGCAAGGAACCAATGGGATCCTATACTCCGAAATCTGAAACTTGGACTGTAGTTGAGTAAAGTTGACTTGGGGCTTATTGAGCACACCCTGCGTGTTCAGAAGGTCACCAGTGTCAATGTGTCGTTGCCTAGTACATACTGTATGAACATGCACCGCCGCCGTCGTGTCCTGATGGCCACCCCTTCCTCGTTACGGCGTGACGCGAAACCGTGGTTTCCATCGTCACAACAGCGACGTCTACATGTTCATCCTCCTCGATCTCCCAAGGACGGCTCATCAATGCCGACGATCGATCAGAGTTTTCTCCCAACTGATTCCTGGAGCACGTAAATGGCTGAGCCTGAAACGCGGCCCACGTTTCCTCCCTGTCGCAGACGCCCAGCTAGGCACAACGCATCGGGGCAGCGCTAGCTAGCTGTGCATTCATGGCGCGGCATCCAAGGTTGATAGTCAGTTACTCACACACACATGGACGGTTCTTCGTTTCGATTTTCCGAGCTGCTTCGCTGCAGCTCAGCGCAGTGATGGCGGGCGGGCCGCGGGCGGGACGGCGACCGCTCGCGCTACAGTACAGCTGCCGCTCGCATTCATTCGCGATGCGGAGTAGCCTGCCCCAACCAGCAACGGCGATGCGTGCAGCGGAGCGGCTGGCCGGCGAGATCGAGCCGGAGCAGGATGGGCTGCGTAATGTCGTGGACCCGATCACTATTGGATTTGACCGATCTCACGCTAACGAAACAAACGGCAGCTCACAGAAGTTTGATCGCGCTCGCGCATCAGTTTCGAAATTCTCTCCTGTAAACAGTGGCTCGCTCCGTGACAGCGCCTGCACACCGGCAGAGCCAGCACGGAATTGACGCTGCAGCTTCAGACAGGTCATCGGCCATGTCCTGCGCATTCAGTCCATGACAGTTGTGTTTGCAATCTCGGACGGCCCCCCGTGACGAGAATCAATCATATACCACGCGACGCGGGCAAATCGCCCCGATGTGCAGAGTGCAGAGGATTGTGCGCTTGGATTTACCTGAAACGAACTGGTTTGTTCGGCGATTCGTTCCTGAACCGGGACTGGCTTGGAGTGCTCGGCTGGCTGTGTATAAAATTGCATTACCCCATCTAATTTTACGGCAAAGCCAGAAAACCAGCGCTTCCTGGCTGACAGTAATAGCAAAATGTCCAAAGCGAGAATGCGTCGAGCCACACGCAGCTACCCTAGCTCCACCGACCGGCTCACTTCGGTGCGCACCACTCCACTTGCAGCGATTGCTTGTGCTGATTTCCCGGAAACCATAACCAGAGCCCGATCTCCATGGTGACGTTTTTTTCTGAAAAAACTGTAATCGACATTTGTAAACTCTAAAAAATTCAGACCAAAAATCCTAGTCGTAGATAACGTCGAACTCTAACAGAGTGCAAGATCTCAATCCAAAATTCGTTACAAAAATGATACTGCCACACGAAAGAATGTCGCAAAATTTAGATGTATGTAGATACTTTATAGTGTATAGATATATTCAAATTTAGATAAATGTTTGATATCTTTTTATGGACGAAGGAAGCATGATAATTCTGCTAAATTTTCGAGTTATGAAAAACGTATAACACTGCTGCTAGTTCTAGGTTAATCGAGAACTAAGTTAGTTTTAGGATCAACTCTAAAACCATTAGATTTTACGCTGAGATCCATGCACATTACACGTGAGTGTGCAATTTCACATCTTTTTTCTCAACACATATTAATTACACATGAAATTAGGTGACCGGAAATTTAGTTTGTTCTAGATCAATTAAGAACTAGCTGTGTCCAATGTCTAACGTTCACCACGCGCAGATCTACATATTTGGAACTTGTTCTCAGCTTAAAATACAACGAATTTTGGACAGTAGTAGATTTCATCATTAAATGCATCTAAGATATTCTTCCAATTTTTTCAACTTTCAAATGTCATTCTATTTTTTATCAAAAAAAAACGAACTCCCTCGGAAGGGATTTGTCCGCTCTCCTGCTATTCCCCGCTATATATAGCCACACATGTACTCGTAGACGCGCAAAGACCTCACCTCCATACACCACCACGCTTGACTCCTCCCAATTCCGAGGTAAACACACACGCTAGTAGATCGATGTTCTTGGGGTTGAATCAATGTCTTAAGTGTTTAATCGATATTTGAAGTGTTCGCAATGTTCACTCGGTGTTGAAGTGGTAAATTTGAAGTTTGAAATGTCGAATTGAAGTTTTCAAATAGTCCCTCGTGCCCTAAAATGCATCATCTTGTAATTCACTCGTGCCATAAAATACATCATCTTCTCAACCTAAAACTGAGTTGGTGATGTAAATTCCACTTTTTAGTAGTAATGTAAAAATTATAGGACACCTATTTAATTTTAAATGCCTTAAAATACATCATCTACTCCAAAGGCAGTAATAGCAAAATGTCCAAAACGAAAATGCACCGAGCCACGCGCAGCTACTCTAGCTCAGTAGCTCGACCGACCGGCCCACTTCTGTGCGCACCACTCCACTTGCAGCGATAGCTTGTGCAGCTGCGCTAGTATTTCCCGGCTTCCCGCTATATATAAGCACAGATGTAATGGTACACGCGCATAGATCGACCTCGCCTCCATACACCACAGTATCACTCCTCCCAAGTCCCAACTGAACGCACGCTCGATCAATGGCGATGCTGCGGCTGAAGTGGGCGGCCGTACTCGCGTTGCTGGCAGTGGCGGTGGGCACGGCGTCGGCGGCGCACAGTTCCGCTCCTGCCCCTGTCGCTGCGGCGCCGCATCATTCTGCTCCTGCTCCTCCCATGGCCGCGGCGCCGCCGGCGCATCACTCCGCTCCTGCTCCTCCCATGGCCGCGACGCCTGCGACGGCGCCGGCGCCGGGGGCGACGCTCAGCCCGGAGTGCATGGACGCGGTGCTCAACATGTCCGACTGCCTGCCGTACGTCTCAAGCGGGAGCACGGACAAGCACCCGGACAAGGCCTGCTGCCCGGAGCTCGACGGCCTGCTGCAGTCCAACCCCGTCTGCCTCTGCGAGCTGCTCGCCGGTGGAGGGGACTCCTACGGCGTCAGCGTCGACTACAAGCGCGCCATGGCGCTGCCGGGGGTCTGCCGCCTCAACGCGCCGCCACTCAGCGCGTGCGCAGGTACCTATCTCATACAATTTTCGAACATGTATAAACTTGTTAGCGACAGTAACTTACAGGGAGGAAAAGCAAAATTATACTCCGTAGTACTGTACAATAATGCTCCGTTGAGTATGCACAAGGGAGATCCTGATTTGCTCATATCATAGCTTTAGAAGCAGTGCGACTAATCTTTGTCTGATGAATATCGTTTCTCCAAGTCAATTGTTCGACTTAACATTCAAGTTTCATCGAATTACCCTCGCAAATAACCAAGTGAATTCTGGTTACATGGTAATAGTGACTTATTAACCCGAAAATTTAACATATGCAGCTTTTGGAGTCCCTGTTGGGCCTTCTTCATCGCCATTAACAGACGTCTCCCCATCCGGTACTGGACCGCAAATGCCTGGTGAGCCATTACTACTCCTCTGCTAGCCTTGCTGCTTCAGTCCTTTTTACTACTACAGTAACTCTTACTAGTGTACTTGACATGATTGCACTGCATACCTATCTTGAAAAATCAGAGGTTACTATCCTTTTACTGCTGCTCGAGTTTTCCCCTCGTAAGATTACTTTTCACATATCCGTTTACATGCCAAGCAAAAGTTCTGTACAATAAGGCATTGGAAGTATCCAGAAATCTGACTGCAAATTTCTCTAGATATTTTATATTTCATCCCACTCTACATAGGATAGTTATAGTGTTCTACACAATGTTCATTAGAGCTCTTAACTGGTGTGCTGTTTATCATTCTACTTGAAGATGAAATACTTGTTCGCTCTTCATTGGAGCATCGCACACTGCTAAATTTTGCTTCTGCCGTTCATCCGCCCTGTGTGTGCTGTGTGTGCAGAGAACCCGCCTTCCCTATCGCCGTCCAAGTCGGCTGCCTCCAGCCGCTTCACTGCTCGTGGACTCGCCGCCCTCGCCGCGCTACCGCTCGCGATCACGGCCGCCGCCATGTTCTAGACCAACAAGAGTTTGGGGCTGTGACATGTTCTCACACGTCTGGCCCGATGATTACATTCTTCTCCATTCTTGCCTCACATTGTCTATCGCCCGAGAGATTTTTTTCCGGTTAATTTTTTCCTTGTGAATTGTGATACTACCTCTTTTACTTGCTATTGCTAAAGACGGTGACCTCCTGTGTAGTTCGTAGTTTTACATCGCTATCTTCATCTTGTTACAATGTTACCTTTGTTACGTGTTGATTCCTCCTATAGACCAAAGCATAAATCGCCATTAATTATCGTGGCAAGCTGCTGGTCGTGCGATCACGTGAAGTGTTCGCTGATGAATTTGAGCATTTATTTGGCCGGCGGAGTTGGAGGTTGGAGAGGCTCGCGGTGTGGGAGTGAAGAATCATTGTAGGAGTAGTCGCCATCGGCAAGCAATGCAAGCGTGACAGGCCGGCACAGACGATTGTTGTTGGTTTCATCAATGTCGAGATTCGTTCGATTCAATTCCTCAGCTGCTACCTGTACTCGGTAGCTCTCCGGCGCCTCTCCAAAACCGCATCCACACTCTCTCCCCGTCTGAATTTGCCTGCATTTATACACGGGTCTGAAGAGGCGATTTCTTGCCGCCCAATAGGAACAGTTTTCTACGTCACAGCTGCCTCCCATTCCCATGAAGAATACAAGTCATTTTAAAGTTTATACCGGTCAGATAATTTTTTTATAACGTCAAACATTTCTGACTATGAGCACATATACTGAAGCACAGACGAACAGCTTCAGAACCAACTCCTTTTCTCCTTATGTGAACTTCCGGTCTGAAACCGAGCTTCTTTTTAACACTGCAAATTGATCTAGGAGTAGTTCCATGGTTTCCTGCCACGCTTCAATCACATCCAAGGCATTATTATGAGCATCAAACAACCAGAAGAAATAAGAGGACATCTCAGTTTACAGACAGAAAAAAGCGCTACCCAATTCAATTGGAACAAGTGCAACTCACACGATTCTCATGAAATTGACAGTGAAAAAAGGTATCGTTTGCATTTCAAAACGTTTGTGGCTTAGTGATATCATAGACTCATAGTGCAATTAATCATTCTTCCACGTAGCAAAAGATAATAGACAAAAGAATATTTGGCGGTTTAATCATATCAGATATATAACCAAACCATTTCGTTGAGAACAAGACTTATCTTTTCTTTGCAAGTGCATTGTAAAGAATAGCTGAATTGGCTATACAGATTAGACATTATCCTTCCACCTCCCCAGACATTTTTAGGAGATTCTATATACCCACCACTGCTGAGCATGTCGCCCCGTTTGAAAGAGGAGCACCAGGCTGGGTTTTTATCCATCGTCCAGACAGAACCCAAGAGGGATTCTTGGAACATGATGAATATACGTCTTTTCTTTGTACAACTGGCATGCACACTACTGTGGTGTTTTAGAGCTCAGACTCCGTGATAGGCCTGCAAAATGGAAGTGACAAACGTACTGGGTAAATCAGTCTTCCATATGAGTCCAGAGCTAAAGTGCGTGTAGTTATTACCTTTTCAAATCTATTTACGGCTTCATAATATAATTAAGCCTGCCTCTCCAGATAGTTCTATGTATTTTACGAGAAAATGTAATAGAAAATTCTGTAGTTAAACAATGAATCAGGTTCATTCAATTATGTTGTTGTAACCTAACCAGAAACAAAAAATGAGGGAGTCTATTGTTATTACTTTGTAGTGTGTGACCTATACACACACACCTGTTTAGTTATTATACGAAAGCTTAGGATATGAAAGATCTAGAAAAGGACCACTGTGTGTAAGAAGTGCAGTACCTTTACCCTTATTCCTGTCCTTTGGTAACAGCTCTTCAGCACCAATTCTCATATCAGCATTAGACGAGCGCCTCCTTGCCTTTCTATCTAACGCATCGACCTCGACGATGAAGGTTCCACAGACAGGACGATGATCTGAAAATTTGGACTCCCCGCGGTAGTAGGATAACTGTGAAGTGCCATCTCCACGCCACAATATTCTGTCACACCTGAGCAAGTTCTACTACTTGAGACGTATTCAATGCAATAAGTCACGCAACAGATGGTTCACACACGTAGTACTCAGTCACTGGAAGAAAGTAACTTTAACTACATTACTGAATATTAAAACTACATCATGCAGAATTTAATTTTTTACTATGCTGTGGCGTGGAAGTAATTAGCACCGCATGCTAAGGCCTCTTTGGTTTAATGGACTCTCAAAGAACTTTTGTAGGATCTTGATCCTTACGAATTTTTATGTTCTAAGATATGCAAAGTGTTTACATGTTCTAAACAAAACTCTTTGAAACATTCCAATGCTTCCCCTATGGTGCAATAAAATAACCATTCAACTTTGTAGGATTTAAGATGACATAACAATCACAGAGGCCCTATGTTTGTGCCTAATTAAGACATTATTATTTCCATGTTTTTCAAACAGGGCTTCTTTGTCACAGAACTAGTTAAAACTGGTGCATACCATGCTGGTGTTCTCCTCTTTTTAATTGATGTTGCAGTCTCACCAGCATAAGCATCCGAGTTGCAGGAGTACTTGTATGTTGGAGCAAAATATATCTTCCCCTCATTCCACCCCTTAAACACTCGTCCAGCATCCCGTTCAATTTTAAGCTGAAGAACAAAATAGGACATAACATTAGGGAAGAGAATATTTGCAGAAGAGAATTACAGTTGCCAGAATAAGGACATCTTTTGAAATATTTTATGTCACCTTTTCTGATTATTTAGTAGCACTAACTTCTTACAAAACTGGAATTTGTCAACTAATAAGAAGTTACCTGGTCCTTTTCGAAAAGGGCATCCCAATTATTTTCTGTCAAAAACTTTTTTGTATCTGCGTAGCTCAGCGCAATACGGTAGTTCAAATCCCCAAACCATATCACCTTGCTGAGACCAACAGTGAACTAGTTAATTCTAGAATACAAAACTGTCAAGAAGATGTACGAGCATAAATATCACTGCATTCTTACTCATGCTCAAGAATTCTCTCTGGGATTCTTCGCCCAGCTCTCCTGCAAAGCCTTGAAAACAGCGTGAGCCGCAGTATCTCTAGAACATCAGAGTTTCTTTTGAATTCATCGCCTTCTTTCTGACCTGAAGCCAAATGGCTGCAGATGAAACAAAAGCTTGTCTGGTGCACTGTCATGCTTACTGATATACATCCCTGCAGTAGAAGTGTATTCAGGATACGGATAATTGATTACAGGATTACTTCAAATCTGATTCAGTCCTGACCTTGTTTCCTAGACAGCCTAGAATTCCTCGCCCTATGCACGATGTTCTTAGATGGCCGATGTGCTGCACTAGTTCTTTCTTTACCCAAACAGTGACAAAAATACCAACCATTTGTTTGCACACTATGAGATTATATTTTAGTTGATCCCTTGCAGTGGGAGCAGAAGTTACTTCACTTAGAACAGAGCTGCGAGAATCCCTTGTATTCTCTTTCTCTTCCTCTCCCGAGGAATCAGTCTCGTCAACGTGTTTTTTCGGGCGTCGAAAGCAAGCATCCTTGTAAGATGATTTGATCATTTCGATTGGGCAGTTGCAGGTCTTAAGCTGCTTTCTGTGGAGTGGCATGAAGGGTTTACTAATGGATTTCAGAAAAGACTTCTGAAATATTGTAGAACCACTTGCTGTTTTTGTTAAGTCAGAGAATGAAGCATCGAGGCTTGAAGAAGCTCGGGAGGAGGTTGATTCGTTGGAGGGAGATGGCTGATGCTGAAAGACATTGGTATCACTGTCAGCAGGCCGGTTTAATGCTTGGTTTATAAGAACAAGCCATTTTGCAGCTGGTTCGTTGTCTTCTACCACAAGCACGTTACCAGCATTGAGCGGAACAATTTCCTGAAAACTGTTTAAAGATTAAATGAGAAGAATTAATGGCATGAATAAAAAACAATCACTAGATACCCTTGAAACTTCAAAATGGACCAGGATTTATTGTGCTGAATACAAATACTAAATGTCTCAATGACAGTCCATTGCCACATCAAACAAGGTTTACTTGTAACTTTTCAGCTATGCACTGAATCTTTTTATATGAGAAGAATTATATTCAAGCATTAAACAGGCTTTATAACTAGTAATGTTGCAGAAAAATATCTTTGTATCTGTTAAAAGATCAGTGGAAAACCTACCCCAACACATAAATATCTGAATTGTCATCAGGTGGAACAAAATCATCCATGTTCAGTTCAGCAGTAGGTGCTTTACCACCAACATTCCAGGTAGAGACAAATATTCTGTTTAACAAAAGTAGAGAGTAATGAATCTGATCTGTTGGCATTAAAATAGGATGGTAAAATGATAGGATACGAAATTGCAGCTGTGTACCTGAGGGTCTCGGTTGTTTTATTCATAGAAGGTTGGGCCAGGAAATGGCTGAGACGTATGCTCTTAACTCCTGGTTTGAATTAAAGCGGCACAAGAAATCAATCGAAGGTATTAACAGCTTAATCCAAATAATCAAAAAAAAACATAGGTTCTGCTAGATAGTGAAGTACCTGAAAGTGTTCTCAGTGGGGAAGAGGATACTGTCTTACAAGAACTTAGTCCAACGTCACCTGCTGTAGTAAAGAGGAGCATACAGCACAGTTAATTCATGCGCCTTGTTTCATGACTGTAGTGGAGCTTCACATTAATCTCTATATAATTTAGACTATTTGATGCGTGCTTCCTAAACTGAAACAATGCCATGTTTTGGTTTTACAATGCAGTGTTCAGAAAAATGGAATGATGGGTTATGGTCAATAATGCTTTATGTTACATTACTGTTTGGACTGCAGGTTTTGCAAAGGCACGCTTTTGGGTAAAAGTAACTTGCCACTATAGATTTGGTGAACAATTTGGTGAAAACGTTGCTTGGCCAAAGCTCGTTTGCATTTGTTCCACTATTTCTTTTCTTCAAAAGATAATTGTACCGGTTTTTTTTCTTCTGAGCTTTGCAGGCAGGAGGCTTTATTTTCGAGTTATTGAAATAATAGAATGTCTTTTCAGGATTAACCAAGAAAGATTTCAGATTCATGTCAGACACTATTAAAAAGCTTGAATTTTTTTGCTGAAACATAGGATCAAAAGAACCTCCAAATATGTTTTCATCTGTCATCGGGAAAGTAAAGGGAAAATGGTCGATTAGATTTTTCCCGAAAATGAAGGTAGATAGGTATGTTGTGAAGGGGTGGATATGAACCAACCTGCATTGCAGGTTGAACCGTCTGTCTTCTTTGCAGATTTCTTATCCTTTGTACCGAAAAGTTTCGGGTGACAACCCTGGAACGCAAATCCAGTATCTTTTTTTAAGATAAAGTTTTTTACATCTATAGACAATGCAGTTGAGGAAATGCATGTCACCTTCATTTTTTCCTCACCGGTGAAGGCCATCACATCAATAGCTGAACCCAGAACAAGCCTTTCCCTCTCTCAGTTCCAAGTCCGGTCAGCAAGTCCTCCAAGACTCCAATGCCGAAGGATCTGCAAGGAGAGTTCATCACAGGATTCATACAAAGATGCAAAATTGGAGCCATAGCACCGCAAAATATGTCGATGAAACAAACGATCCAAAAGAAACCAGCCAGCTGAGACAGAGCAGGAAGAACACACCGATCCTCGTAAAAATCCCCCAACAGTTGGGCGTCGTCAAGATGCAATTTTGTATCCCGATCTTCCTCTACGGATCCAACGCATCCCAAATTCGCAATGCCAGAAGGACGGACGGACGGACGGACGCACCCACCTTTAATCAAAGAAATCAGCCTCCTCCGGCCAGATCCTGGCGCTCCCGCGATCCCAAACCAAAACCCTCACTGCTACTGCAACTCTGCTGGCGGCGGCGCGCGGCGAGCCCTGGAATCCGGCAATGAGGAATGCAGGGCCATCGGCGCGCGGGGACCCCACTCCCTCTACGTATAGTACCTCCTTTAAACCAATGCGGGGGACAACCGCGGCGGACGGAGAGAATAGTTTAAGGGGCGGGCTGCCGCGGTGGCCCGAGGGATGGGAGGGAAGGAATGCGGCTCGACGATCCGCGTCTGCATGCGGCGGCGGCGGGCGGGCGGGCGGGGGTTGACCGGAGCAGCGAGTTAGAGGGGCGCACGTGAGGCCGGGAGTGGAGGAGGTGGGGAGAAAGTGGGGGAGGAGTCGGACGCGACGCCGACCGTGTCAGCGAGCCAGCAACGGGATTTCCTTTCTTTTGCTTGGATTTTGGTGGTGATTTGGATGGACGTGGTGGTGCTGCTGCTTTGGGTTCATGGGGATCCGTGGAGCGGGCATCATGTGCCTCCCATAATTCCTTTCCGGAGCCGACAGCAACGTGACACACGTCCACTCATCATTCCCAAAAAAAAAAAAACAGTCCCTCCGGTTACAAAATGGGCCACCTTAGGCATCTCTAGCGGGCCGATCCAAATCGGCAACCCAAACGGTATGATTCTGTCTATTTGGGTCGGTCTGCAGGCAGACAGAATGTGTCTCGCAGTATGGTTAACCAGGACAGTGCATCCAACGAAGCCACCCATTCGGTCCACTGGCAATTTGGCCCGCTCACAGGAAACAAACAATTTGGAAGGAAGTTCAAAAAGCGCTCGAAAATTTGATAGAAATTTCAATAATTCAAACATAATTTACAGAGTTAAAAACTAAAATATAAACCCTAGTTTACTGCGCCACCGTCTTCTTTATTGTCTGAGATGAGGTCAACAAAGGGCGGGGACACCCACAACGGTTGCACCTAAGCAGGGACCTCTGGCGGTTGCAGCACGTGATGACATAGGCATCCCCAATGGGCCTGCCGAAGATGGTACCCGGGGTTTACTGAAGGCCCACGACCCGAAGGATAAGAAGATTCGGAAGCCCAAGATACTGTTAAGGAAAGCTAGAATTGTATTAGGAAAGGATACTTGTAATCTTGCGGGACGGGTTAGAAACCCTCCCGGACTCTGTAAACTTGTGTATTACGAAACCCTCGGCTCCACCTCCTATATAAGGGGGAGTCGAGGGACAAAGAAAGGATCGAATTTACTGTCAACACAACCCTAGTTTCATATTCGTCGAGTACTTTTTGGCTGAAACCTTCGAGATCTACTTGCCCTCTACATCCAACTAAACCCTAGTCTACAATCTGTAGGCATTGACAAGTTAATACCTTGTCAATTGGCGCCGTCTGTGGGATTTAGAGGCGGCAAGGAGCTGATCTCGATGGCACGTTCAAGATCGTCGACTTCGTCGGTAGCAAGCAACATCATGGACGGAGGTAAACGGATCGAAGCCGGTCTCGTTGATTTTGTTCCTCACCCGCCCTCCCGTTTGGATGCATATGCGTATCTGGAGGAGCCCATGGAGATGACGTTTGGAGAGTTCCACTTCTGCGTTGAGAAGGAAGGATCATATCGTCTCGAAATTCCGATCTCGTCGGGATTATCGGCGGTCGATCCCGATATTTCAAACTCAACATCGTCAACAGAGTCAAGCGATGAAGAAATTTCATCGCCACGCTTCATCAGCACCAGGGCAAGTGAAAAACTCGCTAAGCTCTTCAGCGACATATCCTTCGGGTCATCCGCGGACTCAGATATAAGCGATGACTCGAGTAGCGTCGACAGCTTCAACTTCATCGACAGATCCACATCCGTGAGCAAGGTCTTCACCAATCTATATGATGGTGTCACCAAACCCAACAAAGTAAAAAATCCAAAATATCATCAAGTTTATGCCATTGGAGAACCAAGTCGTGATCAGGAGGAAACATCAGAGGCTTTCGACGATTTGGGAAATCCATATGTCGATCCCTCGGACCTAAGGCGAGGCTTGGGCACTAAATATGTCGGGCCTACACCACGTGTCAGAGTTCAACTTCCACAAGCGAGCATGGGATAGAGCTGCGAAAGCTATGGATGGTTCTGAACCAATGGAGACAACCGCTACGGTGGAAGAACTGCAAGCATATCAATATAGGCTCGCCAGAGCAGGAAGGGAATTGGAAAAACAGACAGCTGCTTTGAACAGGAGAAGGGAGGCAGCCTCCGCATCAAGCAGGCGAAGAGCTGAGCTAAGTCGACAGTCAGGAACTTCGGGAGATAGTCATAGAGAAGCTCGTAGGAGAGCAAGATCTCGAGCTGCAAAACATACACGAAGCAGAAAGAGAGACTCTAATCCAAAATCTCGACATGTCCTTTATGTCAATCGACACGAGGGGGAATATTATTCCAAAAACACCGGAAGCAGGGCATATGGCGACACAAGCTTTCATCCTAGCGTCCAGACCACCTCCCGGAGATCCAAGAGAAGCGTTGTATAACATGGCCATGGCAGGATGTGGCGCCATGGGAGCAGCGTTCGCAGCTACACCTCCAGAAGGAACTGCAAGGCAAAATAGTCCGAGACCTACTACAGCAGTGCAAGATCCACCGAGAGCAAGTGGAGCTAGAGACACAACAACTCAGGCCAGAGTGGATAGAGCGCGACAAGAAAGAAGAGAACATCGGCGTTCACCAGAAGTTGCCGAGGAAGATATGTGTGGACTCCCATGTTTTACGAGACGGGTTCGAAAAACTCGAGTCCCGTCAGGGTTCAAGTTACCCGATAGTTTCAAGAAATTCGATGGCCTGCAAGATCCTGAGGATTGGTTAGTCGATTATCTAGAAACGGTGAAATTGATAGGCGGCACTAGGGCAACAGCAATGCAGAGTATTCAGATACATCTGAGCGGAGCCGCAAGGTCTTGGATAAAGAAACTTCCTCCAGGATCCATCGACAGCTGGGACAGTTTTGAGGATGTGTTCGTCAAGAACTTCCGATCAACTTGCAAAAAACCAGCATCACTTGAAGAGTTGAGGGTGTGTCGACAAAAGCATGATGAATCGATGAGAAAGTACATCCAAAGGTGGAACATCATCAAAAACTCAGCAGAGAACATATTTGACGAAAGAGCAATAGATGCGTTTGTGGCAGGAATTCGGCGAGGAGATTTCGTCGAGGACTTGGGGAGAACTAACCCAAGGACAGTGTCAGCATTGATGGAGATAGCAAACAGATGGGCAGACGGAGAAGATGCTGTTCACAATAAGCGACACAGGTCACCAGAAGAGGACCGTAGCCGAAACTTTCAAAATAGAAGGCGATTTTCTCGGCAGTTCTCGAATTACGATGCTCCTGGCCAAATATCGGCTAGTTTTCGAGGAAACAACGGAGGAAACAGTAGAGATGAATATCAAAGAAGTAATGAGCAGCGAAGCGATAACAGAGATGATTCCCGAAATAACAGGCAAAATAGCGGGTCAAGGTTTCAAAGACCTTTCGTAACTCCCGAAGATATGATGAACGGGCCATGCCAGATGCATTTTTATCTCGACAACAATGGAAGAAGGCAGTCGGGACATCTGCAGAAGGATTGCCGAAATTTTCAAGCAATGCTACGAGTAGCAGGGATAGCCAATGCTCAAGCAGCAAATAGAAACCCACAAGGGCCTAGGAGTGAGATCCACCTACCACCTCCTCCCGCGATCACGGACGAAAATCGACACCAGCTCAGAATAGCGGCAGCACCACAACCACCTCCATATGTCGATCCTAACAATAATGGCGCGGTCTCGATGATTCAGAAAGCTAGCTAGGCCATCTAACAGGGCTCAAAAGGTAATCTCGCGGCAAGTGTTTATGGCAGAGAAGATGCCTCCACCAACGGTTGAGTACCTAAATTGGTCAGGACAAGACATCGGCTTCACAATCGCGGATCACCCGCAGCAAGTTCCTCGACCAGGGCAATCAGCACTTATCTTACCAGCGGTGATCGCAGGATTTGACGTATCTCGAGTTTTCAAAGACGGAGGCAGCAGTCTAAACCTTATGTATGCAGATACATTGAGGAAGATGAACATATCCCTGGCAAATCTAAAACCAACTGACACGCGTTTCCATGGAATCACACCAGAGAAGCCGAGTTATCCGTTGGGAAGGATTCATCTCGACGTTCAGTTTGGGACCCGAGAAAATTACAGGATAGAAAGGTTGGAGTTTGAAGTTGTGGATTTCCCGTCGCAATATCACGCCTTGTTGGGGCGACCAGCATATGCGAGGTTTATGACGGTACCACATTACACATATCTGCTATGGAGGTTACCTGGACCTAAAGGACCAATCACAGTTAAAGAAAGCTTCGCGCTAGCCGATAAATGTGACAAGGACTTTCATCGACTATCAGAAACTTTCGGGATGCAAGCAGAGTACGCGGCGTCAAGGCTCATGACTGATTATGATGTGCTGCCAGATGTAGGGAGATCTAGCAAGGAATCGACCTTTAACACGATGAAAGACTCCAGGGAAGTGCAGATCCACCCGACAGACCCGAAGAAAACGACGTCCATCGCGACAAACATGGACCTCGCATAGGAAAGCGCGCTCGTCGAGTTCCTCCGTGAGCACTGGAAAATCTTCGCATGGTGTCCAGCTGACATGCCAGGAGTACCCAGGGAACTTGCCGAGCACCACTTAAACTTGGATCCAATAGCGAGGCCAATAAAACAACCTTTGCGGCGTTTTTCGGAACCAAACCGCAAAGCTATGCTGTCAGAAATTGATCGACTCAGAGAAGCTGGTTTCATTAAAGAAATATCTACAGAGGCCACGTGGGTAGCTAACCCAGTGATGGTGCCGAAGAAAAACACGAAAGTCCTTCGCATGTGTGTCGACTTTACGTGCCTCAATAAACATTGTCCAAAGGATCACTTTCCCCTCCCAAGGATCGATCAAATTATCGACTCCACGGCAGGATGCGAACGTCTTTCTTTCTTGGACGCATATTCTGGTTATAACCAGATCCGATTAAAAGAAGTTGACGAAGCCAAGACAGCGTTCATCACACCGTACGGCGTGTTTTGCTACAGAACAATGCCTTTTGGTCTGAAAAACGCGGGAGCAACATATCAGCGGATGATGCAGAAGTGCCTAGCAACACAGATTGGCAAAAACGTACAAGTGTACATCGACGATGTCGTCATAACTTCAAAAAAGGGGGCAACGTTGATCGAGGATTTGAAAGAAACCTTCGACAACCTCGACAAATTTTGTCTCAAGCTGAATCCGACAAAATGTTCTTTCGGCGTTCCTGCGGGAGAACTTCTTAGGTTCCTGGTTTCAGCAAGAGGGATTGAAGCAAATCCCGAAAAAATCCAAGCTATCGTAACAATGAGGAAGCCAACAAAGTTGAAAGAAATACAGCAATTAGCCGGGCGAGTCGCAGCTTTAAGCAGATTCGTCGCCAGGCTGGGAGAAAAGGCGCTACCGTTCTACGCCTTAATCAAACAAGGAGAAAAGTTCCAGTGGAACGAAGAGGCAGATAGAGCTTTCGAGGATCTTAAACGGACAATTTCGACACCACCAATCTTGGTGGCGCCAAAAGAGAAGGAACCCCTCCTGTTATACATTGCGGCTACACCCCAGGTGGTCAGCACAGCGCTAGTTGTCGAAAGAGAAGAAGAAGGAAAACTCCACGGAGTGCAGAGACCGGTATACTTCATCAGTGAAGTTTTATCGCCTTCAAAACAGCGGTACCCGCAGTACCAGAAGTTAGCATACGGAGTATTTACAACCGCAAGAAAATTACGGCACTATTTTTCGGCACATCCGATAATAGTGGTCAACGAGGCGCCTCTATCCAATATACTAAACAATCCAGAAGCTACAGGCCGTGTCTCCCTTTGGGGAATAGAACTTTCCCCTCGGGACATCACGTATGAAAAAAGAAAAGCAATAAAGTCGCAAATTTTGCCAGACTTCATCGCAGAGTGGATGGAGTTGCAAAATACGGGACCTCCGGACTTATCGAGAACTTGGACCATGAACTTCGACGGATCCAAGAGATTAGAGGGAGGCTGGAGCAGGCGTGATTCTCATATCACACGAAGGCGACAAATTAAAGTACGTCTTACGGATGACGTTCCCAAACGCGTCCAACAACGAGGCAGAATACGAAGCTCTTATACATGGGATGAAGATGGCGAAAGCTTGTGGCGCAACTCGATTAAAAATCTTTGGCGACTCACAATTGGTAACCCAACAAGTCATGAACCAATGTGATGCAGTCAATGATAGCATGGTGGCATACAAGGAAATGTATAACGAGCTGGAGAAACTGTTTGATGGATGCGAGGTAAACCACATCAGCAGGTTAAGCAATGACGAAGCCGATGTTCTTGCAAACATCGGGTCGCAGTGTCTCGCGATTCCTCCAGGTGTGTTCTGGGAAGAGATAACAGAGAGATCCACAAAGCCGAAGAAATCAAAAACAAAGGAGAAGGATGAAAAATCCTCGGGGGCTGTGCAAGAAACACTGGAAGAAGAAGAGGAACATGATCTAGTACTGATGGTGCAAATCCCATGGATGCAGGCGTACATATCATATATCCTAAGGAAAACATTACCCGACGATCCAGTTGAAGCAAGGCGAGTTATTAGACGTTCCAAAGCCTTCACTGTGATCAAAGGAGAGCTGTACAAACGTAGTATTTCGGGTGTGTTGCAAAGATGCGTCACACCCGAAGAAGGAAGGGTAATTCTGAAGGAAGTACACGAAGGAGTATGCGGTCATCATGCAAGCAGTCGAGCTATCGCAGCCAAGGTTTTCAGAGCAGGATTCTACTGGTTGACAGCAATTGAGGATGTGAAGGAGATAGTGCGAACTTGTGATGCGTGCCAGAGATTTGCCGCAAAACCTCACTCTCCGGCAGCGGAGCTGATGCCAATACCCTTATCTTGGCCCTTTGCTCAGTGGGGCCTCGACATGGTGGGAAAGTTACACAAGACCTCGCCAGGAGGATACGAGTATATGCTCGTCGCTGTCGACAAATTTACCAAGTGGATAGAAGCAAAGCCGATAAACTCACCAGATGCAGCATCAGCAATAAAGTTCGTGAAGAGCATCGTTTTTCGATTTGGAGTGCCTCATAGCATCGTCACGGACAATGGAAGTAACTTCACATCCAAGGAATTCAAGGCGTATTGTGCAGAGGTGGGCATCAAATTGCACTTCGCGTCAGTCGCGCATCCTCAAACCAATGGCCAAGTCGAGAAAGCCAATGGTATCATCTGCAATGGTATCAAGAAGCGTTTGTTAGGTCCACTGGAAAAAGCTCGACATATTTGGCCAGAGGAGCTGCCGAGTGTGCTATGGAGCATCCGAACAACACCAAATACAGCGACACAGGAGACTCCGTTTTTTCTGGTCCATGGAGCAGAGGCAGTATTGCCGATAGAAATAGAGCACGACTCTCCGAGAGTCACATAATACAATGAAGAAGCTTCCAGGAGAGCATTGGAAGACGACGTCGACGCACTCGACAAAGCTCGAGACGAAGTATTATCAAGGGTCACTAAATATCAGCAAGACCTGAAAAATTACCACAGTCGACGTTTGCGACCAAGGTCCTTTCAGGTTGGAGACTTAGTTCTGCGACTAAATCAAGATCGTACTAAAAAACTCGAGTCGCCGTGGCTTGGCCCTTACGTCGTCACAGAAGTAATCGAAGGAGGAGCATACAGGATCAAAGATAAGAAGACAGGGGTTCCCGAGAAAAACCCCTGGAACGTGGCGCAGCTAAGGCGTTTCTACGCTTAGTGCCGAAATATAGCTCTCCTTGTAAAACTACAATGTACTGAAACGCCCGCGAGTTTTCAGACGCACTCTTTTCCTTTTTCGGGGCACCGAGTGGGGCCGGAAAAGGTTTTTAATGAGGCGGGCTCGCGGTGCTGCAATATAATAAAGATAGTGGAATTATATATCTTTTCGACAGGCTCGGGGCTTATGCCCGGAAGATACAATATATATATATATATATATATATATATATATATATATATATATATATATATATATATATATATATATATATATATACAATGTTGACGAATACAACTTGCAAAATATCTCGCCTTGGTCCAAAGCACCTCGCACAAATAAAACAGTGGTGCAAAATAGTCATCGACATAAAGCTCGGGGGCTAACACCTGCAAAAATAGTACTCAATATAATTTATTTTGCTTTGGGTCAACCTCGCATTATAAAAAGAAAACATCGCCAACATGACGACCGGGGGCTTGGCAGTGAAAAAACAATGAATTTAGTAACTTTACAATATAGATTATGTTTACAACATACAGGATACAAGAAGTAAATTTTCAATGGTTGCCCAGTATATTATCTATGGTCAATCGTTCATTATTTACAGCACGAGTGCTATGTTCCGCATAACTGCCCTTCACGAAGAATTCGGCGTCCATCCGAAGAAGTTCATCCATCATGTCCTCAGCAACAGGAGTTACAACGTCGTCATACTTGCCGAAGTTCCTCTTCCTTTTCGCCATCTTAGCCAGGCACTTCGAAACAATTTGACCCATGTCTAACTTCGGGCAGCAGATTTTTATCATGATCATAGCAAACCTTGCGCCAGCAGCTAATTGGGCTCGCACAAAGCCATGGATTCGAGGAGCATCCCGAAATTTTTCCATCGAGCGCGGAAGGGTTTCTGGCATTTTATTACGCGGAAACATGGTGCCGTAGACCAGAGACAAGGTCCTCGTACAGAAGTCGAGAAATTCGCGGACCTGAAGCGCACGATCTTGAAATCTGACGATCTGGCGGGTACGTTCAGGTGTGCCCCAAAAATTAGAACCATGTTCCCGTGCAAGTTTGAGAAGCGCATTGGATCGAGCTTCAACACGCTCATCTTCGGCAGCAGCGTCCAAGAAAGAACCTATTTTAAAAGAGTCAGCAGAAAAAGAGGAGACAAGCAAGAGGAAAAAGAAAAACGACTACGTTATTGAAGCACACCTGTCATATCCAAACTAGCATCTGTCAGCAGCTGAAGCATGAAATTTTCTCGAGCAGAAGCTGCAGCAGCCTCAGCAACCGCAGTTTCCTTTTCAGCTATGGCATCTTGAGCCTGTTGAAGTGCAAATTTTTCTCTCTCGGAAGATTTTCGAGATTGTTCCATTATCACAAGTGATTGCTTCTTCGTGGATTGGAGTTCTTGGCGAAGTTCCTCCAAATCTTGTGCTGAACCTTTATTCGACGAATCTTCAACAAGTTCGGCAGCAATAGGTGTTTTCTTCAAGAGGGATGAAGCACGAAAAACTTCGGAAGGACGAGGAGTTGAAGTATAGTTGTCAAAAATCAACTGAAAACAAAAATTTTGACATCAATCATCAAGCAAGGATAGATTTCCATTGATTCTCAAAGTATATACATGGCTATTACAAAAGAAGGATTCCTAACGAACTACTGAAGCAGTTGTCACTACAATTACTACGGCGACAGTGCCAAAAGAGAGAAAACTAAAAGAGAAGGCAAGGCAGTCTACTTGACCTCCGGCTTCGAAGAACTGGGGGCAGGAGCTGGGTGATATCCAAGATAGGCAAGGATCTTCTTTGAGTTGGGCTTGGCAGCCTTAATCAGTGCCTGCCACTTCTTCGTCTCCATTTCCTCCGTATCGCCAACTTTTGCCCAGTCGACATCTTGCTGGCTGTCAGCAACCAACGCAATTGTACCTTCAACGCCAACTTTCAACCCCTCTTGGCGAAGTTGGAGTCCAAGGTTTTCTTGAGAGCTGAAGCACTTGGCGAGAGCGACAAAAGTCGCAGGCACTTCCTTCTTCTTGAAAAAGTATGGAAAAAGCTGCGACAGGCCAATCTTTGCTTCAGTAAGGCCATCGCGGGCCTCATCAGCATGGATCTCAAGAAGAGAAAGCGTGTCAAGGAGCTGGTCACCTTCGGGACCTTCCAGCTCATATTCTTGACCAGTTCTCCCTGAATAAAGTGAAAAAGAGTTGGTCAAAGGCAAAAGGGAACAATAACGACACAGGGAAACAGCAGGGATTCGAGCACTTACTAACAAAACGTCGACATTGTGATTCCAAGCGAGTAAGGATTTCTTGTTCACGAGCAGATTGTTGAGTTATGTTCTCACTCAGAGAGGTTTCTGCGTCGTGAAGTCTTTTTCGGAGTTCTCCGACAGTGGCGGCATCCTCCTTAGCCTTCTTGGCATCCTCTTCAGCTTTCTCGCGAGCCTTCTCGCTTTGCTCTAACTTAGTAGCAAGAGCGTCAGCACGCTTGTTGGCCTCCGCAAGATCTCCTGGCAAAATGAACGACAGTCAAATATCATGACAAAAAATAATGGTGCACATGCAACAGAGGAGAATAAAAGTAATACCTTCCAGCTTTTTGGTATGGTCACGGTACCCGACAAATTGAGTACCGAGACGAATAAATTCCTTCATTAAAGGCTGAAGAGATGACCAAGGGAGAAAGGAAGTCAATATAGCCAGTATAAATTTGACAACACTTAGCAAAAAACAAAGGGGAGATGGAAGCATTAAAAGGCTTGGAACTTACATCATCCAATGAAGGTGTCGAAGAGCTACCAGGGAATTGGATAGGTTCCTTGGATAGCTCGACCCTCGCTCTCTTTGGAGAAGAAGCTCGGGGGCTCTCAACTGGTGGTGGTACGTTCGATGTTTTGTTGGGGAGGCGAAGTTTCGTCCCCATCGGGTCGAGTTTCAGAAACAACTAAAGTACGGGACGTACTCGTTCGAGCAGTCACGTCGATAGGTGTATCCTCATCTTCGTCGCCACTACAAAAATAAAGCGACAAGATAAGAAACAAAAGAAAGCATTATCAAAAACAAACAAGTATAGTGCATCAAAAACTTACGAGCTGATAAGAGCAGCCTCGTAAGGGTCAAAGGCTCTCTTTCCAGCATCAGGTGCAGGCTCTTTGGCACGTGCAGCACCGGCTTCGGAGGTGCCGGAATCAACAA
The DNA here is from genome assembly GCF_022539505.1 of Lolium rigidum. Lineage (NCBI taxonomy): Eukaryota > Viridiplantae > Streptophyta > Magnoliopsida > Poales > Poaceae > Lolium > Lolium rigidum. The sequence continues at coordinate 92,432,559 of NC_061513.1, forward strand.
CGTCGTCCCTTTTCCTTTTGTTCTTCGGGGAAGCAGCTGGGAGAGAAGAGCGTGTTGATGCGGTGGCCTCAGTTTCAATCTCTTTTTCAGAGGATGCCGCGGATTTTCGAGAACCCGTGACTTCACTCTCAAGGCGAGAAGTACCTTGGTTGTCGTCGGTTACAACGGCCCGTTCTTCGACATCTCCACCTTCCGGAAGGGGAGGAAGAGGTGATGAAGTGTCATGGTTCTGCACAAAATAGAAATATATCGACATAGATTCATATCAGTAATAGCAATCCAAGAACTGACAGTACCAAAGAAGAAAAAGAAGGAGTCCATGAGTAAACATATGACAAAAATATGTCACCTGAGGGAGTGCGTTGGTGGCGTTGTATGGCGTCACGCGGCAAGTTGAAGGAACGGTGTCTTTCTTGTTCAGTGACGAGATTTTTTGGACAAGTTTCTCTAAGTCCTTGACTGATAAATCTGTCGACAAGCGATCTACATCTTCATTGCCAGCATACATCCAAAGGGGATTTTTGCGGGCTTGCAGAGGCTGCACCCTGATCCTAAGGAAATACGCCGTGATTTGGATACCCGATAATTCTTGACCTCGGGTGTTTTGGAGCTGATGGATGCGCGTCATCAAGGCTTCTGTCACCGCTTTTTCTTCGTCGGTAGCCTCTGCGTCCCAGGAACGACGGCGACAAATTTTCTCGGTACCATCAAAAGGAGGGATGTTGTCTTCAACAGAGCCATGATTCTCCTCATGAATGTACAACCATTTTTTGCGCCACCCTTGTACTGAGTCAGGGAATTTGACATCAAAGTACTCAACGTCGGGGCGGACGCAGATAACAACGCCACCAATGTTATAAGAAACATTGGCAGAGCCATTACGGCGACAGAAGAAAATGCGTTTCCATAGAGCCCAGTTAGGCTGGACTCCTAGGAAAGCTTCGCAAAGCGTGATGAAGATTGAGATATGGAGGATGGAATTGGGGGTAAGGTGGTGAAGTTGCAGTCCGTACATGAAAAGCAACCCCCGTAAGAAATTATGGATGGGGGCAGAAAGACCACGGATGAGGTGGTCGACAAAACTAACCCGGTACTCCATTGGAGGGGTTGGATAACTTTCTTCGCTGGGGAAGCGAAGCGCGTCCTGCTTCTTGCTGATCCCCAGTTTCTTCAGCAGGTTGATGTCTTGAGGGGAGATTTTGGATCTCTCCCACTCCGTGTTCCCCAGATCTTCGGTTGCCATCTTCGATTCAGGCGTACTGTGCCTGGTGAGTCTGCGCGGAGGCATCAACAATGGCGCCGGAGTAAGGTGCGAGTATGGTTGAGCTCAAGAGCTTTGAGGCGCAAGGGAGAATTTTGGCAGAGGAGAGCAGAGGAACGGCGCGAGCGAAAGGACTAGAGGAGGAAGACGACACCCTTATATAGAGGTGCGGTGAACCGTCACGCCGTTGGATTGAAAGATTGCGGGACAGATGGTGTACACGTGGACAAGGGGTAAACGGTAATTTCATATAGACAAGAAAGTGCAGCAGTTACAGTACGTGCGCCAGGAAAAGCGGAGGACGTGTGTCCCCCACTTGCGCGACGTGTCAAATTGGTGCGAAATTTGGGCCCACAAGCCAGAGAGAGAGGTTCTCGCATTTTCCCGATATCGTAATCGTGGTTATCATCAGCAATGATGTCACCTTGGTAAGAGAAAATCTCGGATACGACAGTTTGAAAGAATGGCGACAGCAGAAGATTGTTTTGGGAGCTTTTGAACAAATACAAGTTTTTGCCCAAATGCTCGGGGGCTACTTTGGAAAAAAGAAAAATTCGAGTATGACAAAATAGAAATGTCGAGAGCCTATGACCAAATCCAAGCATTTGTTCATAGCCTCGGGGGCTACTCCCATCGGGAGCGCTGGTCGCGCACCCGATAAATATAAAAAGTTCGAGACGGATTGAAAATATATTGACATGAGGCAATAAAGTGTTGAGCCTAGAACCAAGTACAAGTCCTTGGCTGTAGCCTCGGGGGCTACTCCCATCGGGAACGCTGCTCGCGTACCCGATGAAGTTATAAAAAAAAGAGAAAGAGAAAGAAAGAAGAAAAAAGAAAAAGTGAGCATATTTCGAGTTATACAAATAACTCGACATATACTCCCATCGGGAAGACAAAATAAGTCATACATTGACTCGACAAAATGTGCTATTCCAGCAGCCGAAAAAGCACTCGACAATATATTCTCAGAGCGCCAAAGTAGCGAATAATCTCTGAATGCCGCAGAACATTGCGAAGGTAAGACCCCAGATCCGTTCTGAGTGGCGTAGCGCCGTCTCTGACGTCGGTTTGCTACTTTTTTCCGTATCAACGGATACGAAGAAAAATCCTAACGGACGCGTTAGGTACCCGATAAAATATGACTGGGACTCGACGGAATGGTAAGACCTTAAGCGGCACTTGTCGAAGTTTACACCGGTATCCCGAGATCATGTCCAGGGACGTGATCTTGAAGTAGGTTTTTGCGGATTGCCACTAGAGCGATTAACTAGTACCTGATCCGTCAGATGAACTAGCCCCAACTACCATTATCCCTGTACAATATAGAATTGCATATTTAAAAGATATGTGATAAAATTCGGCAGATGTATTGAACGAATATAAAGTTGGAGATTTTCCCTGACTCTACGATTCAAGTAAAATCTCGGGGGCTACTGACATAGGCATCCCCAATGGGCCTGCCGAAGATGGTACCCGGGGTTTACTGAAGGCCCACGACCCGAAGGATAAGAAGATTCGGAAGCCCAAGATACTGTTAAGGAAAGCTAGAATTGTATTAGGAAAGGATACTTGTAATCTTGCGGGACGGGTTAGAAACCCTCCCGGACTCTGTAAACTTGTGTATTACGAAACCCTTGGCTCCACCTCCTATACAAGGGGGAGTCGAGGGACAAAGAAATGATCGAATTTACTGTCAACACAACCCTAGTTTCATATTCGTCGAGTACTTTTCGGCTGAAACCTTCGAGATCTACTTGCCCTCTACATCCAACTAAACCCTAGTCTACAATCCGTAGGCATTGACAAGTTAATACCTTGTCACGTGATGCGGCTGATGCGGCACCTACTACGGTGGTTGCACGTACTACGATGGTGTGGCTGGCGGTGCGTACTGCGGAGGTGGTAGGACCATCTGGCCATCCCATGTTGCCTGTGGTGGCACGTGCAGTGGCATGGAAGCAGCGTGATCTGCTACCATTGTCAACAGTTGGACGACGTCCTCCAGTCCTAGCCAGGGCCACTTCGACTCCTCGTCGGCCTTTGACGCGGCCAGGGCGGCGGCCGCGGCCGTCTCCTCGTCGTAATCGTCGGGGACGAGCGCCTCCAGCTTCACAGTGGCTGGACGCACGTCATCCATCTCGTCGTCCTCCTCGTTGTCGTAGCCGATCTCGTCCTCGTTGTTGGGCGCGGTATCAACCATCAACATCAAAGCCTTTTTCCCAAGCAAGTTGGGGTAGGCTAGATATGAAACCCAACAAAAAATAGAACCAAAACAAGGAGAAATAAAAAAAAGGAAAAAAAGGGGAAAAGGGAAAGAGAAAAGAAGCGAGTGACTAAGGTTCCGGCACATGATCGCTGATCTCCATGCAGTCCTATCAAGAGAAGACTTTAGGTACATTCCAATCTCTCAGGTCTCTTTCTATCGCCTCCGCCCACATCAACTTTGGCCGTCCTCTACCCCCTTCCAGCCTCCTCCATACTCTTTAGAGTTCCACTATTAACGAGAGCTTCTGGAGGCCTCCGCTAGATATGCCCAAACAACCTTAGTCGGTGTTGGACTAGCTTCTCATCGATCGGTGTCACCCGTAGCCTATCACGAATTACCTCGTTCCTAATCCGGTCCTTTCTTGTATGGCCGCACATCCAACGCAGCATGCACATCTCCGCGGCACTCATTTGTTGGATATGTTGTCTTTTAGTGGGCCAACATTCTGACCCATAAATCATCGCTGGTCTGACAGCCGTCCTATAGAACTTACCTTTTAGCTTTTTGTGGGGCCTTTTTGTCACATAGGATACTAGATGCGTCATGCGTGCCTCCACTTCATCCACCCTGCATTGATCATGTGGCAAACATCCTCATCGATATCACCATTGCTTTGCAACATTGATCCCAAGTAACGGAAGGTGTCCCTCTTAGGCACTATCTTTCCTTCTAAACTGACATCTCCGTCTTCGCCACCAACACCACTAAAGTCGCATCGCATGTACTCAGTCTTGCTCCTATTATGTCTAAACCCCTTTGACTCCAAAGTTTGCCTCCATAGCTCTAACTTCCTATTCACGCCGGCCCTAGTTTCATCTACTAGCACCACATCATCAACAAAGAGCATACACAAGGAATATCTCCTTGTATATCCTTGGTCACCTCATCCATCACCAAGGAAAACATGTATGGGCTCAAGGCCGACCCTTGATGTAGTCCTATCATGATTGGGAAGGTATCGGTCTCACTATCACCCGCGCGAACACTTGTCACAACATGATCGTACATATCTCTGATGAGGGTAATATACTTTGTTGGAACTTTGTGTTTCTCTAACGCCCACCACATGACTGTCCTTGGTATCTTGTCATACGCCTTCTCCAAGTCGATGAAGACCATATGTAGGTCCTTCTTCTGCTCCCTATACCTCTCCATAAGTTGGCGAAGTAAGAAAATCGCCTCTGTAGTCGGTCTCTCGGGCATAAAACCGAATTGGTTTTAGTGACTTCCGTCACTCTCCTCAAGCGATACTCGATGATTCGCTCCCAAAGTTTCATAGTATGGCTCATAAGCTTAATCCCTCGGTAGTTAGTACAACTTTGGATATCTACTTTATCCTTGAAGATAGGTACTAATGTCCAAGCTTTGGATATCTCCTTTCTCCTTTATCTTCATCTTTCACTTGAAGTCGATTAGCCTCGTCCTTGATACATTTAACTTGGTTGAGGTCCCTTGTCTTCCTCTCACGAATTTTCGCTATCTTGTAGATATCCTTCTCGCCTTCCTTTGTACCTAGTCTGTCATATAGCTCCTCATAGGCCCGCCCCTTGCTCCACTCACAACTCGCCTTGCCTTCTTCTTGGCCTCTTTGTACTTCACCATGTTGCTTGTGCTTCTATCGTGGTGCCAACTCTTGTAGCACTGCTTCTCCTTGATAGCCCTTTGGACATCCTCATTCCACCACCATGTGTCCTTATCTTGTGACTTCTTACCCTTGGTCACTCCAAGCATCTCCCTAGCTACCTTCTGAATGCATGTACCCATCTTCACCCACATGCTATCTGAATCTCCATCTTCGTCCCATGGTCCTTCCGTGATCATCCTCTCCCTAAAGGTTTGTTGTGCTTCCCCTTTGAGCTTCCACCACTTTGTTCTTGTGATGTTGATGCCTTTATCCCGCATCACACGAGCGTGGAAGCGGAAGTCAGCTACCACAAGCTTATGTTGCGCCACAACACACTCCCTAGGGATCACCTTGCAATCCAAACAAGCCCTCCTATATCTTCTTCTAGTGAGAACAAAGTCAATCTGGCTAGAGTGTTGGGCACTACTAAAGGTCACTAGGTGAGATTGCCTCTTCCTAAATAAGGTGTTAGCGACTAACAGATCATAGGCAACCACAAAGCCCAGGATGTCTTTACCCTCCTGGTTTCTGTCACCATACCCGAAGCCTCCATGCACACCCTCAAACCCTATGTTAGTTGTGCCCACATGGCCATTTAGATCTCCTCCGATGAAGAGCTTCTTGTTTGGTGGTACACTTCTGACCACATCCTCCAAGTCCTCCCAAAATTATCGTTTGGCGCTTATGTCGAGCCCAACCTGTGGGGCATAAGCACTCACCACGTTCAGGACAAGATTCCCAACAACTAGCTTGACTAGGGTGATCCTATCACTCTTTCTCCGAACGTCCACTACTATATCCTTGAGGCTCTTATCTATGAGGACACCTACGCCGTTCCTAGTACTAGCTGAACCTAAATACCAAAGCTTGAAGCCGGTATTCTCGACTTCCCTCGCCTTCTGACCCAACAATCTAGTCTCCTGAACACAAAGGATATTTATACGCCTCCTGATGGGTGCGACATCGTCAGGCAGAAAATCCCGCTTACTGTGGATTGTCTGGCGCGCCTCGTGCTCCGAGGCAAGGAAGGCGCGCCAGAAATCTTCGCACTGGTGCGCCTCCTCGTGCTATAGCGCTGGTGACAGCTGCTCGATTCTTCGGCACATCTCCTAGCGCAGCACTCGCCGGTCCGTGGGCGGAGGCGGAACAAGGAGCCTCCACCTGTTTAGATGCCACCCGTGTGGCCGGGAGACATCGCAGTGGCAGCAGGGGTCACCCTGCGCCCACCTCTGATGCCCCTCCAGCACCGGCACGTATCATCGGTTGTGACCTGGTTGCTGCGGAGGAGGAGTCGATGCCGCCACCTGTGGACCAACAAACTGCGCCGGCTGCGGGAATGGAGGAAGCAGGCGGGCACGCGCAGGGTTACTTCGAGGCGGAGAATCCTGGCAGGCGCCGGCGGCCGGACGAGGACCCAACCTCGTGGTCGTTGGCGGTCTTCGTCATCCACTTTGAGAGCTTCATCGTGGCGAGATCGCGGAGGAGTGGCAATGGTGGCAGCCGTGGGAGTGGGGAAGAAGAGGCGGGCACAACAGAGGTTTAAGTACCACTGGCCATCAATGCCGACGCGCACATGTGCAGCTTCTAGTGCCATCGACATCAATGCCGGTGCAGAATTTGAGGCGGCGGGTGCAGTGGTCAACGACGTCCTTGATGGCTAAACGCTGCTGCCAGTCAACCTTTTGTTGTCGGGTGGCTTCCAAGCGGACCCGCGACACGCGCATCCAAACACGCGCGATGTCGATGCAGCGTCCGCGCCAACGCATTGGTTCCCCAAATTTGGTAGGCCGATGAGTCGTGGTGGACGGGTCGGTCCATTTGGGTTGTCCCACTGGAGCGTGCGCGTTCTATCCGCCTGCCCGCGCGGACCATTTTGCACAGCCCAGGAGCATTTGGGTCAGTCCTCTTGAGATACCCTTAGAGAATCTTCATCAGACCCCTTTAAATAGACATCGACAAATAGCATTGTCACATCCTCCCTTAATTTTGAGAAGTGGCTGCTCACACTGACGTTTTTATAACAAGCACCCTCACCCCTTCCCCTGCCCCATGCTGAAGTTGAGGTTGTCGATGTCCGCCTCATAGGACACATCTTCTGGGCGGTGGTCGTAGTCGTCGTCCTAGAACAACGAGGAGAAGCCGTTGTTCGACTCGTCGTCGACACAGATGATGGCACCACACTCGGTGGAACACCACCACTTAGCGTACCCGAGGTCCACATGCACTATGTCCAACGATCGGAGGATCACCTTAGTCAGTGATGAGTGCACTTTTGAAGTATGTTTATCTTATGTTTTTGTACGAGTAGTGATAGGATTTTGGTATTTTATGACACTCGTGCACACCTTTTATGCTTGTTTCCACATGATCCCAAAATATGAAGATATTGATGAACGTATCCTTCGAAGCTGACATATTGAAAATAAGCATGATATTTTGAATGATAAAAGTCATTTAAATGATTTTCCACGCACCTAGGTGAAAGGGCACCGTGAGAAGAAACTCCGGAAGGTTTAAGGACCGTTGGTACGGGTAGGTGGAAGTACATGGAGCCCCCATGTGTGGTTTTGGTAATTAATGACAATCCATGTTGACTAATGTTTGCATTGAGCTATATTTGTAGGAGTTGTGCATAGGCAATGCTTGAACCATATGTTGGCTTGAAGGTTGCAACAAGAAGAAATTTATGAAGAATAGCAAGTGTCAGGTATGTCTTGAAGATGAAGCTGAAGTGAGGCCTCAAGTTTAACTTCAAGACATCAACATGATGAAGAATGAAGAAATGAAGTGCAAGTTAAAGATGAGCCAACTCGAAGAGAACATTTACTTGAAGCTTGCCATCCTTATGGTGATCATGGATATGTGAAGATACGCCGAAGAAGAAGCTCTCCCATAGTGAATTATGGGGGAGCAATCCGCAATACTTCATCAAGCAAGCACAATCAAGAAAGGCGTTTCATCTTGTTGCGGTCAAGATCGTCATCACCGAGCTCAAGTGGAACACGCAAGGTTAAGGTTTTATCTCGATAGGGTTTTTTTCTTACCGACCTATTGCTGTAGTCAGAGACCAGTTTATAGTTTAGTTGTCGTACTATCAAGAGGGATCTCAAGTGAGTAACTCAATCGTATCCTTCGGAGAGAGCTCAAACCTTTGCATCCTTGCATAATCTTTCTTGGTTGTTATTTGGATCTTATCCATGTGATGTTTTAGAGCTTGTGCTTATTCTCATGACAAGCTCTAGTTCATCGAAAATGGATTCCGCATGATTTACTTGCTGCGTTTTGGATATTGGAATTTTCTTGGTTTCTCATATTGAGAGGTTTCACTCTAAAATTCATAGAAAATCATCCCCGACTTGTTTCCATATTTCCAACAAAATTGGTTTCGTCTCAATCGGAGTCGAGATGCTAAAGATTTGTTCATTCTTGGTTTATTATCTTTGTCAGTTTTCTAGGGGGGGGGGGATAATCCAGGGCCGGATATTTGCAAATATCCGCCCCCAAAAAATCGGCTAAGGACTTAGCGGCCAGGCTTACAGTCCCCCCCCCCCCCCCCGATATTTGGCTGGACATTTCATGTCGGACCGGATATTCCAAGGTTGGGGATATTCCGGCCCTCACTTAGGCCGGATATTTCGGCCTGGAATGTTCCAACGGACATATTTTGTCGGGGGCTATAAAAGCCCCCTTCTTCCTAATTGGGAACCTAACCCCTCTTCCCCTTTTGCTCTCCACCGTTGCTTACCTTGAGAGCTTGCCCTATCCCTCTATTCTTCCTATGCTTCTTGAATCTTTTTGAGGGAAAAGTCAGAGGAGATCTTGGTCTACATTTCTGCCAATCAAATCTTTCTCTTTGTGAGTGGAATCCTCTAGATCTTGATCTATAGTTCTTTGTGAATTTCCTTTGTTCTTCCTCTCTTCTTCCCCACAAGCTTTTGTAGCTTTGGTGGAAGTTGGGAGTGAAGGATTTGCCATTGCATTTGGTGCATCGGTTTGAGATTTCCACGGTGATTCGTGGAAGTGAAAGTGAGGATCTTGTTACTCCTGGGTTCTTGGAACCCTAGACGGCTTTTAGACCTTTGTGGTGATTTTCTTGGGAGCCTCCAATTAAGTTGTGGGTGTGTACTCCAAGCTTTGTGTAAGGCCCGGTTTCTGCCTCGAAGGAAATCCCTTATTGGAACCGTGAACACTAGGCCTTTGTGGCAAGGGTTACCGGAGAATAAGGTGAGGCCTTCGTGCCGCTCGATGTGTGGTGTGACTACCACATCTTGGGGTGAGGCCTTTGTGGTGTTGGTGTGCATCGAGCAACCACACCTCAAGGTGAGGCCTCTTGTGGCCTTCGGGAGCACTAAGCCACTGCACCTCTCCAACGGAGATTAGCACTCGCAAGAGTGTGAACTTCGGGATAAATCATTGTCTCCCGCATGCCCCGGTTATCTATATACCCGAGATTTTTTACTTATGCACTTTACTTTGTGATGATAGTCATCATGCTTGAAGTTATATATCTTGCTATCACATAGTTACTTGTATTGCTTAGCATAAGTTGTTGGTGCATATAGGTGAACCATAGTATATAGGTTTTGGGCTTGACAAAGTAAACACTAATTTTATTCTGCATTTGTTAAGACATCTCGTAAAAAAAATTAAACCGCCTATTCACCCCCAGGCGACATCCGTGTCCTTTCAGCAGGGCAACTTTAAATATGAAACAAAGTGAGTACAAAACATCCACACATTTCAAATGCGTAGTAGAGTGTTTTAGTGCACTTGTCTAGCAAGATTTAGGTCATTCCATGGAACTACAGGTGCTTCCTTTATTTTCCACCATATAATTTGCAAGACCAGTGCGTTGAATATTTGACATTTTAAGAAAGGGAGTGACTAGACTCAGTCTTCTTATAACTTACTTCGTTCTCAATCAGATGGTTTCATCAAATCTCAGTTACAACACATGTTGCAACTCATGAATAACATGAATCACGGTGCAAAGTTGGCGGTTCAGAACAATTTCTATAATTGCAACTGAAAAAATCAGTTGCAACCCATTTTGCAACTCATATGCATGAATCACGATGCAATTACTTAGTTCTCAGCTAGCAAATCCGTTTTAAAAAACAAAAACAGGTTCAAATCCTCACAAATGTATATTTAGGCAATTTGGCCCAGAAGCTTCGAGAGGTCCATTTGACCCTGCATGTATGGGATAAGAGGGATTTAGGGGAGACGAAGGGACGGTTGAAGGAACTCCAATCTGATCTTGACCGGGTGTTGAGCGTTCCTCTTTCAAATGAAGCAAAAACGACGCAACAAAAAATCCAGCTAGAGATTGAGAATATACATGAGCAGGACGAAATCAAGTGGATCCAAAGAAGTAAGGATAATTGGATGAAAGGTGGCGACCGGAACTCATCCTTCTTTTATAGTTTTTCCACAGCTAGAAAAAAGAGGAACTTCGTAAAGAAATTGAAAGATGAGAATGGGAATTGGACCGAAGGATGGGATTATCTTATCTTTCTGGCCATATAAATGGTTATTTTAGCATCCTCTTTAGTTCCGAGGTGGAGTTTCCTAATGAAGAGGTCATCAATAAGGTAAAGCCATGTGTGTCTGAGGCTATGAATGATTTTCTATGTGCTCCTTATACAGGAGAGGAGGTTAAGAAGGCCATGTTTAATATAGAGGATTTGAAGCCGTCGGGCCCTGATGGCTTACATGCCATTTTCTATAAAAACTTACTTGGGCAGGAGCTGATTGATGAAGTTTTGTTGGCAATAAATTTAGGTGTAGTACCCGATGATTGGAATAAGACTGTAGTGGTCTTGATACCAAAAGTGGAGAGTCTTGAGTTGGTTACACAGTATAGGCCTATAAGCATGTGTAATGTGATCTCAAAGATTTTGGCAGCAAGATTGAAAATTATTCTTCCAAAAATTATTTCCCCAACTTAGAGTGCTATTGTGCTTGGTCGTTTGATCATGGATAATGTCTTGGTGGACGTTGAATCATATCATACAATAAAGAAAAAGAAAGAAGGAAAATATGGCATTTATGCAATTAAATTGGATATGCACAAGGCATACGATCGGGTAGAGTGGAATTTTCTAGAAAAAATTTTCTTGCTCCATTAGGGTTTCATGCTATGTGGATCAAATTGATTATGTATTGTGTTGGCTCTGTCAAGTACCAAGTGAGGTTCGATGGGAAAGAAACTGATCAGTTTGTCTCGACCAACAGGTTTCATTATGGAGACCCCTTTCTCCTTACTTATTTCTTTTATGTGCAGAGGGATTGACAAGCTTACCGAAACATGAGGAGGAGATAGGGAATCTGATTGGAGTTAAAGTGTGCAGAGCGGCCCGGTGGTCTCACATTTATTGTTTGCAGGCGATTCTCTCATTTTGATGAGAGCGGATTTACAGAATGCTACGACGCTCAGGAGGACTTTACAAGATTATTGTGATTCATTTGGGAAAATGGTGAGTGAAGACAAGTCGAGCATTTTCTTTAGTCCAAATAGAAGAGTTGAAACAAAAGTAGAAGTATGTTCAGAGTTGAACATTCTTACGGAAGCTGTAACAGACAAGTATCTCAGCCTACCTCCTTTAATAGGCGTGGACAAAACCGATTGTTTCTTGCATCTTGTTGAGAGAGTTATTGCCCGGTTAGAAGAGTACGAGGAGAAGTTTCTATCCTATGGTGGAAATGAGGTATTATTGAAGGCGGTGATCCAGGCGATACCTACGTATGCAATGTCTATTTTCAAGCTCCCCAAGCTAGTAATAAAAGGGATCACAAATGCTTTGACCTATTACTAGTGGGGAGATGAAGATGATCAGAAACATATGCACTGATTTGCTTTGTGAAAGATGTGTGTACCAAAAAACAAGGATAGCATGAGGTTTAGAGACCTCCCTGTTTTAATCTAGCAATGTTGGCCAAACAGGCTTGACGACTCTTGTGTGGGCCAGACTCGCTGTGGGCTCAAATTCTCAGAGCTAAGTATTATCCTAATGGGGATATGCTCAATGTTGAATTAAAGAAGGGTTCATCTTACACATGTCAAATCATATGGGCGGGAATTCAAACACTGAGAAAACATTGATATATGGGGGATGCCTGGATCGATCCCAAGCAGCCCATCGAGGATGGTGACTACACCAAGAGGATTGAATGTTGCAACAAAGGTCTCTAAACTTATTGATCCAGATACTCGGACCTAGGATGAAGGAAAACTCCGGTATGTTTTCTTCTCGGTGGATGTTGGGAGAACCCTAAAAATCCCACTAGAGATGGGGATGATGGGGGACTTTGTGTCTTGGGATTATACGAGGAACGACATTTTTTCTGTACGTTCGGCTTACTTCACATAATAGGATCATCAGCATGGCCGCAAGCTTCTAAGAACTAATGGTCAAGCCGGGTCATCTATTAACCTAGTGTGGGCAAATATATGGTCTCTCAGAGTGCCAGGTAAGGTCAAAATTTTCTCTTGGAGGCTACTTCAGGGCACTTTGGTGTGCAAGGGGGTGCTGGCAAATCTTCATATTATTACGAGCAGCCTATGTACCGTATTTGCAGTTCATTGTGAAGGCACTCTACATGCCTTCTTCAAATTCCCTAGAGTAGTTGAAATCTGGGAAAATCAGTCTGATACAGGAGGCGGTTACTGAAGACCGGGCAGGTTTAGGCGTTTTTTAGGTGATCATGAGACGGGGCAATGAGACACTGGTGAATTTGAATGGTATAGGACTAAAGGAGCTTCTTGCAATGGCGTGCTGGTATATGTGGTGGGAGAGAAGAAAAATTGCCCATGATGAGCACGTTGAGAGGACAGCAAGATCCCCACAGGCTATTCAGTCCTTAACACTAAACTAAGACAGAGCTTTGACGAAAAATGCAAGAGTGAGAAAGGAGGGGTGAGAAAAACTAAGAGATGGTTATGTTGAACTAAATTGGATGCTGCGTTTTCGGTGGTCTTTCTCAGGAGCCTCGGGAGCAGTGATTGATGATCATGGAACTTTCATAGCAGGTAGCTCCACTGAGATACCACATCTAGGTGATGCAGCGACGACAGATGCCAGGGTGCTGCGTGATGGTCTCCTGCTGGCAGGCCAAATCGGGGTTCACCAAAAGAAGTGAATAGCACTGGATGGAAATCATTGAGGTAATGAAAGAAGCGGGAAACTCAATCGGACCTGCTGCTGCGATTTATGAAGAATGTGCTTTTCTGTCTTGAGATTTTGATCATGTCTTTTTTAGTTATAGCCCTAGGGAAAGCAACTGTGTAGCCTACTGTCTTGCTAGTAGAGCGGAGGGGCTTCAGTCAATAGTTTGGCATGAGGATCCGTCCGACTTTATAGTAGGCTTGCTAGCCAATGATGTAAACATGTTTACGAATCAATAAAGTTGCCGTGGTAGCTTGCCCTAAAAAAGATTCTTATTATTAAAACAAACTGATGTAGAGGCTTCCTCTACCCATTCCTTTCAAAAAAGAATTGTTAAGCCGTTTTGAAGAAAAGCCAAGACATTTCGCCGACGTCACTCCCATATTTTTCGGACGTTGACAATCCCGATCCACAGCCGTATAGTTGGAGGGTTAGGGAAATTACACCATAATTCAGTAGATGTAGCGTTACTGACATACCAGTAGCTTTGTGCTGGTCGATGGGGTATATGATGATATTAACAAGAGAAACCATGTACCCAAGGCTGAGAATAACCATTTTATATGCCCCATATCAGTTGCCACAGAAGAACAATGCCGGCGACGATCGACGATTTGACATCATGGCTATATATATACGGCATGCTTTCGCAGAGGTCGCCCCATTAATTTGCTATACTTGCGATGGCTTCAGCCATTCATCCCTGTCTGCTTCTGTGCCTGCTTTTTGTTGCTCCTCATCTTGGCAGCTGTTACCACACCAGCAACACTTATGGTGGAAGGCATGTCCTTGTTCGTTCATCTCACGACTCGAGGATCCAGTCGACCTTCACGTCTATCCCTTCTGGTGATGATTCCTGCATCAAATCTTTGCACACTAAGATTTAATTAGAACCCCCTCGCAATCTCTCACACTCTCATGCACATTTAACATGCTTCAACAGTGAGCTCGTTTATACTACTCATGTGCTAATAACTTGTCCCCATTTTTCAGGAGACGGCGGGCTACCTGTGATGCATCGGCTGAGCCCGTACTCTCCTTCTGCCGGTGGGGTCGGCGACGCCTTCTACCGTGACACCCTCCGTCTTCACGCGCTCTTCGGCGATTCCACCGGTACCCCGCTCGTGGCATTGCCGGGCGCGTTCGAGTACCACGTCAGCATCGGCTACGGCACGCCGGCGCAGAAACTCACCATGGGGTTCGACACGGCCACCGTGGGAGCCACGCTTCTCCGGTGCAAGCCATGCGCTGCCGGCGATCCATGCCACAAAGCCTTCAACCCGTCCCGTTCGTCCTCCCTCGCGCAGATCCCATGTGGCTCGCAGGACTGCCCGTTCAAAGCATGCTCCGGCCCAACCTGCACGGTCGCCGTGACAAAGAAGGGCGCCGTCGTGCTGAACGCCACCTTCGTGACGGACACGCTCACGGCTGCGCCGGCCATCCCCGTGAATGACTTCAGGTTCGCCTGCCTGGAGATGGGCGGCGCCAGAACGACTGGCAGTGACAGCTCGTCCGGAGTGCTCGACCTCAGCCGGGAGAGCCACTCTCTGGCATCACGAGTCGTCTTGACTCCGGAAACGGTCGCCTTCTCCTACTGCCTGCCCTGGGACCCCGCCTCCAGAGGTTTCCTCTCCTTCGGCGCCGCCCGCCCGGAACGCGCCGGCCGCGGCGTGACCTACGCCACGCTACGGCGCAACGCCGCCCGTCCGAGCATGTACTTCGTCAAGCTCGTGGGCGTAACCGTCGGCCTGTCTGAGATCTCGGTTCCCCCCGCGCCGGCGATCGCCTGTGACGCGCTGGTGGAGGTGCACACGACCTTCACGTACCTGAAGCCGGAGGTGTATGCGGTTCTTCGCGACAAGTTCAGGCGGGGCATGAAGCAGTATGTGGTGGCACCGTCGTCAAGCGGGCTCGACACATGCTACGACTTCACCCACCTTAACACCATCGATATGCCGATGATCTCGCTCAGGTTCGAAGGCGGGACGACCCTGGAGCTCGGCATCGAGCAGATGATGTACTTCAAGGACCCCCGCAACATCTTCTCCGTGGGGTGCCTCGCTTTCGCTCCGGTGCCGGCCTACGCACCAGTCGTTGCGGTTATCGGGTCGCTGGCGCAGTCAGAGACGGAGGTGGTCTATGATGTGCTTCAAGGCAAGCTTGGGCTCGTCCCCGACCGCTGCTAGCTGATCGATCAAACGGATCAAGCGGCACGGGCGGGCGTGCATCTATCTATCCGTCGCATCTTGGTATACCAATGGCTTGCTTCTTCAAAATGACTTGATAATAAGATTCACAACCGACGTGCCAGTTTGTCACTCTGAAGTTCTCAACATGAGAGATAAGCAGGAGCTTTAGAAGCTGCTGTTATGCGGCCTTGCAAGTTGCTTGTTTTCTGTTAGATACAAATGCTTACACTGATGTTATTTCAACATTTTTGCCGCCATATTTTAGACTGGGTTGTTGTACATCTCCTCCATTTTGATGCACATAAGAAAGATTATAAGACGGCTTTAAATCATTTCAACTTGAAGATCCTTTTACAATGTCTCTTGCTTACATCAGTACATGGTGATTGCAATGATTTGAACTAAAAACCGGATACTTATTATGAATCAGAGAGAGTACTTTAAAAAACTTGAGCTCAAGAAGCAATTTTACTGGAAAAGCTAAAGCACTATATGCTGAACTTGGTATCAGACTTGATTGACCATGAAACAAAAACATGGAACGAAGGTCTGGTCCGATCGATCTGCTTTTTCGCCGTGAAAGAAACTAGTTTCAGATTTGCTCTACCACCGTAGATACTGCATAAATGAACTGCATAATAAAAAAGGCCTTGGCGCCAGATTTTTACAACGATTTTACTAGTTCATACAAAAGGACACAATTAAACATTAATCTGGATGCAAAGCTAGGAACTAGTTGCTTAGCTAGTTCATTCTCTAGATCTAACCTAACCCTTGAAGTCCCGGGATATCTCAGGGGCATCTACGATGAGGCGCCAACACTGGTGACATCAATCATCATCATTGTAGTTGACCACGACGAAGCAGCTGCTATATAGGTTTCGTGTGCAATGGAGTGCCGCCACGCCTCGGTGAGGTCCGCCTTCTTCTGCTCGGCCTTATCACGGTGGAGCTTGGCGCTATCCGAGATGGTGCTAGCAAGATAGCCGGTGCCAAACGACCTACAAGTCGTGGTGATCCTGCTCCGCAACGGCGAGGGTTGCGCTATCGTCCGAGAAGTCTGAGGAGTCGTCCTCCGTGCCAGCGGGTTTGGGCGCCAACGACATGTGTAGTGGCACCGGAGGGAAAGCTCTCGCGAAGGCCTGCAATGGAGTGCAAATCGTAAATTTTTTTCGATAAAGGGAATATATTAATATCGTGAAGATACCAATTACACCCAGCCTCTGCACGAATGTAGTGCCCTAATGGCAATACTAATGCATACATCCATAAAGAAAAAAGTTACAAAAAAAAGAAAAGTCCAACTATAGTGACCAGTTACTTGTAACAGCGGACCAAACACCACCAAAACAGCACCAGAAATCCATCAACTCCAAAAAATGATGCCTCCAAGAAGGGAACAGTGCACAAGCACCGTCATCGCCCTGATCAAAGACCATAGATTTTCACCCTGGAGAAAGTCCGCGCTCACAAAACAATGCCTTCAACAAGATCATTATCAGGCACAACCAATTAAGGCCAGACCGTGGGTTTTCACCCTGTAGATTTAGACAGTGACTTCCTCCTGTGCTGTCGCCCCCACTTACCAATTCAGCTGCTCCAAGTCACAAATCACTAAGCCAGAATCTCTACACCCCAGAACTCAAACTTTGATTGCCAGTCACCAGTTCCCGGCTTCCATACCATTCTCCGTGTCTGATTTCACTATGGAACGACCGCAGAGCTTCACAACGCCCCCTCTGAAACCAATCGGTCAGAAAAAAAAACATGGTTGCGCGCGACCGAAACACCATCCGCACCGGCAAACTACAGGCATGTCGTCCATTTGGAATTCACCGGCGGAGTCTTCCGGAACTCAGTAGTCCAACCAAGATCAATGATGATCAGTGACAAGCAGTTCTTCAAAACGGAGAGAAAGGAATCCAAGGACCGTCAACCTCCAAAGGAAAGAGGATCTTTGCGCCCCAAGGCCAGTAGCCATCTGTGAGGGTGACACCACGCCCGAGGCCGGAGTGGACACGAAGCACAAGCAGAGGCCGAATTCTTCAGCTGCGCACAAACAGCCATATGTTGGCCCAAGCAGAGCAAGAAGTCCCGTGGCGAAGACCGAGCACGCAATCGAGCGTATGGCCCAGTCTGCCGCACACGCCATCACTCCGGCACGGCTGGAGATTCTCGCAGGCGTCAAGACATCATACAATGTCATGCTTGGCGAGATGTGCTTGGCCAATATATGCAGTCTGGCCGATCTTCTCCGCATTCCTGGATCAGAGCACCTGCGCGTGTGCATGTGGATGATCCACGCATCCAGCAGAGCATGTCCTGCGTTGGTTGCTAGCTATGCACAAGACGCGTACAAGTTGCCCTGGCGTGGCCGATTCAATCGGTAGACCGGCGTCTGCCACTTTCGAGGGCCAGCAGCGGCTGGATCACAAAGCCAACGGAGGACGGCGAGATCCGCACCGGATGGCAAGATTTGAAGTTGGCGGGAGGTTTGCCGCGGACTACGCCGGGATCCTGGCCTCCTGACCGCAACTGCAGCGATCCTGCGAAGATGCACCGCCAAGATCCGTGGACGTACATGGCGAAGAAGAGCATTCTAGGGCTAAGAAAAAAAAGGATGTGGAGCACGCCTCACCGCCGCCGTCCGCCGATGGACAGCATCCTCCGGCGACGGCGAGCTAACTGGGGCGGCGTGGGAAGGCGCTCTGTGTTGGTGGCGGCGGCGCCTCCGGAGTCGCCTCAAGCTACCCGGGAGGCTAGGGCTTTTTTCGTGTAACTTCCAATTCGATCCCGTGCAAATCGTAAATGGAGAGCTCAAAGTCTCTTACTCGGAACAAATCGTAATGAAGAAGCTCAACACTATGCAAGTATACAAAGCAAGAACACCAACGTGCTTAAATCCTTATCTCTCAAGTCCCACCAAAGCATCAAATACTAGGGAGGCACTAGTGAAAATGCATGGATCCCCATGTGTGGTTTTGGTAATTAATGACAATTCCTATGAACTAATATTTTTATTGAGTTTTATATGAAGAAACCATCCATATAATGTTTGAAGACCATGTGTTTGATTCAAGGGTCGATGCGATGAAGATATAATATATGTTAAATATTGGCATCGAGCTCATCGGTTTAAAGAGATAAATTCAATATGATAAGAAGAAGAAATGAAGATGGTGCTCTTGTGTGGAACTCAAATAAGCCATGCTCTAACTTATGTGCTAAGCCATGGAGGATCAAGATCTAGAGAGTTTGATTTCAAGAGAAAAATTCAAGATATAGATCTAAATCGGTGTCATAATAGACTCACGAGTTGAACTATGGTTAACCAAGATTTATAGCATGTAATGAATGAAGAGTTGTTTATTTACCTCAAGATATTGTGATAGATCATGCGAATATATAATTATGTTTGACCAATACAAAGAGTGAAGATTGAATTCAAGTTGGTTAACATGTGAAGCATAAAAAAAGTACCACGTGGGATCAAGTGAACTCGTTGTATGGTAAGCCTTGTCAATTATGCTTCCTGAAATAACCCATAATATATGTTATTATGTTGTCATGTGGGTTATGTATCTTTCCATAGGCATGCATCAAAAGCAAGATTTCATATAGCCGATGAGAGGATGATATCAAGTGGTGATGTCAATCAAGGTTGAGAAGGGCAAGTTAAAGATGAGCATCTCGAGAAGATCATATGCTAAGTGAACGTCGCACCGGAGACTCCGGTGTCTGCACACCGGAGAATCCGGCCCAGTTGGTCACAACGGCTACATTTATTGTGGGGGTATAAATAACACACTTCTTCTCCAAATGAAGGTTGCGGCTTCCACTCTCTCTCCTCTATTGTTCCAAAGCGCAGAACTCATAGATTTCCCTTCCTAGTCACTCAATCTTGTTGACCTCTTGGGAATCAAGTGAGGAACCTTAGGTCTACACTTTCACCAAAGGGCCACTTGTTTGTTGAAGAATCATGTTGTGAAATCTTAGCTTTGTGAGAAGTCGCCCTCGGACCTTACTTTGTGTTGTAAAAGTTCCAGAGTCGGTTGTTTGGGAGCCTCCGATTAAGTTGTGGATGCATGCCCCAACCTTTATGTACAAGTGTCAGTTGCGACCTTGAAGGCAACCGCTTAGTCGAGCGTGAGCTAGGCCTTCATGGTGTTGCTCACCGGAGAATAGGATGAGGCTTTTGTGAAATTGGTAGGCCTTCGTGGCACCATACCCCTCCAACGTAGACGTACTTCCTCTAATAAGGAATGAACTACGGAAATCATACCGCGTGCTTCACCTCGGTTACATCTATCCTTTACTACACTTTACTATTTGTATTTTGTGTAGCTTGTTTGTATCTTAATAGATAAATTCACATAGTTGCATATCTAGAGAATTTATCTTTTATGTCAAGCTTAAACTGAAAAAGAATTAAAATTTGATTAGCATTTATTCACCCGCACTAGGTGTCCATACGATCCTTTCACTACCAGCTTGCGAGCTATTATCTTATATTTTTCTCTTTTAGTGTAAACTGTGGACTTCTGAATTCATAGTTGTGCCCTATATTTATGTAAACTATGCTTACCTTTCTTTTTCATTTTTTTACAGTATAAAATTGTTGGGACCACTCGCTACCACAAACGGGCTGCGGGCCACCGTATACGGACGATAACAAATCGATTTTGTGTCCGAATTGCGGTGGCCTGTTGAGGTGGCCTAACTCCAAGTGGATACGAAATGCCAAATTGATGTGCTATGAATTTTTTATTGCGGGTAAATGTGCTTCGAATTTTAACAAGCTAAACTTTTGATGTTTTTAAACTTTGAACTGTGATGAGTTTTAACCTTGGCACCTTGGCACCCGCACAGATCAAATCCTAAATCCGGCAGTGCTCCACGGAGCCACGCTGTGCGCCCCCGCTCAAGGAAAATTTCCTCACCTTTCTTGTTTTCTCCCCGGATGCAACATCTCGGACCGCAAGAGGCAGCCACCCTCCCGCGCCACCTCCTAGAAGCCCACGTCGTCTCGCTGGTCCGCCAATGCTCCGGCCACCGAGCTCTCCGCGGCGCCCACGCGCGGCTACTCAGGCTCAGGCTCCCGCGCCTCACCTACGCCTTCGCGCTCTCCAAGCTCCTCGCCTCCTGCGCCGCCTCCACCGCCACCTCCTACGCGCGCAGCCTGTTCGACCAAATCCCCGAACCGACCACCTTCTGCTACAACTCACTCATCCGCGCGCTCTCCGGCACCAGCAACACCACCGCGGACGCCTTCCTGCTCTACCGCCGCATGCTGCGGGCGGGCGCCCCACCACCCAACAGCTTCACGCTTGCGTTCGCTATCAAGGCGTGCGCCACGGTTCTGGCTCTCGGAGAGGGCCAGCAGCTCCACTCGCAGGCCTACCGCCAGGGTCTGGAACCGAGCCTGTACGTGCAGACCGGGCTGCTTAACCTCTATGGCAGGTGCGAGGAGGTTGCGCTCGCCAGGGACGTGTTCGATCGCATGGCCGAGGACAAGAATTTGGTCGCGTGGAGCTCCATGATCGGTGGGTACTCGAGAGTGGGGATGGTGAACGAAGCATTGGATCTCTTCCGTGAAATGCAGGCTGCTGGGGTGAACCCGGATGAGGTCACGATGGTCAGTGTCATCTCTGCATGCGCCAAGGCAGGGGCTCTTGATTTGGGGAGGTGGGTGCACGCCTTTATCGATAGGAAAGGGATCGAGGTCGATCTTGAGCTGAGCACAGCGTTGATCGATATGTATGCAAAGTGCGGTCTGATAGAGCGGGCAAGGTCGGTATTTGACGCGATGGTGGAGAGGGATACCAAGGCATGGAGCGCGATGATAGTTGGGCTGGCCATGCATGGGCTTGCAGAGGATGCCTTGGGGCTTTTCTCAAGAATGCTACAGCTTAAGGTAAAAACGTTGCACTGATTTGTTTACAGTTATATTTGCTTGGTTAACTTTTGTTGATAACATGATCATATACATTAGCTCGTGTGGTAAAATGTAATGCTGATTATCTTTGTTCAGCATCTGATTGTGTGCTATTATACCATAAAATTTTCTCATGGCTCATAAATACCAAATGTGCTTAACTGATTTCATGCACTACACGGATGATCTCTACCTACATCGTCCAATGTGTATCAGCTCACGTACTCAAATTTGCTATAAATTGTCATAGCATGCAGTCTTTACAAAGGGACTCTGAGTTTGTATCCATTCTAATAGCTCTCACCTAAATTCTCGTGTTTATATTTCAGGTGAGACCCAACAATGTCACATTTATAGGTGTTTTGTCCGCCTGTGCTCACAATGGGTTAGTGGATGATGGCCGGCGATACTGGTCTACTATGCAAGAAATGGGCATTAAAGCTTCAATGGAGAACTACGGTTGCATGGTTGACCTTCTCTGTCGGTCTGGCTTTTTGGATGAAGCTTACTCATTCGTTACAGACATGCCCATATCACCAAATTCAGTAATTTGGAGGAATCTTCTTGTGGCGAGTAAAAACTCAAACAGAGTTGATATAGTAGAATCGGCTTCTAAGAGGCTCTTAGAGTTGGAACCTCAAAATTCAGAGAACTATGTGCTCCTCTCCAATCTGTTTGCGTCGAACTCCCAGTGGGATAGAGTGAGGTATATGAGAAAAATGATGAAGGCTAACAAAGTTACTGTTGTTGCTGGCTGTAGTTCGATTGAAATAAATGGCTACATGCACAAGTTTGTGGTGAGCGATGGTTCACACCCTGAAATCAAGGAGATAAGGCTGGTGCTGAGGGAAATAGCTGACCGGGTGCTACGTGCTGGACACAAGCCTTGGACTGCAGCCGTTCTACATGATGTTGATGAAGAGGAAAAAGAAGTTGCACTTTGTGAGCACAGTGAAAGGTTAGCCATTGCGTATGGGTTGTTGAAGACAAAAGCACCACATGTCATTCGGGTAGTAAAGAATTTGCGGTTCTGTCCTGATTGCCATGAAGTGACAAAAATAATAAGCAAATCATATGACCGAGAGATCATTGTCAGGGACCGTGTTCGTTTCCATAGATTTATTGGAGGACATTGTTCTTGCAAGGACTTCTGGTGATTGCTTAACCGACTGAATAACGTATATTAAATGATTATTCAAAGCGTGCCAGATGTGATGCCTTAAGAAGAAGGTTGTTTCAGAAGGGATAAGATGGAAATACCGGAAAAAACCACATTGTGCAAACGATGTATGTGCATGTTCTCACACCTAGATTAATTAACTCCAGGTGCAGATATTGGAGCTTCCTATTCTGATACCACCACTGAAAGTTATTGAAGTATATTTTACATCATCGAGGTACTTTTTTTTACCGTAATTTGATGTTTAGGTCATGTTGTTCATATATAAATTAGTGATGGAGGTATGTTCTATCAACCTAACATAACCTAAAAGAGAAGACGACTATGTTGCTGTCATGACTTGTTTAAATGTCTGTTATCAGTCTCTGTCCATGTGTTATCAAATATTAGTTGCATCGTTTGTAACACAATTCAATGGAACTATATTTTACATCATCGAGGTACTCTTTTTACCTTATTTTGACGGTTAAGTACTGTCGTTCTTATCTAAATAGGTGACAACTGATTTTCTACCAAACTAACATAACCTAGAAGAGAAGGCGACTACATTGCTGTTATGGCTTGTTCATATGTCTCTGTGAAAGGTCTCTGTCCATGCTTTCTCAATGTTTGTTTTTTGATACATGCTTAAACAAAATAATGATTAATTGTGCCATTGATAACACGACCTATACATGTTGATCAGTTCTAAAACTACCATCGGATGCATTAGAATTCAAATGTTTGATTAATGTTTATTTCTCCATGACAAGGTGGCTACTCGATGGGGACCAACATTTCATTACTCAGTACTAAACCCCTCCATTTCCCGCATGGTGCTACCAGCAGGCATAAGGTCCAAGAGTTTCAGACCACAGTGGAAGAGCAGGAGGGCTGGGACGCTAGAACATGTCGCGTTTGTCAGGCAAGGTAGCTGGTGAACATGACCTGGTCGGTGGCTGCTCGTGCCGGTCCCAGAAGTAAAAAACTAAAAATGGTGTTGCTAGGCTTTGGAGGCTCAAGTCAACTTTGCAGTGCTGAAATGTGTGATTCGATGTGAACTGGGAAACTGGTTACATCACCACGAGCCTATTAATCGGTTACTGTACTGGTTACATCATACACCTTAATTTAGATGCATCTACAAATGCAATTTAGACAAATCTTACACTCGTCTTTTACCCATTTTTTTTCAATTTCTTGGAATGAGAACATCTCATCTCATCGCCATTACACCTTAATGGTAGACAGAGTACTAATCATCTCATCGAAAACTTACAACAGCTAGCCAAACGAAGGCTAACAGAAAAAAAAAGAATATAAATTCAGCTTCAGTATAAAACTTAATGATTTGTAAGGAAGCCAAACAAATTCAGCTTCAATATAAAACTCAAAGAGACAGCAAAATAGACATCGTGCTGATTACACAAAATAAACACAAGGGCGTACATACTTCAACTGACAATTTTTATAACAACGATCACTGTTGCTGAAACGAATGTGGAGCAAACCGTTCAACAAAGAATGAGATACCAACTCAGAAGTTCACATACTGATACTGAAACATAAGCAAAGTAAGGCTTTGTTGGTAGCCCGATACCAGGAAGCAGCCTATGAGTAGCACCCACGAGGTCTCGCATATACTTAAGAAGCTAGTTGGTTCTGACCCCAAAATGAAAACATCCCCTTGTACTTCGCAGCCACAAATTGACGCGATAGCATGCTCAAGGGCGCCTCCTTGCAGCTGCTCGCGCTACGCTTGATTGGTTCAATGCTCTTCAGTACAGGTGCCGGAGATACGGCCTCTTCCTTTTTGACACTATCTGGTGGCAGCCATAGAGATAATTTATGATACTCAGGAACTGTATTCTCAATGCTGTTGATACTGCTGAGATGTGCCTGACGATGTTGAGGATCACTTGTGTCAGTTCTGCTGCTAATGCTATTGTCGTATGCCTTTAGATGTTGAGGATCACTAGTATCAGTTCTGCTACTGCCGCCGCTGGTACTGCGGTAAGATGATTTCTTATCTCTTTTGCTGCTGCTACTGTGGTGAGAATGCTTCTTGTCCTTTTTGCTTCCACTGCTACTGCGGCTGCTGCTGCTGCCCTTTGGAGGCTTGTACTTGTAGTTGCTCTTCCTCGAACTTCTATGGTGTGGCCTCACGGTGTGTGAGTCAGAAGTAACAGGAGGATCATATACATCAGGAGCCCATGAAACACTCAAGTTTGTGACAATACCCCGCTTCGCTCGGCTTCCTTTCATTGCAGAAACCAGCAATGGGGTCACCTGCATATACAATGGATGTTACATATCAGGGTATGGTCAATCCATGTACAAAATAAAACATTCCACGGAAGCAATACAATAATTGGAGAAGAACAGCCCTAGGACATCATGCTTATTTCACATACAATTCAGATAAACATAATCCAGCCATTTAAATGAACAAAAAAATGATATATATATATATTCAGACAAATATGCAACATTATATGATAACTGGCATAGAGGCATCAACACAACATATTTATCCAAACAGAGACAAGCGGTGAAACCTCCTCCTACAGAGAAGGAGTGGAATATCACAAGCGCAGAATCACATTTAACTATCTGGAATTCTAAACAAGTTATAATATGTTATGAGAATCAAGAGTCGTTAGTAAAAAATGAACGTGTAATGCTTACAGAACCATCTTTTAATCCTTAAGAACTAAAGGATTATTGCCCTATGATTCATTCGGTATAAATAGAACAAGAACAAACACTTTGAATAGCAAGATAAGCCTAACAAGGAAGAGTCCATACTTACCTTTGATACAGAATCTCCATCCTCTGATTTTCCAATTGAAGATTCAGATGCATTGCCAGCAAGGGAGGCTGACGATGTGACCAGTTCAGTGTCAACATCTGCCAAGTCATCAGCTGAATCCGATTCAAGAGAAAGTGAATCCTCATTTTCATCAGAGTCTTCACTCAGATCTGACCCTTCACCAACATTCACATCACAGACCTGCGTCACTTCAGCAAGGGCCAGACCAATTTCCTCGACAACCAAACCATCTTGGGCACATGCTATTATAGCTTCGACATTTTCATCTCCAAGGCGAGCACAAGAGCTGTGCTGAAAACCTGCCTTTTCACAGGTGCTGGGGCAGAGACATGAGCTGCTGCTCACACCTTCGGCACTGAAGCCTACCAAAGGTCCGCCCATCCACAACCGTAACCCCAAGGTCAGAAGAGAACTCCCTGCATAGCAGGACAAAGCTTAAATTAGAAGCAGACCTCAGAACAAGTCAAGGGCTGCATAAGGACCACGCACTAGATTACTGGACAAAGTTTGAAGACCATAAATAGAAATAGGTGATCATCTATGTTCATGCAAATATATTCTTCATGTTGGAAGTAAATTTAATCCGAGGCAATATTTCTGGCAAAATACGTAGGCTACAAACTTATCTGTTAGTATTGTATTATCAAGCAATTTATAGCAAAAAAAATGTTAAAAGCCTCTTCAGCGTGGACTACAATGTTCGCCATGGTGTAAATAGAGAGTATAACTGTATACGGTACCAGATATTCGAAAGGATAATAATTCCATGGCCTATATCTGAACATTTCCAAGGAATTTCTGTTCGAGCAGAAACAATAAACTGGCCTATGTTCAATTTCAAAAAATGGAGCTGGGGCATACCTTTTTCTTCGGAGAAGCAGCAATCAGAGGCTCCAACACACGGGTCAAACCCAGGAACCAAACTTGCGGAGACACGAAATCCCGAGACCAAGCAACAGACCCTCACAACCGGACAAGCCTCAGGACGAGCGCGGGGGCGAGATCGAACCGAAGGTCGTGGGCGACGAGGGGGAGGCAAACGTCAGAGGCAATTAGAACCACTACTACTACTAGCAGGATTGCCGATACTACTACTACTAAACCGGTGCGAGGACGAGAGCTGGAGGCGGTGCGAGGAGGGGAAGGCGGAGGCGACGGCGCGGAGGACGCAGCAGCAGCAGGGGCACGCGGCTCGCGCCGCAGACATCGTATATCCTCGCGGTGGGCGCCTCAACGCGCTGGGGGTGTCCCGTCGGGATCCAACGTGTCGGGTTCCCGGCGACCGGCTGCGGGCGGAGGGGGGCGGCGGGGGTCAGGGCAGGGCGGTCACGCCCTGCGCTTGGGTCGTCGGAGAAGACGAGGACGACGGCGGACGGCGGACGGCGGCGAGCACGGCGAGGCGATTTGGGGATCGGATCGAGGCGAGGTGCGCGGATTGGCTAGTGGAACGGCGAGAGGCCGGGGGCGGATCGGGCGCCTCTTATATTTGGGTTGCCTGACGAGTGGGGCCCGGATACGGACGAGGATGGTGGGTGACAGGCTGGGCGGGCCCCGCGCGTCAGTGGGAGGTGGACGGGTCAACAGCGCGGCGGGCGGGAAGATGCGGCACGGAAGGCGCGCCACGTAGGATACACAGCCCGGGGAAGGGGGAAACGGTTTTCGTATGGATTCTCGATTTGGACCAGGCAAAGATCGCGATGAATAGCGGGCGTGATCTGCAGTGCCATCTTTTTTTGACTGAGATTTTTCGAGGATTTTTTCCCCTCTCCCGTTTTTGGGGGAGTCATGTCCAACGTGTGCTGGCTGAATATCGATGGGTATGCTAAACATAGGTTGGGAACTGTAAGCGGAACTGCCGTAGATTAGCGGCCATCCATAGCAGCAACTATCGCGTCAGAGTATGACATGGCCGCCCAAGTTGAAAAGAACAATATGAGCACAATTATAAATAAATGCTGATGAAATGTTAGTACTAGCAGTGGCGTACAGATAAACGAGTTGCACATATATCAGCATGCATATCCAAACTCGAAACAGGGAGGCAACAATTCAACAGATAATTTCACACAGTGCAGTACATCTCTACAAAACAGAGGTCAACTCAACCCAAACAACCGGTTAAGATATGTCCACCTTCTCTGATCAGCTCTGAAAATGGTTGACCGCCCACGGTTTCGTGGAGGGCAGGCACCAGGGCCAGACTAATCTGCTCTGAAAAATGGTTGGCGCCCTTGTGCCATGGGGTCGCTGGCAGCTGGGCGGCGGAGGATGGGATTCTTTCGGCCACTTGGAAAGCTCAGCTGAGGCGAGCTTCAACCATTTTGCTCGGAAAGGAACAATGCCACGTACGCCATGTGCACACAGCACACATGCCATGGCGCAATGAAAAAGTTGAAAGCGAACCCGTCGGCGAATATGCAGTGTACATCAGCATATTTCCACTGAGATGCATATAAGCATATTGCAGTAGGGCTCTGGGTTCTTGAGCAACCTCCTCCACTGCAGGAAGCATGGGAAACAGAACCGTCTGAGTTGATTCGTTTCCAACCGCCACGAGATGCCTTTATCTGCACAAAATAGAGTAAATGAAGCTAGCGTTGTTAAATTCCCAGAAAAAGGTGGCACGCATACTTCGTTGCTAGCTATCCACTTCGACTACGGAAAGAACTATGAGTGTGCGCGTCATTTCAAAAAGAACTATTGACTCTATGAGTGTACGCCAGTAGTCCAGTACGCGTGCATATCAAAAAGAACTACGAGTGTGCACATCGGACACCATGCTCTTTTATCGTCAAAGTAAACCATGTTGCAAATGAATATGACTTTGTTGGCCCAAATTCTAGTAACTTGAAGCAAAGGTAGATTCGATGGCAAAAAATAGTCTTACTTCAGCCTCTTCCTCTTCGCTTGAGGTTCATTGACAGTTGAGCTTGTATGACTACTATTCTGCAGCGGATGATATTTCGCTCGTCTCAGTGCTTCCTCAAACTCGTTCAGCTTCAGCTTCTCCTTGTTCTGATAATAGATCAAAAAGCACAAGTATAGTAAGGCTAGACATGTCAAGTCTTTCGCAAATTTGCTGAAATCGAAGATCACATACGTAAACGTTCTTGTAAGTTGCTATTTGTTGCTTACAAACTTTCAGCTCCATGCGTAGATCACTAAGACGAGAATCAACAGGAACAGTGCATTGCTGAACCAACTGTTTCTGGCGCCCACGAACTACTTGTGGTTGCCACACGTTTAATGCCACAGAAGCTCTCCTGTTGACATTTCAGACAACAATGAATTAGGCAATCAGCATATGTGACTAGGAGAGATGCACAGACGTATGAGAATAAGCAAAAATCAAGGACGTGATGTAGTCTTGTGTTGAAGTCTAAAGTTTTACCTTCCCTGGCTGAGAACCATTGGAGATAATATTTGTTTTTATAAGGAGAGCAGATAATGGACTACTTAATATAACTTAATTTTTCATTGACCCATAGAAGAAACCTGTTTTAACTCTATCCCAACATTTTGCCATCGATGCTTAAAACAAGCCCAACTGCAACAAAAACATTGTCCATGATGCTAAATTCCTCACGAGGTACTTCACACAGTGTGTATTTGTGTCCTTTACCAGACAAGGACTGCAGAAAAGGACTGCAGTGAAAAGCACTAAGCAACATCTTAAAAAAGAGCTGAATGCACGCAATTATGGGTGAAGAGATCTGGATAGCAACCTACTTTGGCAGAAATGATTGCACTAGGCTAAAAAAAAACATGATTCTTGATGTTCTATCCACTATGTATAATATGTATTCTTCATTTCTGCAGTTACAGCAGACCTGAATGTTGGCAAATGAGGTACAATTCCTTTGTGCACTGTTTGAATTATTCCCTTGACAAGATGTAAACAGGAGCCTTTTACCCTGATACAACAAAATAGTAATGAAGGTATTTCTAAATTTAATGCACCGTGTCAGGTTCCAATATCAGCACATTCATATGAGAGAACTTGAGTTCTCTTATTTTAGCTCAAAAGGCCCAGCACATTCAGATGAAAGAATAGTCTTACTTCAGCCTCTTCCTCTTCGCATAATACCGATGAGGAGGAATTTCCCAAACATACAAGAATAAGATAAAATCAAGCAACTGATTGTACTCTTATACCAAGGTCTAAATTTTCAGTTTTTTCTGTCTGATGAACATTGGAGATATTAATTGTTTACGTAAGGATAAGGGGAGCAGAAAGTGTATTATATAACTTAATTGTCCATTGACCAATAGAAGAACCCTGGTTTACCCCAGCAATTTAAGCTAATGATGGAATGATGGTTAAAATGAAGCCCTGTTGCATGCATAAGCATTGTCCATGATCCTAAATTCCTATGAGTTGAGCACAAGGTCTGTATTTGTGTCCTTTATCATACAAGGACTGCAGTTAGAGCCACTGAAACAACATCTTTAGCAAGGAGCTGAATGCATGCAAGAGTTGGTGAAAAGGGTCTGGACTGCATCCTACTTGACAGAAATGATTGTATTGGACTGAATAACTACATGTTTTTTCAAGTTCTATCCACTATTCACAATATGTATCCTTTACTTCTGCAGTCAGAAGCCGTTCTTTGCTTTCATGTTCATGCAGAGTCACAGCAGATCTTAACGTTTCTGAATGAGGTACAATTGCTTCGTGTGGTGTTTGAATGATTCCATTGATAGAGAGTAAACGTGGGCATTTTACCCTGATACGATAAAATAATAATGGAGGTGTTTCTAAATTTAATGGACCGTTCCAAGTTCCAATAGCAGAGCATAAATACGAGATAATCAGGGTTATCCTGTTTCAGCTTAAAACACAGCAGAGCAGCTATGTGTGTTGAATGTGTCAGCCAAGAGAATAACCTCGGACCAGCTATTGCAAAGATAAGCAGTACCAATAACCATGGAAACAATTGTTCTGACTTATGACAAACATTTTACCAGCTAAATAACAGTGCAGCAAGTCAACTGCTGGAAAGGCGTGCAAGAGACTGTTTTGCTAAAGGAGGTCTTAAGTTAGCTTATAGGACCGACAGGCAACAGCAGGAGATCACTGAGATTATAACCAGAGTTTCCCTGTACAGTTGTGAAAGGGTAGCAGGAGCAACTCAATAGTCTTGAGCAATAACTTTTGCCCCCATAGTGCAGCTACGACAATTCAGTACTAATTCTAATTGATCTATCGGGGATACTTAATAATTGCTACTTCAATCGTCCCAAAATCCCAAGGCTCTTTGTACTCGCTGCATCTTTTTGAGCAGAATCTACTCACTGCATTAGCTAGTCTGGTAAATTGCGGTTTATACTCACTACACCACATCAGATCGATAGCATCAAGAACGCATTCTACTCATGGAGAGAAAAACACAGGCTGAGGAAATAATCACAACCGACCTGACCCTCTCGAGGTTGTCCAGCTCCTGCGCGGCGGCCTTCATCCTATCCCCCTCCGCGCGGATACTCCCCTCCAGCTCCGTCAGCCGCTTCCGGCACGCCAGCAGCCGCCCCTCCGCTTCGTACACTGCCCGCCGCCTCGCCTCGGCCATCCGCAGCTTGTGCCTCTCGAACCTGCAGACAGCAGCGGAGCATAAGTCACGCGCCCAGACGGCGGAATAGGCTGAAGAAAAAGGCAGTGATGGGGAATTACTTGGTTTTGTAGAGGGATTTGGGGTCGAGCTGCAGCTGCTGCGAAGAGGAGGAGGGCTGGGATTGGGATTGGGATTGGGAGGGGAAGTCGCGGGAGAGGAGGCTCGACCAGAGCGAGGGGTGGAGGGAGAGGCGGCGAAGGCGGCGGGAGGCGATGGCGAGGCAGCAGAGGTCGCGGAACCCCAGCGCGGCGGAGGCGGCGCCGAGCTCCAGGATGCGCGCCCACAGCTCGTCGGGGAGATCGGACGCCGCCATGTTCAGCTGACAGCGGACGGCAACAACGCAGATGGCTATCGCGGCTCGACGCCTACCTCGGCGGGCTAGAGAAATCAGGAAGGCGCGTCCGCCGACTGAATGACTGAGGCCTTGTTTACTTGTCTGGTATTTTTGGGTTTGGGAGGGTAAAATACCTGCCCACGACCGAATCCCGAAAGTTACCGGATGGGCCGTTTACTTCTCTGGGCTGCACACTCGGGTTTTCTCAGCCACGAGGTCGACCCCGTGTATTCGGTCGTGAAAAGGGGAACGAGCCACGGAGGCGACGCAACGGCGGCGACAGGCGGCGGGGAAAGGCAACGGCGGCGGCGGCGGCGGGGAAAGAACTAGCAGATCAAGACGGCGCCGACGAGATCCTCCTCCGGCGACTGGTCCCCGGTGAGTCCTCGCACCTCCTCCCCTTTCCCCCTCCTCCCTAGCTAGGGTTTCTTGGTTTTTGCCTTCGTCCGCGACGGAGCTCCGGGAGCTTGCGGCTCCGACAAGATGAGCTCCGCCGTTCGATGGACCTGGATGGTGAACTCCGCCATGAGTATTTGTGGCTGGCTAGGGTTTCCGGGCCGCGGGGTGGGTGGACGGGACGTGGGGGAGGCGATGAACGGAAAGAAAGAAAAGGGAACGATAGCAGCGAGTTTCCTCTGCCGCTGGGTTCGTTTGTGTATGGGAAAAGAGGATTGTTACTGCTGTCAGCTGCAGCCGATAATCAAATCGTGATGGGTACTAATTCCTGCTGTAGGCTTTTATTTTCGCTTTGTAGATTATTACCGAACTAAAGTGATATACAAACCTGTTTTGTTTGTTGTTGATCTCTCGCTGAAATTAGCTGGACATTGGCGGTTTTCAGATTCAGGGGACAAAATGACATTGGAAGATGGATTTGGTACCAATGATTAACTCGAGTAATGCACGATAGTAGTAGGATTGCACGAGCGAAAATGACGATGGCCGTCACCATCGTGCCATGAAAGTATGTCCGGTTAATTACTGCACCAGTTCTCTACATAACTAAGGTTTCTTGATTATTTATAATTTCCTGACATCCCTAAATTTACATACATGATGTCAATTCTATATTGTGTGTGATTTAACTGAACTTCAGCCTGCAGTGCGTTATAGTATAGTAACTAGGACATTGGCCATCTCACCCAAAAACATTCTCTAGTTGAATTATCTGCTGCATTGTGCATACCCCTGTAGCAAACATGTTGATTAAGTAGCTTTTTTTTTTTTATAGATACCTGCACCTTGGCCTATAGTTGGATTGGATCAACCACCTCCATCTTGGGAAGTTGTGAGAACTCCTGTTTTTGGTATGAATCGTATTTACTGCATGTACTTGATGTGAAACCATGCAATCTAGCTCTTGTATTCTTGTTGTCAGCCTTTAATTGCTATTGCTATTGTTTTAGTACCTGTACATGTTTTAGCTAAGCAATTTCTGAAACCCGATTACTGATTCCAGCCAGTAGCCTATGTATGCAGAGATATGATTACTGAAACCCGATTCTTTGTCGTGCCAAGTCCCATGGAATGGATTTTAGGCAGATGCTTATTGTTTTTCTGACTAGATGGTGGTGTCCTTTGTACTGCCAGGCTGACGGAGGATTACCAAATAATTCTGAATAATGTGATTTACAATGTCTTCCCTTCTGTTAAGTTGTCCTATAGTCTCATGTAGCTTGACTAGGGGAACTGCAAAGGGAAATAGACAACCAGTATGGTCAATGATTTACTGAATTGTCCTGTGATCCTTTCGGATCCACATGGTATTCTGTTAAGCATCAATAGTTGCTGCATTATTCTCTCATTGTACCATTTTACCTTCCTGTGTTTGACATGCTCTGTATTCGAAAATGCTCTGTATTAGATTCGTTCATGACTACAAGGATTGCGTACAAGTGAAGCTGTAGCTTGACTGTTGTAGTCTGGGTCTCTCTTCTTGTCTGGCCTTGAGCATTTTTGCATCTTATTTGACCATTGGTAGACCATTTTGGCTATGATGTGCAATATCATTTGAATGGTTTTCGACCGGTGAGTAGCATGAGCTTGACATGAATCTGTGCCCTGAAGCCAACTTTTGGCGTGTATGTAAATTATAAGGATGCTCCCTAGTTGCAGTCACTGTAGATTTGAACTATATGTAAGTGATGTATCGTACTAAATTTTACCACTGCGTGTATTTGTAGCTGGAGGTCCTTTGGCAACAGCGGCGTGGTTTCCGGCGTTCGGCGGCGAGTGCGACATGACTTCTAATGTTCCGTCAAACTGTATGACAATGAGTTTATGGCGACGGTTGCTCATCTGTTGGGTTGAGCATTTATTTATATGTGTGTTCTTGTTTGAGAAAATCGTATGACAAATTTGCATGACACGAAGTTTATGTTAAAGCCGAAGTTTTTAATTTACTGATTGTCCACTATCACTTCTTGGGATGCAAAAATTGATTTTTTATTATCTGATCACAATCCTCTCATATCCCCTCTCACCCCCAAAAACAAAGTAACTAGAGGCTGTGGGGAGGGTGTGGGGAAATGAGGGGAAATTAGGGGGAAAATGGGGATTTGGTGAAACGGGGGTTTTCACCCAATCCCCTCTCATCCCCAAACCTCTAGGGGATGGTAATACTCTAGGAGTAAACAAGGCCTGATGTGTCTGAACGTTCTGACTTTGGGTGGCTATATCTTCGAGGCATTTTTCCCCCAGGATTTTTTCCCGAGCAGATGCATTGATGCATTGATTCTCACGAGCCACATTTGAAACAGAAGATAAATCTTTGTAATTTTGGTTTGAACTGCTTAATAGTAGATGCATCTGAATTTATGTAAAAGTTGCAAAAAAAAAAGTTCTCAATCTCACGATAAACAAACTAATACCATCAACATTAAGCCAAGTAAGAGATAAGAACATACAGACTGTCAAGAACAAGATGAGATCATACAAGGCTAACTAATAAGAACAAGGGACAATATTTGTTCAGTAAGATCAGCTGAAATATCATGTCACACAACTGTTTTGTTCCAGGTCCTAGACTAATTGGAGAAAGGTCCTAAGCGAGCTGCAACATCTAATTCTTCATGTTTCACCATCAATTTCAGACAGTTAGAAGTCTAAACCATCATTTTTTTGCTTGGTTTTCCTAGAACCAAGATGCAGTTCTGCGACCCAACTGCAGGCAACTGCGTGCAATGTCAAACTTCCATGACCATCACCCTTGGCAACCGCATTTCAAAACTTCAGACCCTGCTTGAAGTGCATCTACCAGGGACTTGACTCTTCAAATTTGGCATGCAAGGAAAGCCAGCCCGGTTTACAAACGATCACGTTCATCGTTCTTGGAGTGGCAAAAGCTAGTTAGTCAGTTATCTCTTCCTCATTCTTCGAACCGAGTTATATATCGGACGGAACAGGATGCTAGAGATGTATCTCTCTCCAAAGCTGGGGAAAATAACCTGCAAATTCATGTGTTCAATTAAACATCTGAGTCGGTCATAGGAGGATGCTCATTACAAAGGAATATTTGTTTCAATATTTAAACCGCTAGACATGCTATCATGGTAACATATTCAAAGGGATGAAATATCTCACCGCAATCAGCTTTCCAGCGTTTTCAGGTCTTTTGGCCACGTTCATAGCAGCGACTGCTGCAGCACCTGACGAAATGCCAACCTGTAAAAACAACCAACGTAACAAGTCAAGGATCTCAATTTGGGAAATTTATGGCAAATGCTACCACAAACAAAAAAAGCCGAATTGGCAACTTTTACATGGTTGTGCAGATGCTTACCAGCAAGCCCTCTCTTAGTGCAAGCTGCCTTGCAACATCAACTGCCTCTCCCGTGGTAACCTGCATGCAAATTCACCAATCATAATCAATGTAACGGTTTATAAGAACTGTGAAGTTCAGTCCAATACACAACACATAAACAGAGTACTAAAGTTAGCATTTCCCAACCTTCACAACCTCATCGAGCAGCTCAACATCTAATATGCTTGGAATATAACCTGTCATTGTAACATTAACCAAAGGGGTGTAAATTCCAATAAAAGAATATTTAACAGCCTCATCTCATCAAATACATTCACTTTCTATGTGCTATTTAATTTACCTGGGCTGTCGCCAGAAATGATACTAGTTTCAGCAGGTTCTACCCCGATGACCTGATAATGACAGGACAAGACAAAGGTTATACAAGCGTATAACAGACAAAATTGACTGGAAAATACATGGGCACAGTCAAACAGTTTCAGGTTGCAAAATGTTAGGGAGATGCCACTGTGGAAATATATCAAGTTATCAACAATGTGGAAATCACCATGTTTCTAGAAATTCTGATGGTAAATAACTTCAGAATGAAACAAGGAACAGAAGGATGGCACTACTATTTTTTCCGTAGACTAGTTAAATAGTAGAGTACATGTAAGTCCTCCTGAAAGCTGAAGTGCACAAATGTAAAAGCAGTATTGCAGTAGTTCTCCCAAAGGCCTCAATTTTCTTTCAAATTTCACTTTTCACTTTTTGGCGGAGCATTCAAGCACTTCTCATAGTTAAATCATGGAGTAAATGGGACCATCTATCAACCATGGCAGGAGAATAAAATCTAGTAGAACAACATTAAGCAAAGATGCAAAATTAATTAAGTTGACACAATAAAAGATAATCATTTTAGCGCAATTTATTTAACATGAATCAAACAACTTAATGAGGGAAATAGTGGAAACCTTAACATCCTTGTTCATCATTTTCAAGTATCGACCAGTGCCGGTAATAGTGCCGCCTGTCCCAATGCTTGCAACAAGTATGTCAACAGTACCCAGTGTGTCCTCCCATATTTCTGGGCCTGTGGTTTGAAAGTGGATCTGTAATTATCCAAGTGGCTTTTCAATAGATCATTTAAAGAAGTTGGCAAATGAATGAATTTCACATGTGCCGTACTACAGATGCCATATGAGTAAATGACAATGACTTGAAGTGTCAACCTCACTGTTAGCTGAATTGTTGAACTGATGAAACATGTACGCATTCGGCCTCTTTGAAACAATTTCCTCGGCTTTATCAAAAGCTCCTTTTAGTCCCTTTTTAGGGTCAGTCAACACGATTTCTGCTCCAAATGCGCGTATAAGAATGCGCCTCTCAACATCTATTGATGACGGCATAGTTGCTATGAACTTGTATCCTCTGGCAGCAGCGACTGAAGCTAGGCCTATGCCAGTATTCCCCGTAGTTGGTTCTACCAAGATGGTCTGCAGAGGTATAAAGTGACGCCATAAGTTAGCACCTTCATGATGATAATACTCTAGGCATATATAAGGGCAACCTAACCTTATTTGGAGAAATTAGTCCTTTCTCTTCAGCGTCAGTAATCATGCTTAATGCAATCCTGCCAAAACATATTGAATGAGAAGTGGCGCAGACAAAAAACATCACATGGCACAGCAACAATGCAAACCTGCTGTGATAAGAACAATGGATACCTGTCTTTGACGCTTCGGCAAGGTCCCATGTACTCGAGCTTTGCGGCGATGTTAGCGACACAACCTTCAACAACATTGTTTAGGTATACCATTGGGGTTTTCCCGATTAGCTGATCAAGATGGAAAACGTTATATGAAAAAAAAATAGCAAAGGACCTATGGGATTTCGGTAGTGCCTAGTTTGATTGATTTCTAAATTTCATATTTCAGTGACAATAGCAGATGTTCAGTATATAACCAGACATAAAATGTTGCCTAAGTATATCAGAACAATCCAGAATCGAACACCCACTCTCTCAAGTAGTACAATACAATTTTTTGGTGGCCTCAGACAACTCCTGGATGCGGTTTCATAGAGGCCACAAATATAACTACAGTGTAAGAAGCACAAAAAATTAGGGTGGGAATAGGCCGCACACCTGAGTGACGTCCAGCGCGATGTTCACCGCTTCAATCTCATCGACGTACTCCTCCGGGATCTCGACGGCGGCGGGGGCCGCGACCCTAGGCGAGGAAGCCGTGGAGAGGGGCCGACGGGCTGAGGCAGAGCGCGCGGAGGCGAGGAAGCGGGGCGCTCGTCGACCGCTAGCGTAGGTGGCGGCGGCGGTGGACGGCAGGAGGAGGGAGCAGGCTGGCGGCGACGCCGTGGCCATGGCCGCTGCCTGCGCGAGGGGTTTTAGAGAGGGGAAAGAGAGGAGCGCCGTCCTTCGGATAAGGGGAAATGGGGAATGAATGCGTTGTCGGGTCCGGGGGTTTAGCCGCTTCCTGGCCAGTTCTGTGAGCTGCGATGCTTTGAGATTGGCAAAGTCAGTCGCGTCCCCGAACCGTGCCGGATCGAGCGTTTGGGGGACGTGTTTTGTTCGTGCCGCGTTTGGGGGGCGTCGCTCCCCAGCTGCGTCCCCCAAACGACGCCCCCAAACATTTAAAATATTTTTTCTTGGTATTTTTATTTCAATTTCCACAAACTAATACATAATTGGGAACGTGGTTTACACGAAGACATAGTTTGGAACATGGTTTTCCACAAACTAATACATAGTTTGAACCATGGTGGACACAAATATAAAATATTGCAAATAAACTAAACCTAACTAGGCCGTGCATCGGCGGTTTCTGTGTTCGCTGCTAAGAAACAACACTTCGGGGCACACCCGATCACCTAAACCGGAAAATCCAGCGGGAGGATGGTGCCCTTGTTGGTTCTACCGATGAGGCGAACAGGCGAAACCTCCGTGCACGTATTCGCTGCGAAGAAACAACACTCGGTCGTCCTCCGAGTCGGTGCTCGTCGTCGTGGGAGTCCCCGTCGACGTGGTAGTCCCGGCGGCGGCGACTCTCGTCGAAGACCTTGATGCTCATGTCCCTGTTGCCGAAGTAGGAGAACACGAGGATGAAGCCGGCTTGGAGGCTGTGGTGGCGCGCGAACTTCTCCCGGCCGATGTTGAGGTACATCTTGCCGCGCGCGTCGTAGATCGCGTCAACGATCCACCGGCGGTAGCCGCACGAATGCTCCCGCGGATGCATCGTGCGCGGGCGTACGCCGCCGACGTACTCGGCGAAGGAGTCCGGCAGCCTCCGGATGCCGCGCGGGTCGCCCTTGAGGACGTGGACGAACTCGAACAGGACGTCCGGCTCCACGTCCATCTCCGACGATGAAGACGACGGCGCGGGAGGCGACGGCGATCGTTCGGCCTATGCCGCGGCCACGACCACGACCACGACCACGGCCGCGGCCGCGGCCGCGAGGTCGGCCTCCGCCTCTACCAGACATGGCGGCGAGTCTTGTTGAGAGATGGTGGCGGCTAGGGTTTGGGAGAGAGGCGCTAGGGTTTGTGTGTGAGAGGGACGACGAGAGGCGCCCCTTTTATAGGCCGGAGGGGGCGGATGAGCGGTGGCGCTCATTAACGCCGGCACGCGAGCTAGGCGCGACGGGACGTGTCGGCCGCGCCCTCTGCGGGAACCGCACCGTCGGCCGCGCGCCACCAACTTCCGTCGCGAGGTAGGCGACGGTTAGGTTAAAATTAATTGTGCCGGCCGACGGGTCGGCCCCGCCACTCCCCGCCTCGCTTTTCGTTGTGTCCGGCGTCCCCGGAGCGTCCCCTGTGGGACGGGGACGGGCTCGGGCGCCGGACACCGTATCGGGGCGCGCCGGACAAAAAAGGGCTTTGGGGGACGCGGCTGGAACGCTTTTTTGGTCCGGCGCGCCCCAAATCCCTTTGGGGGACGGTTTGGGGGACGCGACTGGAGATGCTCTTAGAATTTGCAACCTAAATTTCAGGGCGTCCTAAATTTTCTGCAAAATATCTGCGTTCGAACCAGGCTCTCGAAGTGCCACCACCACGGTAAACAGGGAGAAACTGACTTTTTGTAGCACACTGCCAAAATTCGGTAATCCCTCCATTCACCTTTTTGGAAGGGGCTTATGCAAGTGAAGGATGCTTTCCTTGCACGAGGCCATTTTAAGGGGGTGATGGTTCTACTACTAGATTTTGGGAAGATGTTTGGTTGGGTGATAGGACTTTAGAGCAGCAATATCCATCTTTATATCATTGTGCAACATAAGAACGTGCTGGTTGCGGATACACTAGCTCAGGTGCCTCTAAACATACAATTTAGGCGAGCATTGACTGGAAATAAGTGGACAGCATGGTTGCATCTATGTAGAAGACTCATGGATGTTAATCTTAATGATGAGTCTGATAAGTTTATTTGGAATCTTACAACATCAGGATCATTTACGGTGAAATCTATGTATGAGGATTTGATGAATGGCCACACGACTTTCTTGCGGAAGTACCTATGGAAATTGAAAATTCCCCTCAAAATAAAGATTTTTATGTGGTTTCTTAACAACAAAGTGTTATTAACTAAAGATAATCTGGCGAAAAGGAAGTGGAAGGGGTGTACTAAGTGTTGTTTTTGTGGTGCACAAGAATCCGTTGAACATC
Organism: Lolium rigidum; assembly: GCF_022539505.1. Classification (NCBI taxonomy): domain Eukaryota; kingdom Viridiplantae; phylum Streptophyta; class Magnoliopsida; order Poales; family Poaceae; genus Lolium; species Lolium rigidum. Next base: position 92,472,360 of record NC_061513.1, read on the forward strand.
TCTTCATTAGCTTGCCCTTTCACAAAACTAGTTTGGCGCATGGTATATTTCGCCTTTAATCTCCCACCTCTGGCTAATATTACCAATTTGTTTGGCAACTGGTTGAATGGTGTTGACAAAAAAGCAAAAGAACGTATACGCATTGGTGTATCGGCTTTGTGCTGGTCAATTTGGAGATGTAGAAATAATATTGTGTTTAACAAATCAAATTCTTCTAATATTTTGCAGGTACTTCATATGGTTGTGCACTGGGTGCAACAATGGGCGTTACTACTCCCCCAAGACCAGCGAGTGATTATGGATACTGGATGCACCCATCTCCAGACGGTCGCTCAGGATATCTTGTCCCAGACTGGTTGGTGTCACACTAGTCGACTACAGGATGCTTAGTTGGCTTAGTTTCCAAGAGTTGATGTTCAGATGGTTGATTTATGTTGCAACCATGAGTGATCCATGAACTTGTATTAAATATTTATACTGGATGTTGAAGTTTTAATAAAGGCCGTGTGCATCATCACGATGCAGAGGCTGGGGTCATATCCCCTTTTCGAAAAAAAAAAGTAATTCTTATCGTCGTTTTAGTTCAAATTTGAATTAAAACTGGCCAGAATTATGTAACGAAGGGAGTACTTAAATCTAGGTCCTGTATAAAATTGTGGTTTCGTTAGAAACACCAACACGAGCATACCAACACCAACACAGGCTAGCAGCTCTGAAGGTACAAGTGAAGAGAAACTCAGTTTTCAAGTACTTCCTATGATTTGTATTAATTGACTTAACTTTGTCTAGATACGGATGTATCTAGTCAACAGACATATCTAGATACATCCGAATTAATTTGGATCGGAGGAAGTAAAAAATAGGAAGAAAAACTCAGTTTTAACTTCCTAAAGCTCAGTTTTAACTTCCTTAAAAAAATTGGATCATATTGAATTGTGCTTGTGTTAACGAGGGGGAATACAAAGTTTTACTTTTACCAATAGGTAATGCCATGATATCTATGTTGAACCCACTGTTGGTGGCATCCAATGTTCACATTTTGAACCAGTAATACAAGTGGAGTCGAAGCACGTGTGGGCCTCTGCCAAGCTATGCAGCTAACACTTGCCCACAAAAATCGAGGTACAAGAATTGTTGTCTTATAGCTAATCATGCATTGCTTCTGTAAGCTATCAAAAGGGGTCAAACACCGTCTCGGCCGTAGGGCCTTATTCTGGTCCTCCAGAAACTTAGAACTGGAACTGCATCTCCTTTGTGTATCCGAGCGCCTCAAGGTGCGCAGCCATCGCCTTGTTCATAGGAGGAGGGCCGCATCTCAAGATCTGAAAAGGTATTTAAAAACATGCATTAACTTGGAGAGGCGACAAAGACACAAGTTTCTGAAAAAAAAAAAGACCATTTGACACTTGTCGCGCCTGCTTGTAAACAAAGTCCAAAGGAATTAACACTTAGTTTTACCTGAATATCGTCAGCAGGCGCTGGGCAATGAGTTTTAACCATATCCTGGGACACAAACCCAACACCACCGCTCCAGATTTCAGGAGGCTGCAGATGCAAATGACAGGATCAGAATCTGTTGCAATACCACTTTAGTAATGTTTATTATAACCGTCAATGCACCTCTGCACCATGGACTAGGGCCTAGGGGTGATGAGAGCACAATTATCTTTAGCACATAAAAGAGAAATTAATAATGCGGTTATATTTTGGTGCTTGAATTTCGTCCAATCAAAAATATCTGTCGCACATACTAGCAATTATTAATTTTAAGTATCCCGACTATGCGCAAAACCTATCTGTGTGACCGTATTTATGCATACCACTCTGCCCTGCAATTATCTAGCAGTGCTATATTACCATGTTCCGTTTGTTCAACTATCAACAGAACAGTCCATCCCATGTTATGGCTATGAGACTCCCAACAGAAATTGTGCTCCTGTCCTAGGTTGCCTAACAAAGCTGCTAATGCTTTCCATGCATCAAATGCAGCATACTGATTTGATGCACACGTCTAGTTAAAACCTGAGAAGAACATAGGGTGCACCTGATTCAACACATAGTAGATCTTAAAGCGGTCGGGATATTCTTCAGCCATGCTGTCCAGCTCTTCCTGCACAGATTCAACGGACCTATCAATTTGGCACGAAAGCAATATAGAACAATACTACCATTGAAGTGCATTCATCACACAAGAATATCTCTTTGCTCAAGCACATGTTGCTTTCATGGATTTGAGTAACTTATCAGTTATACACTACATCAGAAAAGTAAGTTAGTGAAGCTATATATTAGTTTGAGTTACAAAGTACAATGTATGACTTCTCTTTTGCTGCAGTACAAGTTGTGCACAAGTTCTGTACTACCTGAACATTCTAGTTTTTTCGCACTAAAAATACCGTAAAGTGAGCAGAAAGACAAAAATAATATTACTTCCGACATTCAAGTGTTATTATCAACAGCTAAACGAAGTGAATATATAACTGGTACGACCTTACAAAGTGCTAGCAAATGTGTCATATGCGCGCACTCCGATCTAGCGGGTCAATAGTTTGAACATATATGTCTAAAATATAGATTCTGTATCCGATGACTGCACAAAAACCAAAATAAGGGTCTCTACATAAAATAAAAAAAGGTGATTCCACCTTCAGAAGGATGTCTTCAGTTGTGACATTTGCATAGATTAGATGAACCTTAGTTTTGTCATTAGGGTTCTCAAGAATTGCCCTTGCAACCTATGAGAACAGAAAAAATATTGTTAGTGGAGACCATGAAAAATAGCTTGTAGCATCATTGACTGCAATGCTGAACTTCGAACTTGTGTTTACCTGGAACATCGGAGTAATCCCTGATCCACCAGCTATCATTCCAAAAGCTCTAACTTGCCCGACTTGGTACTTGAAACGGCCCTAGACCAGCAAAAAAATCGTGTTGAACTTACAATTGAAGGCCAAATAAGCATGACATCGCGAATGTGGACTATGAATAAGAACACCTGTGCTGGATAAAAAAGAGTGTTACCTTAGGTCCCTTCACAGACATGTAATCGCCGACTTTCATTTCACGGAAGTGATGGGACATTCTTCCTTGAGGGTACATCTGCATTTTGAGGAAAAGAAAATTGTTAAAGAAGCAAGAGTGGAGAAACTACGGGTTTTAACACAGAATTTTGTGGCACAAAAGGATAAAGGTTCAAGATTGTGAAACGATATATTTAAGTAGTATAAAGAAGTTAGCACATACCTTTATAACAAGCTGAAAATTTCCGAGATCAGAATCCAAGGTAGTAGGTGTGTAAGGCTTGATTACTTCTTCCCCAGTAGCATCTTGTCCTCTGTCAGAAGGAGGGAACATAACGTGGTTTAAAATAGAAGTACGTTATGGAAGCAGCCTACAGAAATCAGAAGCAAATTAGAATCCAAACCTGCAGCTGATATGTTGACCAATTGGAAGGCCTAACGCAGAAGTAGGGGTTGGAAGCGCAAATCGGAATTTAGCAACATTGTGGCTTATTTGAGTCTTTTCCACAAGTTTGAACTCCTTGAAGTTCTCTGGATCCAAGCAGCCTGATTATGGGAAAAGAACACGAACATGACATTAAGCTGTAGCATATTAGCCTCCAACAACAGGAATAATGTCTGAGCATAAACTGTTTATTTGGGTGATGAAATAAGGAAACAATGGATGCTAGATGAGTCAGAGAACTCCACAAGCAACTACTTCTAAGATACTAGAGTCAGAGTACAAGACGCCCATTTATTGAACTCACATCAGTAGATATTAGCCACTAGGCATGTAAAATGGGTTCGTTTGTTTAGATCTTGTAGTCAGGCAATAATTCTTTACAAGTACTTTTCATGATATTATGGTAAGACTAGATCAACCAAGACAAATGGGAAAAATCAGCCAGCAGCACAGCTCTGCTTAGGCCCTCCAGAGTAAAACACAGCTGCAACATTCTGCCCATTAGGTTCACTGAGCGAGACGTCAAAACTGAAACAAGTAAACAACTCCCTAGGATTTGTGTCTTAGTCGTCCAACAGACTACTTCAGACACCAGCAATACTGACTAAAGTAGCTGAGTTTAACATAGAAAAATAAACCAAATTGTTTCTCGTGTTCTTGTATCCGTACAGTGAGCGGCTTGGAGACTGCAAATGGCCACTCAGCAGACCCAGTCCAGCACTCAAGCAGGTATAGAAAAAATTGCTACCGCGCACATCACAATGGGCAGAATTCGCAGGGCTCACGGCTCCAGGCGCTGTCCAGTCTCCACTGAAACTAATCGAAAGCTCACTGGTTCCGGGCACCCAGATCGCGTACGGATCACGGGCATCTCGTCTAAGCATGCATGCATCTGCCGTAAATATGCGGAACAATATATACATACATACCCTTGGGCTTCTTGGATCGTCGGAGGAGGAAGGCGCCGCCCACGGCGACGGCGACGACCGCGACGGCGATGGCCGCCATGGTCTCGACGCTCCGCCCCTGCAGGAAATCCATGGCTCCCGCCGGCGTCTCCCACCTCGCGACGACGTCTGGTTGGGCGCTCGTGCTGGGAGTTGGTTGGTTGGTTGGGCGCCTCAGTTTGGTCTGCGGTGCCTGTCTGGTGTGGGGATTTAGCTGGGTTTAGATATGGTGGGGCGGGTTAGCTGCGAGAACGGAGGTAGGTGGCGGTGATGGTGCCGTCGTGCTTGCGGTGGTGGTGGTAAGACGGAACCGGTGGGCGCGGTGGCGGAGATCGCGAGGTCGTATTGCCCACGTCAAAATTCAGACTAGTACGACTGAATCTCGGGTGCGATTCCCTGACTGCACTGCAAATCTGCCTTAGAAAACCTTAACAATATGTGTCTGTTTGCACACCAGACATAGCGCCTGATCGGAGGAGGCCACTCTTTTCTGAAAGCACAATCTCCTGAATTTCTTCAAAATTCATACTGGTACAAGATTGTTTACACAAAAACTTGGAAATTTTCAGCGTTGTATTGAGTGGTAATGCAAGGTTCACGCATCACAGTACTGGGGCTGGGAGAGTAATTTCGTGGCAAGAAGTTGGCCCAGCTCGTTTCCGGCGTGGTGTCTCGTGTGTGCTTCCCGATCTGGGTATACTTGCTTGGTCAGTTGTTTAGACTACTTTCTGGTATACCACTTGTGCAAGTCCCATTTCCTGTGGTCGGATCGGAATATCTCAGGGGCGGATTACTTACTTTTGACTTTGGAGCGCCGGCCGCATCACCTTCTCTTTGAGCTGTCAAAGAGAAGGCAATGAGATGAAATGCATATACTGTTTGCCAGATTTGGCCTTCCTTGTCAGAGGCTGCAGCTGCATGACCAAATCAAGGTTGTTCGGCCTTAAATGGCAGAGCTAATCGCACTTCTGGGTCAGGGGTGGGCATAAAAACAGTGAAACTGAAAACCAAACCGAAGCGCCGAAACCAAACTAACCAAAATCTCGATTTTTCGCATTACATGCTAATTTTTCTTTCCATTTATACTAACGAATTGAATTTGGTAGAAGTCGTTTTTTAGCCCAACCAACCGAACAAGACTGAACAGACCAAACTGATCAATCTCCCATCAATTTGGGCATAAGCCGTCGTTCCATAGAAGCTCAATTGTGTTGGATGTTCCACAAATTGTTCTTTGTATGACTTTGATTATTGATGTAGTAGCTTTTTCTAAATACAGAGTTGCAATCTTAGCTACTCCTTGTTTTAATCATTCATGAGCCTTCCGAATAGCAACCTTCCGGTCTCATACGCAATCCCTACCTCTCAAGAGAGTACCCATGTGGAGAATACTCTGTTTGAGCCTCTTCCTCTAGATCCCCTCACCGACCTCTCTCCCCCTCGCCGCTGGCGGCCATGGTGACCGGCGACGAGTGGGAGAGGGGTCCGGTTTCTTTTAATTGTAGGATTTCTTTCCTCTAGTTCTTCTCCGGTGAATAAGGAGGCGGCTAGATCCAAATCCACCCATGCTCTTCCTTGTGTTCTTCTTCCTCTCTGCTTCGAGGTGGATGGATGGGGGAAGAGTGCTGGAGGGCCTTATGCTAGCACCTCGCTGCCGAATCCATGGCAAGGACGGGCTTTGGTTGGCCTTGCTCCATCATCTATCTTCTCTTCTTGCTGCAATAAATCACATAAGTGGTGCTATGTTGAAGTTATGGTTGTTCTTGTCGCGATGGCGCACTCTTTGGAGAGCTCACCACCAGTGGACTCATGTTGGCTGCTTTGACTCGCCCCTGAATCCTATGGCTGATTGGCGGCCCTCGTCTAGGAGTTCAACCGCCATTTGGAGGACATTATCAACCATGCGCTGGAGCTCGTCGTCGCTTCGCCCCCAAGTGGCTCGTCCCCGGAGGCGTCGAGATGGCCATCGTTTTTGGTTCTTCGTCGGAAAGGAGAGCATACCGAGCAACTTCCTCTCATATCGCAGTGCGGCATGTGCCTTGAGGTCACCGGCGAGCGATGGAGTTGGCTCCGAGGCACCAGATTATTTTTTCCATTTTTTTGCTAGGGTTGTTTTTGTAAATTTTGATACCTTCTCTTAAAATTCTAGGTTTTTCAGGGAAGGAGTTATGAAAGGGCATCGTTATAATTTATGTGTCCACCGATTATAATTTAGCTTCCAAGCCTTTCGAGGTTGTTCTCTGTTAAAAAATAGAAACCTTCCACAATAAGTGATTATTTGTCGTTTTCTTGCGTAGTTTATGCTTTTTCTATTGTTATGTTAATCACTATTTCCATGTTTGGTTGCACAAAATTCGCCTCCAAATTAAATTGGCAATAGAATACCAAATCAATGATTTCATTGGAATACCATTTTGGTTGTTTGGATGTGCATGGTATTCACATGTAGAATCAAGGTTACAATTGATGGGATTCGTAGCATAGAAAACAAAAAATTTCCTACCGCAAGAACGAAACACAAGCCAAGATCTAATCTAGTAGACGGTAGCAACGAGGAGATGAAGAGACTAACCCTCGAAGATTCGCAAAGCTTAACGAGATTAGATCTCGGGGTGGATGTAGTCGATCACTTGCCGCTTGCAAAAGCACGTAGAAGATCTTGACGGTGCCACAATCGGGCGGCACCTCCGTACTCGGTCACACGTACGGTGTTGATGAAGACGACGTCCTCCTCCCCGTTCCAGCGGGCAGCGGAAGTAGTAGATCCTCCTCGGAATCCCGGCAGCACGACGGCGTGGTGGCGGTGGTGGTGGAGAACTCCGGCAGGGCTTCGCCTATGCGCTGCGGGAGTAGTATGTGGAGGAGGGGCGCTAGGGTTCGGGGAGAGGGGGTGTCTAGGGCGCCGGCCACTTGGGGCCTGCGGCCTAGGAGGCTTTGGTATGGCCGGCCCCTCCCCTTTGCCCCTCATTATATAGGTGGAAGCCCCAAGAGTTGTAGTCCAAGTCTTCGAATAAGACCCCAACACCAAAACCTACCTTTGGTGGGAAACCTACTCAAGATGGGAGTCCTACTCAAGGTGGGACTCCCACCTTTCCTTGAGGTGGGGTGGCCGTCCACCTTAGGTGGAGCCCACCTGAGACTCCTCCCCTTAGGGTTTGGCCGGCCATGCTAGTGGAGTCCCTCCAGGACTCCACCTTCCATAGTGCTTTCTTCCGGACTTTTCTAGAACCTTCTAGAACCTTCCATAAATACACCGGATCATTTTCAAACTTATAAAATGACGTCCTATATATGAATCTTATTCTCCGGACCATTCCGGAACTCCTCGTGATGTCCTGGATCCCATCCGAGACTCCGAACAAAACTTCGAACTCCATTCCATATTCCATATCTACTCAAACGACATCGAACCTTAAGTGTGTCACCCTACGGTTCGCGAACTATGCGGACATGGTTAAGACTTCTCTCCGACCAATAACCAATAGCGGGATCTGGAGATCCATAATGGCTCCCACATATTCAACGATGACTTAGTGATCGATTGAACCATTTACATACGATACCGATTCCCTTTGTCACGCGATATTTTACTTGTCCGAGGTTTGATCATCGGTATCACGATACCTTGTTCAACCTCGTCTCCTGACAAGTACTCTTTACTTGTACCGTGGTATGTGGTCTCTTATGAACCATTCTTATGCTTGCAAGCTAATTAGACGACATTCCACCGAGAGGGCCCAGAGTATATCTATCCGTCATCGGGATGGACAAATCCCATTGTTGATCCATATGCCTCAACTCATACTTTCCGGATACCTAATCCCACCTTTATAACCACCCATTTACGCAGTGGCGTTTGATGTAATCAAAGTACCCTTCCGGCATAAGTAATTTATATGATCTCATGGTTGAAAGGACTTGGTAACTATGTATCGAAAGCTTATAGCAAATGAACTTAATGACGTGATCTTATGCTATGCTTAATTGGGTGTGTTCATTACATCATTCACATAATGACATAACCTTGTTATTAATAACATCCAATGTTCATGATCACGAAACTATGATCATCTATTAATCAACAAGCTAGTTATACAAGAGGCTTTATAGGGACTTCTTGTTGTTTACATAACACACATGTATCAATGTTTCGGTTAATAAAATTATAGCATGGTATATAAACATTTATCATAAACACAAAGATATATAATAACCAATTTATTATTGCCTCTTGGGCATATCTCCAACAACAATGGCATTCTAAATATTGTTTGGATGTACATTCCGTGGAATTGAAAGTTTTTTTACGGCTGAACAATATAAACTGTGTAATATGACTGAAAATATACATGTATTTATCAGAACGCTTCAATATTATTTTTCACATAATAACAATTTAATAATCCAGGAAATACTTCCATTTGACATAAAAGTTGTCGAGTACTTGCAACAATTTGTAAAACATGGATAATAAATATGTCTGACATAACAAAAAGTGGGTAGTTTATGTCTTACAAATAGCACAAAGTGGGTAGATTATGTCTTACAAATAGCACATCAAGTGGACAATCCATAAACAACAAAGTGCATCAGAAGATCATGGAGCAGTACATAAGAACAACCACACATGGTAGCAATCATCAAGGCAAGGTCAAGAGTCATGGCTTCCTTATCTCCATGGGTAGTGCCATGAGTGATTCAAATGTGCGCTCATTGGCGGTGAGCTTCCCATCAGCTACCAACATATAAATACCCTCCAAAGTTGATATCTTCTTTAGTTCAGCAAGTATTTCAGATGAAGGAGTCACCTTTGGTGGTCAGATGAAAATTTCTTTTGGTTAACTGTAGCTCATCATAGCATCTTGTCTCTGACCCATTGTATGTTCTTCTTAATAATACTTTCAATATGCAACCTTCTGCTCATAGTTATTGAAGGCTCCTAGGTCCCTCGGTGCCCTTAGAGTACTAGCATAAGCTAAAGCAACTATAGACATCTCGAAATACATCTTTGTAAACACTATACTTTTTATTTTTCTTCTTTTGTTCTCTTCGGTAATGTAGTCAACCAACTCTTGGTGAGACATGATGATGCTACAATGCACACAAAGTTTGAAATCTAATTATGGATAGCATACACACTTTAAATCAAACATTTGTCATAATTATGCATATCATATTAACATGTAAGCATTCACATGATGAACAACACATTTGCATATTGCCCAAGTTCATATCTCGTATCATAGAGTATAGAAAACGAATTTCAAACCTTCAATTGGACTCACCACTTCTTATTCTCCTCAGAATTTGCAAGTTCAAAAAAACACATTAATATGAAAATTTCATCAAGAGCCCCGCCGACCTGCCCCAGTGGCGGAACCAGAGGAGAGGGAAAGGGCACCGCACACCCATATGGCCGTCATTCGCCCACCTTTCACCGTCGTTCGACCGCCTCCCACCATGGTTCTAGGGTTAGGGTTCGGCCATGGAAGGGACGGGCGGCCAGGGGAAGGGGTGAAGGGGAGGACGGGGAAGAGGGGGGACAGGGGCAGAGGACGGCGGATGGAGGGAGAGGCATGGGAAAAGGAAGGGCGGGGAAGAGGGGGGACATGGCAGAGGACGGCAGACGTAGGAAGAGGCATGGGAAAAGGGAGGGCGGGGAGGACGTACCTGCGCCGCCGTCGGGAGGACCTTCTCCGCCGTACGAGGTCACGCAGAGCGCGGGCATGAAGTCGCGAGCGTACCGCTTTGCTCAATTCCTTGTATTCCCGAGCTCGGGATCAGTTTTCCAACTTGCATCGGTGTAACTGGTTACAACGAGACTTAGAGTCATCAGGATCAGTGTTTCAACTTGCATCGGTGTAACTGGTTACAACGAGATCTTGGTCACCGCCATAACAAAGAAACATATCCTTAGTTCTTTTCAAGTACTTCAGGATATTCTTGACCGCTGTCCAGTGTTCCATTCCTGGATCACTTTGATATCTGCTAGTCAAACTAACAGCATGTGCTATATCCGGTCTAGTACACAACATGGCATACATGATAGAGCCCTACTGCCGAGGCATACGGGATCTGATTCATCCTCTCTCTTTCTTCTGCCGTAGCCGGACCTTGAGTCTTGCTCAAGACCTTACCTGGCAACATCGGTAAGAACCCTTTCTTACTTTCATCCATTCTAAACTTCTTCAGAATCTTGTCCAGGTATGTACTCTGTGAAAGCCCTATTAGGCGTCTTGATCTATCTCTATAAATCTTGATGCCTAAAATGTACGCTGCTTCACCAAGGTCCTTCATTGAAAAACACTTATTCAAATAACCTTTTACACTTCTTAATAATTCTATATCATTCCCAATCAATAATATGTCATCTACATATAATATCAGGAACGCTACAGAGCTCCCACTCACTTTCTTGTAAATACAGGCCTCTCCATGGCACTGTATAAACCCGAAGTCTTTGATCACCTTATCCAAGTGTCGGTTCCAACTCCGGGATGCTTGCTTCAGTCCATAAATTGAACGCTGAAGTTTGCATACCTTGTTAGCATTTTTAGGATCGACAAAACCTTTGGGTTGTACCATATACAACTCTTCCTCAATGTCACCATTAAGGAACGCCGTTTTGACATCCATCTGCCAAATCTCAAAATCGAAAAATGCAGCTATTGCTAACAAAATCCTCACAGACTTTAGCTTCGCTACAGGTGAGAAAGTCTCATCATAGTCAACACCTTGAATTTGTCGAAAACCCTTTGCGACAAGTCGAGCTTTATAGAGAGTGACATAACCATCAGCATCTGTTTTTCTCTTGAAGATCCATTTATTCTCGACAGCCTTGCGGCTATCAGGTAAGTCTACCAAAGTCCACACTTTGTTATCATACATGGATCCCATTTCGGATTTCATGGCTTCTTGCCATTTGTTGGAATCTGGGCTCATCATCGCTTCTTCATATGTCGCAGGGTCTTCATCATTGTTGTCCACAATCATGACATTTAGACAAGGATCATACCAATCAGGAGTGGTACGTTCCTTTGTCGATCTGTGAGGTTCAGTAGCTACCTCGCTCGAAGTTTCATGATCATTATCATTAGCTTCCTCTGTTATCGGTGCAGGCGGCACAGGAACATCTTCCGTGCATCGCGCTACTCTGATCAACGAGAGAAGGTTCAGTAACCTCGTCGAGTTCTACTTTTCTTCCAGTTACTTCTTTAGTGAGAAACTCTTTCCCAAGAAAGGTTCCGTTCTTAGCAACAAAGATTTTGCCTTCGGATCTGTGATAGAAAGTATACCCTATAGTTTCCTTAGGTTATCCTATGAAGACGCATTTCTCCGCTTTGGGTTCTACCTTGTCCGGTTGTAACTTTTTTACATAGGCTTCGCAACCCCAAACTTTAAGGAACGACAACTTAGGTTTCTTATTAAACCACAATTCATACGGTGTCGTTGCAACAGATCTCGATGGTGCCCTATTTAAAGTGAATGCTGCTTTCTCTAACGCATAACCCCAAAACGATAACGGCAAATCAGTAAGAGACATCATAGAATGAACCATATCTAAGAGAGTTCGATTACGACGTTCGGACACACCATTGCGATGTGGTGTTCCCGGCGGTGTCAATCGTGAAAGTATTCCGCATTTCTTTAAATGCATGCCAAACTCATAACTCGGATATTCGCCTCCGCGATCGGAACACGTAAATTGATCTTCTTGTTACGTTGATTTTCTACTTCACTTTGGAATTCCTTAAACTTCTGAAAAGTTTTGGATTTATGTTTCATGAAATAGATATACCCATATCTACTCAGATCATCTGTGAAGGTTAGAACATAACGATAACCACCGCGCGATGCTACACTCATTGGTCCGCACACATCGGTATGTATGATTTTCAATAAGTCTGTAGCTTGTTCCATAATACCAGAGAATGGAGTCTTAGTCATTTTTCCCATTAGACATGCTTCCCATCTATCAAGTGACTCAAAGTCAAGAGATTCAAGTAGTCCATCGGAATGGAGTTTCTTCATGCGTTTCACTCCAATATGACCAAGACGACAATGCCACATATAAGTAGAATTATCATTCAATTTAATTCGCTTAGCATCAATGTTATGAACATGTGTATCACTACTATCGAGATTTAATAGAAATAAACCATTCGTCTCATGCGCATGACCATAAAAGATATTATTCATAAAAATAGAACAACCATTATTCTCAGACTTGAATGAATAACCGTCTTGCATTAAACACGATCCAAATATAATGTTCATGCTCAACGTAGGCACCAAATAACAATTATTGAGGTTTAAAACTAATCCCGAAGGTAGATGTAGAGGGAGCGTGCCGACAACGATCACATCGACCTTGGATCCATTTCCAACGCGCATCGTCACTTCATCCCTCGATAGGCTTCGTTTATTCCGTAGTTCCTGTTTCGAGTTACAAATGTGAGAAACCGAACCAGTATCAAATACCCAGGCACTAGTACGAGAACCAGTAAGATAAACATCTATAACATGTATATCAGATATACATTTCTTCTTCTTGACAAGGCCACTCTTCAGATCAGCCAAGTACTTGGGGCAATTACGCTTCCAGTGCCCCTTCCCATTGCGATAATAGCGGTCGATATCGGGTTTAGGGCCACACTTAGGCTTCTCGGAGGCGCAGCAGCTTTCTTGCCGCCCTTCTTGAGGTTGCCCTTCTTAGGTTTGCCTTGCTTCTTGAAATCGGTGGTCTTGTTGACCATCAACACTTGGTGCTCTTTACGTATCTCAACCTCAGCGAGATTTCGGCATGGAGAAGAGTTCGGGTAACTCCTTGTTCATGTTACGCATATTGTAGTTCATCACGAAGTTCTTGTAACTTGGTGGCAGTGATTGGAGAACACGATGAATACCCAGCTGGTTAGGGATCACAATCCCCAAGTCACTGAGCTTCCTCGCGTGTCCGGACATAGCGAACACATGCTCACTAACGGAGCTGCCCTCTTCTATCATGCAACCAAATAACTGCTTCGAGGCCTCATAGCTCTCCACGGTCGCATGAGTTTCAAAGATAACTTTGAGCTCACGGATCATCTCACAAGGGTCGTGGTGCTCAAAACGCTTTTGGAGCTCTGTGTAATATCCCAGGTTTAGAGGCTATAAAATGAGAGAACACCAAAGTGTGCATTGCATTCATGCATAGAAAATCCGGGGAATTTTCGCGCTTCAAATAAAACTTACCACAGTAACTGAAGTTTCACTTGACTTGCTTGGAATTGAAGTAGATCATCAAGTCAAGCGCTATAAACTTCACTCGTGATCTTTGCTAAAACCCTATTTTGGGTAGAGATGATTTGATCTATGGGCTAGATCAAATGGAATTAGTTTTACAACAAACAACACCTTAAGTAAGGTCAACTACAAGATTCTATAAAAGATCTCAACATGACATTCCTTACAACAACACATGAATAATTAAGAAACTATTCTTTACTTATCTTTTCCATGTCTTTTACTAAATAAATGTTTCTACCATGATTCTCATGGTGTATCTTCAACTAATTTTGTGTGTAATATAATTCAATTCTAAACTTATTAATAAATAAGGTAAATCACGGGGACTAAAGTGCATAAAGGCCACACATTCTTATTTAAATCATAACTTATTAAATATATGGAATATCATAAAAGCTGAATCCATTTACATTACAAGTTATAGTTCAAACTATTTGAATAAAACTACTCATGAGTATTTTGAAACTCATATGATCATGCCTTGGTGCAATCAAACACCAACTATTCAAAATTGAGGAATAACCTTCAACCTTGACTTTTTGACCAATATTATAATATAAATCCAATCAAATATGATATAGTGACTCATCCATAATAATAAAACTATCCACAAGATATTTAGTAACAAATGCCACTTGGCTATCCAAAGATAAATCATATGAGAAGATAATGATCATGCCACATGGGATGAAAATATCTACATGACTTGAATCCCAAGCTTTGCCACCTCATGCTCAAAGGATTGCTATGGATGAGGGCATGACACCCAAGCACCTTACTCATCAAACCAACACAAGAGTCACCACCTATGTGTCATGATACTAGAGCTGCCCCAAGCCTATAAATAGAGCCACACCTTCATCCATTTGCTCATCAAGTACCATGATACATGGGAACAAACACATAGAGCCACTCCATGTGATTAGCTAGGATCAAGATGAAGAATTTAGGAGGTGGAGGCATACCACAAGATGCGGGTTTATCAGATTTCTGAAGAACAAGCTACATAAGTTACCAAGGTAGAATCCCTAGGCAAACCATATATTTAGAGGATCATATCATCATATCTTGAGTAGGACCTTAGGCTATTACAAGACATTTAGAAGTGAGAGAGATTATAGATGCTAACCATAGCCATGTATACCCTAGAGAATTTTAGAGTAGTATTACATCTTACTTGTTTAAACCAACCTTTGATCTTGTAGATGAGAGCCATTAGTGAAACATAACCAAAGCTTATGCTCATATTCTAATCCTAGTTGTGTATCAAATTGGTGATCACTACTTAAACCCTAAACTACATTTGAATTCCAACCCATGGATTAACTTGGATTATAAATATAACCCTACCATACCTCATGCCTGTTTATACTTCAATTTAGTGAAGCTTATGCAAAACCCTAAACCTTTTCATGTAGTATCCACCCTACATAAAATATTATGTCCCCACTTGTGTATCATGGATCACAAGTATAAACCAAGTTATAAATGCTTAGTATTAAATACCATTTGGTGAGTAGGATGAACCCAATACCCTATTTTACTTTGCTATCCAAATACCTTGTTGAGTGAACCAAATAAAATAGTATTCAGATAAGTAGTTGAGTTAACCATGATGAGCATAAGATCTATCTCAGATAATTTAAGCTAGGAGTTGCTAAGCAAGATTGATAATTATAGAGTTTGTTCAACCATTTTCTTAAACCCTAGAAATAATCACTCACATAAAATCATGAACCAATCCCATTTCCTTTACCATTTGTTAAACCCTAGCCATAATTAATTTTTATGTGAATAATCAATATGGTTAAGCACTTGCAAAATATAATATGTTCACCATTCACATGTTATCAATTTTAGATCTTTTAAAACAGAATTGATTCCTAAATTTAAAGTAATTGAATTGAACCCTAAAATTCATATCTATTTGAATTTTAACTTGTGCTTTATAAGAACTAAAGTTAATCCATTATAAATGGTTGTTTAAAAACAAAACAATGCGAGTGGGTATTATCATAAAATGATATTGATATTCAAATAGTTTTGAACCTACAAAACAAAGCAGAAATCAAATTTGAATTCAAACCGAGAAAATAGAAAACAAAACGAGTTCAAAACAGAAATTTAAAAGAGAATTGGAGGGAAACTTACCCGGTGGACCTCGGCACCGCGAGCAGCCCATCACCACCACGTCCACGCAAGCCCACCGGTAGCCCAGTCCACGAACCAAGCACCGGCCCATCGTACCGATTCGCTTTAAGAATCGTGCGAAGAAGAAAGCCACCTTCTTCTTCTTCCCCGGCGTCGACAAGCACGCTCGCGCCGCATGGGCCACGACCCCGGCGGCGATAAGGACGACTCGGACGTCGCAGGACATCTCAGAACCGTGCCCAACTCCTCTCGCGTCCGTCCTATCCAACTACGTCAAGATTCACGCCCAGAACTAACGCCTCCATTGCCGTGCATCTCGGCCAGACGCCGCCGTCGCGTCGTCAATCCTGATCGCCTCGAGCTCTATAAATAGGTCAAGAGCTTCCCCTGGAAACCCTAAAGCTTCGCCGCCCATCCATTCCTTCCCAGATCCTTTATATCTCTCGCAATCAAGAAACATCACCGACGGCCGTTCTCCGGCTAGCCGTCGATTGAGAGCACCCCGGAGACCGTCGAGTGGCTTGGAGGATGCGCCAGAGCCTGCAGATCATCCTCATGGAAGGAATCGAGTAGGGGAGCCCAGGGTGATGCCAATTTGAGTTTTTACCCTTGCAGCACATCGCCGGGAATGGCGAGCTAGAGCTCGTCTCCGTCCTCCATCCACCCCGTCGAGCACATCATCATCATCAGAGTGAGATTCCGCACCTCTGGAGCCTTTTATCTCGATTTATCTTTCATCCTAGCTTCATTTTGCGTTTTGGCCGGAGCTCGCCGCCGCGGACCTCGTTGCCGGAGCTAGCTCCGGTGACCATTTCGAGGGGCGCTGCCACCGATAGATTCGCCATCGTCTTCTCGTTCAAACGCAACAAGCCGCTCTTCCGGGGAGCTCTAGATCGCCGAAACACCGTCGCCGTCGATCGCCGGAGACCTTCCGGCGAGGTGACGTGGCCGGTGGGGTTTGTTTCTCTTGTTGACTTGGTCCAAGCCCAGACTGGCAGCCTACGTGTCCATTGGCCCCACGGGTCAGTCTCTGTAGCTAGGGTGCGAAGCGGTAGCTTTAGTATTTCTCTTTAATTTTAAAACCAGTAAATAGATGAAACTTTGCAAAATCATAGAAATTTCATTTCAACTCAGAAAAATATGAATAATATATCAAAATGCTCACAAAAATAAACTCTATTCAAATAAAATATAAAACAAAAATGTGTGTCAAAATAAAAATTCACTTATTTTTAACCTTATTAATTATGCCATTTCAATTATTTAAAATGCAAATTGAATTCAACAATTAGTGAAGTTTTAAAATTAAATTTTAACTATCCAGTAACTAAGTAAAATGTTTAGATTAATTTTATTTATCATATTTGCATTAACTTAATCATTAGTGGTAATTCATAAACCCTAATTTGAAAATTACTATTTTCTATTTTCTTTAAATAGTAATAACTCAAGAAAATATTATAAGTCAATATTATTTTGGTAAATTAAAACTTATGTACTTAAACATCTTTAGTTAACAAGTTAATTATTTTAAACCCTAATAACAATTATTAACTCGATTCTTAATTAAACCAAAATAGGAGTACTCTAATTATTAAATCTTGTGAAGATTAATAAAATATCAAACCATCACTAATTTTGATTCAAAGTAATTAGTAACCACAACTCTATTACCAATTATTATTTTAGGAGTTATACCATAGCTTAGAAACCCTAGTTCAATTTGTGTAAGACCTTGATCCCATTATTTCATGTGATCATCCTAAATTAGTGCAACCCTAAAACCCTAGGGGTTTAGCCCATACAATCATATCCACCTCACCTTTAGGTGTAGAAACTTAATAAACAACCAATGAGTGCATACTCATGATCCACTAAAATAAAACTAGGTACAATTCACAGGAGACTATCATCTCATGTGTTTATTTTTAGTTAAGACTTTTTATGATCCTCTAGTACCACTTAATTGTAAACCCTAGCTTGCTAACTTCACATGGACACCATTCATCACCATACCACACCATTAGGATCAACCTCAACCATCATAATTTAGTAGAACCATAATTATGAACCCTAATATCAACCTTGTGTAATAATCACAACATATGCTCCTATCCAACTAAACCCTATTAAAGAAATAATAAACCATCTAGTTTAGAAGCAATTAGAGATTACTTAGTGAAGCAATTGTGAAACCATAGTAAACCCTAATAGCTAATTATAGAACCATCTTAATAACCATCCTTTGATATGATGCTTAGAAGAAACCATAGCAATAAACCTACCAATACTTGCTATATATAAACCCATTCTACTTAAAGAACCCAACTAGTTCCTATTCGAGAACTAAATGACTCCAATAGTAAACCCTAGAAAGCCATAGCTCCTATATATAGTAGTTCATATTCTTATTCAACTTTGTTCTTCAAAAGTTATTCCTTTGAAGTACAAATGTCAATCAAACCTTAGAAGCCCTAATCCTTCTTTGAAATACTCATTATTTCTTAATTAACATGTTCTTCAAAGGTTATTCTTTTGAAGTATAGTATAAGTAATCATCAACCATGTTATGTAGAACTTAAAATTGACAACTATTCTTTACATATTATTCCACCACTATTATTTATGTGTATGATTGTTATGATGTCTTATATCACTTGTTTATGATGCTAATTTAACCAAACCCTAATAAGAACCTTGTTTGAGAACCATTCTAAAAGTGCAACACACCCTAAAGAAATCTTTACAATTCAATCAAACCTAAATCACTGAGGTTAGGTTACGCTCGGAACGATTGAATCTCATACTATGCATTATAGCATCTTTGCCAGTTCTTTAAACATTGTCCTTACCGGACAATGATGGTATTTCAGAATTTGGAGTTCTCACGTATCGAAGCTTTTGCTGCATAATCTTGTAGTCAAGGAAGGCAAGTTCATCGCTTGCTCATGTCATTTGATTATGTTTATCAAATTATATGCAAAGTACTATACTTATCACTCTTGCATTGAAAAGCAAATATTATTTTACAATTATGAATATGACTATGTGGTGGGCAATGGAACCATGGTATGTGATGATTGGTGGAGGTTCCATTGCACGGGTACTATTCATCTAGGACTAAGTACCAATGCCGTCCGGTGATTCTAGCGCCGTACATACCGCGTTGACCATAAGATCTATAATGGCTCGCGGGAAGTCAGTAGTATCTTTTCCCTCCTCGCACGCCAACGGACTTGATAGAGCCCGGCGGGGTGCTTGGAGGCACTTGCCGTAGGTTGGGAAATCCTTTAAAATCCCCATCCGGACGTTTGGATGAGAGGCTCTACCGTCTATGAAGGATTGTCCATCGTACACCGGGGGTAAAGCCGTATGATCGGGAGATGTCTACCGGGGGTGTACGGATGGACAAAAGGGTGGGTTTGCAGGGTCGCGGAGAAGGCAGTGATTGGCTTGGATCTTACACCTGGCCCCACACCAAGGAAGTGTGGACGGAATCACGTGCCCGGTTGGCAACAAGGATAAGGTCTCTTATGGGAAAAGTAACGCACCTCTGCAGAGGATACTGAATTGTGACTGTCACTCCTGTTCGGGAAGGGAGCTGCGAACGCGGCGAGGAAAGGAACTCCATGAAGTTCTAGTCAACTCTGTGAAGACTGACGGGCATAGTTTTCAGAATAAAATAAACCTTTTGAAGAAATGTTTATGAAAACTTGCATTTGCCTATGACTTTCTGGTCTGTGGCTGTAGCTAGTGCATGATACACCTATTTCCTAATATGAACTTGCTGAGTACGCTCGTACTCATCCCACTCTTAAATCCCCTGCTTAGCTATGGAGGCACCATAGGAGGAACTACCGTGGAACTCGAAGACAAAGAAGTCAACTGCAACAAGATGAAGAATACAATCAAAGGAGTCAATGGAGTCAACTTCGGCATCAGCTAGAGTGGAAACTTAGACTAGTACTAGAAGGGAACCTTTCCCTAATCCTAGCACCTAAGTAGCTAGAATTCTGTAGTAAGCCAGATATCTCTAAAAGCTTGAGTTAGCAATAGCTTATACTACGAGTCGTTCTTCTGGAGATTATTTGAAGTTTTACCTCACTAGGAGGCTGTGTTGATCTTCTGTAAACAGCTTGTGTATCCTTCTATAGACATACCTTGGACTCGCATATGTTTCTGTTGTACCACTCTGAGAGATGTAATATGAGTGGAACGGTGTTTCACTTGTGTTATGTCAACGACTTGTGTACTACACCATGCAGTGGTACGCTGGGTCATCACACTCTGCCTCTAGGCTGCACAGGATGGCACACTGAACTTGAGAGTACCGAATAGCCCGATTCTCGAAAACATTCTTTTCTTCCTCGGATACTGCAGGGGGTGGTGGGGGACCTAGTGGTGCTTCGAGCACATATTGCAGATTTCCGCCATTGAGGAAGATCCTCACATGACGGAACCAGTCGGTGAAGTTGCTACCATTGCTTTTAAGCTTTTCTTTCTCTAGGAACTGGTTAAAATTGATTGATGGGGACGCCATGATCTACAACATATATTTGCAATAGTTTAGACTAAGTTTATGACAAATTGAGTTCAAATTTTAATTTAACAAAAATTAAAAACTAGGTGAACTCCCACTCAAAACAATATCCCTCGCATTGTCTTAGTGATCACACGAACCAAATCCACCACACCAAGTCCGATCATCACGAGACACAATGTAACTTCAATGGCGAACACTCAAAGTGTTCATCATATCAATCATATGACTCATGCTCTACCTTTCAGTATCCCGTGTTCAGAGACCATGTCTGTACATGCTAGGCTCGTCAAGGCAACCTTAGTATCCGCGTGTGCAAATCTGGCTTGCACCCGTTGTATGCACATGTAGAATCTATCACACCCGATCATCACGTGATGCTTCGAAACGACAAGTCTTAGCAAAGGTGCTACTAAGGATGAACACTTTATAATCTTGATATTTAGTGAGAGGGATCATCTTATAATGCTACCGTCGCGATCTAAGCAATATAAGATGCATAAAACGATTAACATCACATGCAATTCATATGTGATATGATATGGCCCTTTTGTCTTTGCGCCTTTGATCTTCATATCCAAAGCACGGACATGATCCTCCATCATCAACGGGCATGATCTCCATCATCGTCGGTGTAGCACCAAGGTCAATGGCGCCGTCTTCATGATTGTTCTCCATGTAGCAACTATTACAACTACTTTGATAATACTACTCAACATGAAATTTAAAGACAACCATAAGTCTCCTGCCGGTTGCCACAATACAATAATGACCATCTCATACATATTCATCATCACATCATGGCCATATCACATCACCAAACCCTGCAAAAACAAGTTAGACGTCTATAATTTGGTTTGCATATTTTACGTGGTTTAGGGTTTTCGAGTAAGATCCAATCTACCTACGAACATGAACCACAACGGTGATACTATTGTTGTCAATAGAAAGAGTAAATTGGATCTTCACTATAGTGGGAGAGACAGACACCCGCAAAGCCACTTATGCAATACAAGTTGCATGTCGAGCGTGGAGCAAATCTCATGAACGCGGTCATGTAAAGTTAGCCCGAGCCGCTTCATCCCACTATGCCGCAAGATGCAAAGTACACGAACTAAAGACAACAAAGCATCAACGCCCACAAAACAATTGTGTTCTACAAGTGCAACCAATCTATGCATAGACACGACTCTGATACCACTGATGGGATTCGTAGCATAGAAAACAAAAAATTTCCTACCGCAAGAACGAAACACAAGCCAAGATCTAATCTAGTAGACTGTAGCAACGAGGAGATGAAGAGACTAACCCTCGAAGATTCGCAAAGCTTGATGAGATTAGATCTCGGGGTGGATGTAGTCGATCACTTGCCGCTTGCAAAAGCGCGTAGAAGATCTTGACGGTGCCACAATCGGGCAGCACCTCCGTACTCGGTCACACATACGGTGTTGATGAAGACGACGTCCTCCTCCCCGTTCCAGCGGACAGGGGAAGTAGTAGATCCTTGATACGTCCCCGACGTATCCATAATTTAAGTCGTTCCATGCTTGTTTTATGACAATACTTACATGTTTTGCTTGCACTTTATGATGATTTTATGCGTTTTCCGGAACTAACCTATTAACAAGATGCCACGGTGCCGGTTCTCGTTTTCTCGCTGTTTTGGTTCCGGAAAGGCTGTTCGGGCAATATTCTCGGAATTGGACGAAATCAACGCCAAACCTCCTATTTTTCCCGGAAGGCTCCGAACACCGAAGAAGAGTCGGAGAGGGGCCGGGGGGCCACCACACCACATGGCGGCGCGGGCCGGACCCCGGCCGCGCCGGCCTAGGGTGTGGCGCCCCGAGTGCCCCCTGCGCCGCCTCTTCGCCTATAAAATCCCTTTCGACCTAAAAACACCGGACCACTTGACGAAACTCCAGAAAGACTCCAGGGGCGCCGCCACCATCGCGAAACTCCAATTCGGGGGACAGAAGTCTCTGTCCTGGCACCTTGGCGGGACAGGGAAGTGGCCCCCGGAAGCCATCTCCATCAACGCCATCGCCTCCATCATGCTCCGTGAGTAGTCCCCCCATGGACTACGGGTTCTAGCTGTAGCTAGTTGGTACTCTCTCCCCCATGTACTTCAATACAATGATCTCATGAGCTGCCTTACATGATTGAGATTCATCCGATGTAATCGGTGTTGTGTTTGTCGGGATCCGATGGATTGTTACATTATGATTGTCTATCTACAAAGTTTATGAAGTTATTGTTGCTGCAATCTTGTTATGCTTAATGCTTGTCACTAGGGCCCGAGTGGCATGATCTTAGATTTGATCTCTATAATTATTGCTTAGATTGTATCTACAAGTTGTATGCACATGTCACTGTCCGGAACCAAAGGCCCCGAAGTGACGAAATCGGGACAACCGGAGGGGATGGCGGTGATGTGAGGGACACATGTTTTCACGGAGTGTTAATGCTTTGCTCCGGTGCTCTATTAAAAGGAGTACCTTAATATCCAGATAGTTTCCCTTGAGGCCCGTGCTGCCACCGGCTGGTAGGACAATAGATGTTGTGCAAGTTTCTCATTGCGAGCACGTACGACTATAATTGGAAAACATGCCTACATGATTAATGAATTGATGTTCTTTCTTAATGCCTTATCAATCCTATCAATTGCCCAACTGTAATTTGTTCACCCAACACTTGTTATTGGAGAGTTACCACTAGTGTAGATAGCTGGGAACCCCGGTCCATCTCTTATCATCATATACTCGTTCTACATGTCATTGGAAGTAGTATCAACTATTTTCTGGTGCCATTGCTCTCATATTGCTATTACTGCTGCCGTATTACTTGTTACTCTTGCTCTCATATTACTCGCTACTTTCACATCACCCCTGTTACTAGTGCTTTTCCAGTGCAGCTGAATTGACAACTCGGTTGTTAAGGCTTATAAGTATTCTTTACCTCCCCTTGTGTCGAATCAATAAATTTGGGTTTTACTTCCCTCGAAGACTGTTGCGATCCCCTATACTTGTGGGTTATCAAGACTATTTTATGGCGCCGTTGCCGGGGAGGCATAGCTCTACTCATAAGTTCACCTGGGGAGTACACTCTACCTCTCTCTCCGCTTTTATTTTATTTTGTCTTGCTAGTTTATTTCTCGTCTAGTTTATTTGTGCTTAGTTTATTTTCGTCTAGTTTTATTTTGCTTAGTTTACTTTTGCTTAGTTTCTTTTTGTCTTGTTTTATTTTCCCTATATATCCGAAAATCCATAAAAATTTGAAAAACCTAAAAATTAAAAACTGCTGTTATGGGAGAACCAACAACCTACTTGGAGCTTATGGAATGTTATAATTGTTATAGAGAATCAAGAACTGGTAAAATAATGAGTGCTATGATAGAAAAACTGAATACAATTGCTAAAATCTTGCTTAAACGCCATGATATAAAATGTTGCTCTCAACAGGATACTAAACATCTTAAATTTCAATGTGGCTTTAGTGAGGAATTTTTAATTAAGAACTATAATCGGAATTGCTATATTCATTATGGGTTCGAAGAGGTAGAACAATTTGTCTTATTTATGGGAGCCTCCGAGATAGAATCCTTCATGGTTGAGAATTATGAAACTTGTGTTGTTTGTAAGGACCTTAAAGATTATGTCTCTACTATCCTTAATTCTTGCATAGAATGCTACGAGTAGGAATCCTTATATCCTTGATTATAAAGAGAGACACATTAATGCACAAGAATGCACTCACAATTTGCGGAACCGGTGGAAGAAGAAATTGATGAACCTGAAAGCTCATTGGATGAAAAAGAGGAGGAAATTGATGAACTTGAAAGCTCATTGGATGAAAAAGAAGAAGAGAGCGACGAACAAAAGGAGGAAGAATGGATTAGCTACCCATGTCAACCTTCTAATGAGAGTAACTCTTTATCTCTTACACTATTTGATTGTCCTCCATGCTTACCGGAAGAGGTTGAATGTTATGTTCCTGTGGATTCTCTTGAAATATTTCCTATAAGTAAAACTTGTGAGAATAATTATGCTGCTTGTTATATATGATAATCCATGCTACTTTGATAAATCTTATGATAATGCTTTGTTTGTGCCTCGATGTCGAAATGCATGGTACTAAAGAATTTTGCTTGGCAAATGTTTATGATAAAGCTCTAGATGATGGTCCTATGTTACTTGATAATATTAATTGTAATACTAATGAAAATGGGATTGGAAAAGTATTGACTTTATTTAAGAGTCCCATATCTCTTGAGATTGATCGATCACCTTGTTATATTATTGATAAAAGTGAGTTTGGAAGTTTTAATTCCACTATTCTTGAACTTGATAAAAATTATGTGTTTGGAAATCATGAAAAGTATGCTGCATGTGATAGTTATATTGTTGAGTTTGTTCATGAAGCTACTGAAAATTATTATGAGAGAGGAAAATATGGTTGTAGAAATTTTCATGGTACTAATACACCTCTCTATATGCTTGAAATTTTTGAAGTTGTTCTTGTTTTATCTTCTTATGCTTGTCACTTTGTTCTTCATGAATTTATTTGTGTACAAGATTCCTTTGCATAGGAAGCATGTGAGACTTAAATGTGTTTTGAATTTGCTTCTTGATGCTCTCTTTTGCTTCAAATACTATTTCTTGTGAGTGCATCATTTAAAACTGCTGAGCCCATCTTGATGGCTATAAAGAAAGAACTTCTTGGGAGATAACCCATGTGTTATTTTGCTACAGTACTTTGTTTTATATTTGTGTCTTGGAAGTTGTTTACTACTGTAGCAACCTCTCCTTATCTTAGTTTTCTGTTTTGTTGTGCCAAGTGAAGTCTCTAATCGAAGGTTGATACTAGATTTGGATTTCTGCGCAGAAACAGATTTCTATCTGTCACGAATCTGGGCTTATTTCTCTGTAGGAAACTCAGAAAAATCTGCCAATTTACGTGCGTGATCCTCAGATATGTACGCAACTTTCATTAGTTTTGAGTTTTCTTATTTGAGCAACGGAAGTACCATTTTAAAATTCGTGTTTACTGGCTGTTCTGTTTTGGCAGATTCTGTCTCTGTTTTTTGCATTGTCTCTTGTGGACTTTATGTGAGGCTTTCTAGACGTGGAGATCTGTAGCTAATGTTTTATTGAGATCTTGCAATGTGTCACTACAGGACCAAGGTGGATTCAAGTTTTTTGAGTACTAACCCCTCTAATGAAGTTTATGAGAAGTTTGGTGTGAAGGAAGTTTTCAAGGGTCAAGAGAGGAGGATGATATATGATCAAGAAGAGTGAAAAGTCTAAGCTTGGGGATGCCCCCATGGTTCATCCCTGCATATTTCAAGAAGACTCAAGCGTCTAAGCTTGGGGATGCCCAAGGCATCCCCTTCTTCATCAACTTATCAGGTTTCTTCTATTGAAACTATATTTTTATTCGGTCACATCTTATGTGCTTTACTTGGAGCGTCTGTGTATTTTTATTTTTGTTTGTGTTTGAATAAAGATGGATCCTAGCAATCCTTGTTTGGGAGAGAGACACGCTCCGCTTTTTCATATGAACACTTGTTCTTCGTTTTACTTTTAATGTTCAATGATAAAAGTTGGAAGCTACAATACTTATTGGTATATGGTTGGAAATAGAAAATGCCTCATCATGTCTTGGATAATTTGACACTTGGCAATTGTTTTGAGCTCTCAAGTAGATCATGATTAAGTTTTTTCATGTAGTTTAAACCTATTAGTGGAGAACTACCGTAGAGCTTGTTGAAATTGGTTTGCATAATTGATCTCTCTTAGGGTCTAGATATTTTCTGGTAAAAGTGTTTGAGCAACAAGGAAGACAGTGTAGAGTATTATAATGCTTGCAATATGTTCTTATGTAAGTTTTGTTGTACCAGTTCATACTTGTGTTTGCTTCAAACAACCTTGCTAGCCTAAGCCTTGTATCGAGAGGGAATACTTCTCATGCATCCAAAATACTTGAGCCAACCACTATGCCATTTGTGTCCACCATACCTACCTACTATGTGGTATTTCCTGCCATTCCAAAGTAAATTGCTTGAGTGCTACCTTTAAACAATTCAAAATGCTTCTCAATTTGTGTCAATGTTTTATAGCTCATGAGGAAGTATGTGGTGTTTATCTTTCAATCTTGTTGGGCAACTTTCACCAATGGACTAGTGGCTTCATCCGCTTATCCAATAATTTTGCAAAAAGAGCTGGCAATGGGATTCCCAATCCCAAATTAATTAACCAAAATAGACACTCCTCCATGGTATGTGATTGTTGGACGGCACCCGAGGATTCGGTTAGCCATGGCTTGTGTAAGCAAAGGTGGGGAGGAGTGTCATCATAATAAAACTAAAATAAAAGGGCACTCCTTCATGGTATGAGATTGTTGGCAGGCACCCGAGGATTCGGTTAGCCATGGTTTGTGAAAGAAAGGTTGGAAGGAGTGCCACCCAAAAATAAAAATAATTCATGGGAGCCGCTCTTGAAGGTTTGTCTAGCAAGGGGGTTAGAGTGCCCACTACCATTCGTTGACAACAACAAACACCTCTCAAAACTTTACTTTTATGCTCTCTCTATGTTTTCAAAACCAAAGCTCTAGCACAAATATAGCAATCGATGCTTTCCTCTGCGAAGGGCCTTTCTTTTACTTTATGTTGAGTCGAGTTTACCTACTTCTTTCCATCTTAGAAGCAAACACTTGTGTCAACTGTGCATTGATTCTTACATACTTGCTTATTTGCATTCATCATATTACTTTGTGTTGACAAATATCCATGAGATATGCATGTTGAAAGTTGAAAGCAATCGGTGAAACTTATATCTTCCTTTGTGTTGCTTCGATGCCTTTACTTTGAACTTATTGCTTTACGAGTTAACTCTTGCGCAAGACTTTTGATGCTTGTCTTGAAAGTATTATTCATGAAAAGTTTTGCTATATGTTATCTACCTGTTAGCAACTATAGATCATTGCTTTGAGTCACTTCATTCATTTCATATGCTTTGTAATAGTATGATCAAGGTTATGTAAGTAGCATGTCACTACAGAAATTATTCTTTTTATCGTTTACCTGCTCGGGACGAGCGAGAACTAAGCTTGGGGATGCTGATACGTCCCCGACGTATCCATAATTTATGTCGTTCCATGCTTGTTTTATGACAATACTTACATGTTTTGCTTGCACTTTATGATGATTTTATGCGTTTTCCGGAACTAACCTATTAACAAGATGCCACAGTGCCAGTTCTCGTTTTCTGCTGTTTTTGGTTCCGGAAAGGCATGTTCGGGCAATATTCTCGGAATTGGACGAAATCAACGCCAAACCTCCTATTTTTCCCGGAAGGCTCCAGAACACCGAAGAAGAGTCGGAGAGGGGCCAGGGGGCCACCACACCACATGGCGGCGCGGGCCAGACCCTGGCCGCGCTGGCCTAGGGTGTGGCGCCCCCAGGTGCCCCCCTGCGCCGCCTCTTCGCCTATAAAATCCCTTTCGACCTAAAAACACCGGACCACTTGACGAAACTCCAGAAAGACTCCAGGGGCGCCGCCACCATCGCGAAACTCCAATTCGGGGACGAAGTCTCTGTCCCGGCACCTGGCGGGACGGGGAAGTGCCCCGGAAGCCATCTCCATCAACGCCATCGCCTCCATCATGCTCCGTGAGTAGTCCCCCCATGGACTACGGGTTCTAGCTGTAGCTAGTTGGTACTCTCTCCCCCATGTACTTCAATACAATGATCTCATGAGCTGCCTTACATGATTGAGATTCATCTGATGTAATCGGTGTTGTGTTTGTCGGGATCCGATGGATTGTTACATTATGATTGTCTATCCACAAAGTTTATGAAGTTATTGTTGCTTGCAATCTTGTTATGCTTAATGCTTGTCACTAGGGCCCGAGTGGCATGATCTTAGATTTGAGCTCTATAATTATTGCTTAGATTGTATCTACAAGTTGTATGCACATGTCATCTGTCCGGAACCAAAGGCCCCGAAGTGACGAAATCGGGACAACCGGAGGGGATGGCGGTGATGTGAGGGACACATGTTTTCACGGAGTGTTAATGCTTTGCTCCGGTGCTCTATTAAAAGGAGTACCTTAATATCCGAGTAGTTTCCCTTGAGGCCCGGCTGCCACCGGCTGGTAGGACAATAGATGTTGTGCAAGTTTCTCATTGCGAGCACGTACGACTATAATTGGAAAACATGCCTACATGATTAATGAATTGATGTTCTTTCTTAATGCCTTATCAATCCTATCAATTGCCCAATTGTAATTTGTTCACCCAACACTTGTTATTGGAGAGTTACCACTAGTGTAGATAGCTGGGAACCCCGGTCCATCTCTTATCATCATATACTCGTTCTACATGTCATTGGAAGTAGTATCAACTATTTTCCGGTGCCATTGCTCTCATATTGCTATTACTGCTGCTCGTGTTACTCGTTACTACTGCTCTCATATTATCGCTACTTTCACATCACCCTCGTTACTAGTGCTTTTCCAGGTGCAGCTGAATTGACAACTCAGTTGTTAAGGCTTATAAGTATTCTTTAGCTCCCCTTGTGTCGAATCAATAAATTTGGGTTCTACTTCCCTCGAAGACTGTTGCGATCCCCTATACTTGTGGGTTATCAATCCTCCTCGGAAATACCGGCAGCACGACGGCGTGGTGGCGGTGTGATACGCGTGAAGCACACGTCCGTTGGGAACCCCAAGTGGAAGGTATGATGCGTATAGAAGCAAGTTTCCCTCAGTATGAAACCAAGGTTATCGAACCAGTAGGAGCCAAGAAGCACGTGAAGCTTGTTGGTGGAGGAGTGTAGTGCGGCGCAACACCAGTGAAACCGGCGCCAACGTGGAACCTGCACAACACAATCAATATACTTTGCCCCAATGTAACAGTGAGGCTGTCAATGTCACCGGCTTGCTCAAAACAAAGGATTAAACGTATCGAGTGGAAGATGGTGTTTGTTTGCAAAGAACAGTAAGAATAATGATTGCAGTAGAATGTATTCAGATGTAAAAGAATGGACCGGGGTCCACAGTTCACTAGTGGTGTCTCTCCAATAAGATAACTAACAGGCTGGGTGAACAAATTACAGGTGGGCAATTGACAAATCAAGATTCAATACATATCAACGATGATTACTATGTGATTTAATCAGGGCATTACGACAAAGTACATAGACCGCTATCCAGCATGAATCTATGCCTAAATAATCCACCTTCGGGTTAGCATCCGCACCCCCTCCAGTATTAAGTTGTAAACAACATATAATTGCATTAAGTATGGTGCGTAATGTAATAAACACAAATATCCTTAGACAAAGCATCAATGTTTTATCCCTAGTAGCAACAGCACATCCACAACCTTAGAACCTCATCGTCACGATCCCAGATTTAATGGAGGCATGAAGCCACTATCGAGCATAATTACCCCCTCTTGGAGTTACAAGTATCAACTTGGCCAGAGCCTCTACTAGCAACGGAGAGCATGCAAGAACATAAACAACACATATATGATAGATTGATAATCAACTTAACATAGTATTCTAGATTCATCGGATCCCACCAAACACAACATGTAGCATTACAAATAGATGATCTTGATCATGTTAGGCAGCTCACAAGATCTATACAATGATAGCACAAGCGGAGAAGACAACCATCTAGCTACTGCTATGGACCCATAGTCCAAGGATGAACTACTCACGCATCAATCCGGAGGCGGGCATGATGATGTAGAGCCCCTCCGGTGATGATTCCCCTCTCCGGCAGGGTGCCGGAGGCGATCTACTGAATCCCCCGAGATGGGATTGGCGGCGGCGTCTCTGGAAGGTTTTCCGTATCGTGGCTCTCGGTACAGGGGTATTCGCGACGAAGGCTTTAAGTAGGCGGAAGGGCAACGCAGGGGGGCACACGAGGGCCCCACACAACAGGGTCGCGCGGCCAGGGGCCAGGCCGCGCCTCCCTAGTGTGTCGGCGCCTCGTGGCCCCACTTCCTTTCCCCCTCGGTCTTCTGGAAGCTTCGTGTAAAAATAGGACCCTGGGCGTTGATTTCGTCCAATTCGGAGAATATTTCCTTACTAGGATTTCTGAAACCAAAAACAGCAGAAAACAGCAATTGGCGCTTTGGCATCTTGTTAATAGGTTAGTGCCGGAAAATGTATAATAATGCTATAAAGTATGTATAAAACATTCAAGTATTGTCATAAAAGTAGCATGGAACATAAGAAATTATAGATACGTTTGAGACATATCAAGCATCCCCAAGCTTAGTTCCTACTCGTCCTCGAGTAGGTAAACGATAACACAAATAATTTCTGAAGTGACATGCTACCAACATAATCTTGATCAACATTATTGTAAAGCATATGAGATGAATGGAGTGATCTGAACAAAAGATTGCTAACAAAGATAATGACTAAACAAATGAATCATATAGCAAAACTTTTCATGAATAGTACTTTCAAGACAAGTATCAACAAGACTTGCATAAGAGCTAACTCATAAGCAATAAATTTAAAGTAGAATGCATTGAAGCAACACAAAGGATGATGAAGTTTCAGCGGTTGCTTTCAACTTGTAACATATATATCTCATGTATATTTGTCAACATAGAGTATTATAACAAGTGCAATAAGTAAACATGTAAGAATCAATGCACACAGTTAACACAAGTGTTTGCTTCTAAGATAGAAAGAAGTGGGTAAACTGACTCAACATAAAGTAAAAGAATGGCCCTTCGCAGAGGGAAGCATCGATTACTATTTTTGTGCTAGAGCTTTTGTTTTGAAAACATAGAAACAATTTTGTCAACGGTAGTAATAATTCATATGTGCTGTTCATAATACTTCCTACAAGTTGCAAGTCTCATGCATAGAGTACTAATAGTGCTCGCACCTTGTCCTAATCAGCTCGGATAACACGGATTATCATCACATGACATATGTTTCAACCAAGTGTCACAAAGGGGTACCTCTATGCCGCATGTACAAAGGTCTAAGGAGAAAGCACGCATTGGATTTCTTGCTTTTGATTATTCTCAACTTAGACATCCATACCGGGACAACATAGACAACAGATAATGGACTCCTCTTTTAATGCTTAAGCATTCAACAACAAATAATATTCTCATAAGAGATTGAGGTTGTATGTCCAAACTGAAACTTCCACCATGATACATGGCTTTAGTTGGCTTGACAAAGGATTAATTTGTCAATGCCTACAGATTGTAGACTAGGGTTTTGCTAGAAGTAGAGGGCAAGTAGATCTCGAAGGTTTCAGCCGAAAAGTACTCGTCGATTATGAAAACTAGGGTTCTGTTGACAATAGATTCGATCCTCTCTTCTTCCCTCGACTCCCCCTTATATAGAGGGTGGAGCCGAGGGTTTCATAATACACAAGTTACAGAGTTCGGGAGGGTTTCGTACCCAACCCGTAAGATTACAAATCTCTATCTTTCCTAATACAATCTATCTTTCCCTAACACTAAATGGGCTTCCAAGTCTTCTTATTTTTCGAGTCCTGGGCCTTTAGTAAACCCCGGGTACCATCTTTGGCAGGCCCATTGGGGATGCCTATGTCAGTAGCCCCCGAGATTTTTCTTTAATCGAAGAATCAGGGAAAATCTCCAATTTTACTCATTACATAATCTTTCGATATGCAAATATTATTTTGTACGGGGATATCGGTAGTTGGGGCTAGTTCATCCGACGGATCAGGTACTAGTTAACTGCTCTAGTGGCAATCCGCAAAAACCTACTTCAAGATCACGTCCCCGGACATGATCTCGGGATACTGGTGTAAACTTCGACAGGTGCCGCTTAAGGCCTTACCATTATGTCGAGTCCCAGTCATATTTTATCGGGTACCTAACGCGTCCGTTAGGATTGTTCTTCGTATCTGTTGATACGGAAAAAAGTAGCAATCCGCCATCAGAGACGGTGCCACGCCGCTCAGAACGGATCTGGGGTCTTACCTTCGCAAAGTTTTGCGGCATTCAGAGATTTATTCGTGACTTATAGCGCTCTGAGAATATATTGTCGAGTGCTTTTCGGCTGTTGGAATAGCATATTTTATCGAGTCATATTTGATGACTTATTTTGTCTTCCCGATGGGAGTATATGTAGAGTTATATGTGTAACTCGGAATATACTCACTTCTGTTTCTTTA
This sequence comes from Lolium rigidum, assembly GCF_022539505.1. NCBI lineage: Eukaryota > Viridiplantae > Streptophyta > Magnoliopsida > Poales > Poaceae > Lolium > Lolium rigidum. The sequence goes on from NC_061513.1 coordinate 92,504,937, forward strand.
TTTTGATCAAAATTCATCGGGCACGCGAACAGCGTTCCCGATGGGAGTAGCCCCCGAGGCTACAGCCAAGAACTTGTGCTTGGGTGTAGGCTCCACAGATTAATATCCTCTGCCGCTATATTTGTAATCCTTCTCAATATTTTTATATCTATCGGGTGCGCGACAAGCGCTCCCGATGAGAGTAGCCCCCGAGGCTATGAACAAATGCTTGCATTTGGTCATAGGCTCTCGCCATTTCTATCTTGTCATATTGGAAGTTTTCTATTTTTCCAAAGTAGCCCCCGAGCGATTGGGCAAAAACTTGTTATTTGATCAAAGGCTCTCGAAATAATCTTGCGTTGTCGATATTCTCGCCCGGCTTCTTAGTCGAGTTTTTCTCTTACCACAATGACGTCATTGCTGATGATAGCCACGATTTCTGTATTGGAAACATGCGAAAACAGCTCCTCTCACTGCCTTGTGGGTCCAAATTCCCCATCTGATTGACACGTCGTGCAAGTGGGGGACACACGTCCTCCACTTTTCCTGGCGCACGCACTGTGCCGTCTGTCGTTTCTTTTCTCAGTGAAAATCCCTTTTTACCCCTTGTCCACGTATAATCCATCTGCGCCACAATTTTTCTATCCAACGGTTGCATCGATTCACCGCACCTCTATTTAATTCCATCATCTTCTACCTCTGTCACTTTCGCTCGCGCCGCCCATATGTTCTTCCTCTGCAAAAGCTTTCCAACGCGCCCCAAAATTTCTTGTGCTCCCCCGCTCGCGCGCTCGTTGCTTCCACTCTTGTTGATGCCACCGCGCAAACTCACCAAGCACAACGCGCCCAAAGCAAAAATGGCAGCTGAAGATCTAGGAAACTTGGAGTGGGAGAGATCCAAGATCTCCCAGCAGGATATCAATATGCTGAAGAAGCTTGGCATCAGCGGGAAGCAAGATGCGATTTGCTTCCCCAAGGAAGAAAGCTACCCAGCTCCACCGATGCAATATCGGGTTAGTTTTGTCGACCATCTTATTCGTGGTCTTTCCACCCCTATCCATGACTTCCTTCGTGGGTTGCTGTTCATGTATGGACTGCAACTTCACCATCTCACTCCCAATTCCATTCTCCATATTGCTATTTTTATCACATTGTGTGAATCTTTCCTTGGTGTCTGATACGTCTCCAACGTATCGATAATTTCTTATGTTCCATGCTACATTATTGATGATATCTACATGTTTTACACACATTATATGTCGTATTTACGCATTTTCTGGAACTAACCTATTAACAAGATGCCGAAGAGCCGATTCTGTTGTTCTGCTGTTTTTGGTTTCGAAATCCTAGTAACGAAATATTCTCGGAATTGGACGAAATCAACGCCCAGGTTCCTATTTTGCCCGGAAGCATCCAGAACACCCGAGAGTCGCCAGAGGGAGGCCACGTGGGGCCCACACATGGTGGCGGCGCGGCCCAGGCCCGGCCGCGCCGCCCTAGTGTCTGGTGGCCCCAGACCCCCTCTGACCTTGCCCTTTCGCCTACTTAAAGCCTCCGTCGCGAAACCCCCAGTACCGAGAGCCACGATACGGAAAACCTTCCAGAGACGCCGCCGCCGCGAATCCCATCTCGGGGGATTCAGGAGATCGCCTCCGGCACCTCGCCGGAGAGGGATTCATCTCCCGGAGGACTCTTCATCGCCATGATCGCCTCCGGAGTGATGAGTGAGTAGTTCACCCCTGGACTATGGGTCCATAGCAGTAGCTAGATGGTCGTCTTCTCCTAATTGTGTTTCATTGTTGGATCTTGTGAGCTGCCTAACATGATCAAGATCATCTATCTGTAATACTATATGTTGTGTTTGTCGGGATCCGATGGATAGAGAATACTATGTTATGGTGATTATCAATCTATTACTTATGTGTTGTTTATGATCTTGCATGCTCTCCGTTACTAGTAGAGGCTCGGCCAAGTTTTTACTCTTAACTCCAAGAGGGAGTATTTATGCTCGATAGTGTGTTCATGCCTTCATTGATACCGGGACGGTGACCGAAAGTTCTAAGGTTGTGATGTGCTTGTTGCCACTAGGGATAAAACATTGATTCTATGTCTAAGGATGTAGTTGTCGATTACATTACGCACCATACTTAATGCAATTGTCTGTTGCTTTGCAACTTAATACTGAATGGGGTTCGGATGATAACCTGAAGGTGGACTTTTTAGGCATAGATGCAGTTGGATGGCGGTCTATGTAGTTTGTCGTAATGCCCAATTAAATCTCACTATATTTATCATATCATGTATATGCATTGTTATGCCCTTTTCTATTTGTCAATTGCCCGACTGTAATTTGTTCACCCAACATGCTTTTATCTTATGGGAGAGACACCTCTAGTGAACTGTGGACCCCGGTCCTATTCTTTACATCGCATACAATCTATCGCAATACTTGTTTTACTATTTTTTTGCAAACAATCATCTTCCACACAATACGGTTAATCCTTTGTTACGGCAAGCCGGTGAGATTGACAACCTCACCTGTTTCGTTGGGGCAAAGTACTTTGGTTGTGTTGTGCAGGTTCCACGTTGGCGCCGGAATCCCTGGTGTTGCGCCGCACTACATTTCGCCACCATCAACCTTCAACGTGCTTCTTGGCTCCTCCTGGTTCGATTAAACCTTGGTTTCTTTCTGGGGGAAAACTTGCTGTTGTGCGCATCATACCTTCCTCTTGGGGTTCCCAACGAACGTGTGAGTTACACGCCATCAAGCTCTTTTTCTGGCGCCGTTGCCGGGGAGATCAAGACACGCCTGCAAGGGGAGTCTCCACTTCTCAATCTCTTTACTTTGTTTTTGTCTTGCTTTATTTTATTTACTACTTTGTTTGCTGCACCTAAACAAAACACACAAAAATTAGTTGCTAGTTTTACTTTATTTATTGTCTTGCTCTCTATATCAAAAACACAAAAAAATTAGTTACTTGCATTCAGTTTACTTTTGTTATCATGTCTAGTTCTGTACTTGTTACTTCTTCACCTAAGGAATTAGTTTTTACTTTTAAACAAGGGGATGAGGAAAGTTTTAAAGATGCTTGGTCCAGGATTTTTACTTCTTATCGTAAAACTGAACCTCAAATGACTCTAAGTTTGCTCCTTAGTAATTTTTATTTTGGTCTTATGATTCGCTATAGATATGCCTTGGATGCTCTAGTGGGAGGAGATTTCCTTCATTGTAATGGGGATCAAGCTTTTAATGCCATAAAGAAGTTGGTTGCATCACATGATTCAGCTAATAACTTTGATTCAGCCCTTATTAGCATTTATAATAGATTAAACACCCTTGAAACAAGTGCATCTCGCCTAAATGAAAATTATGGATATATTCGTAACCCTCTTGATCAAGTTTTAGTGAACTCTGAACCTTCATTGTGGAATCCTACTATTAAAATTGTCATAGGTAATCAAACTCTTCATGCTAATTGTGATATTATGACTCGAATTCTGCCTAATGCCTAAGAGTATTCATAAATCATTGAAACTTTGGGAATTCGCTGAAGGGGGAGAAGGAATAACTCTTATTGATAACTCTGTTATAATTCCTAAAGGGATAGCTGCGGGTGTGCATACAACCATTCTTGGGAGAACAATATCCATTGATTACCTTGTCATTGAATGCGCAGAAACAGGACAAATCACACTCGGAAGATCCCTGCTGAAACTATTGGGAGCAGTCATAGACGTGAGAGAAGGCACCTTAAAATTCACCTCTACACCCGGGGGTAGCCATATATTCCCTAAGCCAAAGAGTAAGAAAGAGGACAAGAAAGGTATGGAACACTTCCCTAGAAAGAGAATGAAGTTGCCTTTTGATTCTATTATTAGAACAAGTTATGATGTTGATGCTTCTACTCTTGATGTTACTTGATTTGCACTTTCTGCGCCTAGCTGAAAGGCGTTAAAGAAAAGCGCTTATGGGAGACAACCCATGTTTTTACTACAGTACTTTGTTTTATATTTGAGTCTTGGAAGTTGTTTACTACTGTAGCAACCTCTCCTTATCATGTTTTTGTGCCAAGTAAAGTTTCTATGTTAAAGTTGATGTTATATTTGGGATCGCTGCGCAGAAACAGCATTGTTGTCTGTCACGAATTCTGGCACAAGTCTCTGTAGAAAATTTTAAAAAATCTGCCAATTTACGAGCATGATCCTCAGATATGTACGCAACTTTCATTAGTTTTGAGTTTTTCCATTTGAGCAAGTCTGGTGCCATTTTAAAATTCGTCTTTACGAACTGTTCTGTTTTTGACAGATTCTGCCTTTTATTTCGCATTGCCGTATTTGCTATATTGAATGAATTTCTTTGATCCACTAATGTCCAGTAACTTTGTGCAATGTCCAGAAGTGTAAAGAATGATTGTGTCACCTCTGAATATGTGAATTATTAATTGTGCACTAACCCTCTAATGAGTTTGCTTGAAGTTTGGTGTGAAGGAAGTTTTCAAGGGTCAAGAGAGGAGTATGATATACTATGATCAAGAGGAGTGAAAGCTCTAAGCTTGGGGATGCCCCCGTGGTTCATCCCTGCATATTTTAAGAAGACTCAAGCGTCTAAGCTTGGGGATGCCCAAGGCATCCCCTTCTTCATCGACAACATCATCAGGTTCCTCCCCTGAAACTATATTTTTATTCAGTCACATCTTGTGTTCTTTGCTTGGAGCGTCGATTTGTTTTTGTTTTTGTTTTTGTTTGAATAAGATGGATCCTAGCATTCACTTTGTGGGAGAGAGACACGCTTCGCTGTTGCATATGGACAAATATGTCCTTAGGCTTTACTCATAATGTTCATGGCGAAGTTTCTTCTTCGTTAAATTGTTATATGGTTAGAATTGGAAAATGCTACATGTAGTAATTCTAAAATGTCTTGGATAATGTGATACTTTGCAATTGTTGTGCTCATGTTTAAGCTCTTGCATCATATACTTTGCACCCATTAATGAAGAAATACATAGAGCTTGCTAAAGTTTGGTTTGCATATTTGATCTCTCTAAGGTCTAGATAATTCTAGTATTGAGTTTTGAACAACAAGGAAGACGGTGTAGAGTCTTATAATGTTTACAATATGTCTTTTATGTGAGTTTTGCTGCATCGGTTCATCCTTGAGTTTGCTTCAAATAACCTTGCTAGCCTAAACCTTGTATCGAGAGGGAATACTTCTCATGCATCCAAAATCCTTGAGCCAACCACTATGCCATTTGTGTCCACCATACCTACCTACTACATGGTATTTCTCCGCCATTCCAAAGTAAATTTCTTGAGTGCTACCTTTAAAATTCCATCATTCGCCTTTGCAATATATAGCTCATGGGACAAAATAGCCTTAAAAACTATTGTAGTATTGAATATGTACTTATGCACTTTATCTTTTATTAAGTTGCTTGTTGTGCGATAACCATGCTTCTGGGGACGCCATCAACTATTCTTTGTTGAATATCATGTGAGTTGCTATGCATGTCCGTCTTGTCTCGAAGTAAGAGAGATCTACCACCTTAATGGTTGGAGCATGCATATTGTTAGAGAAGAACATTGGGCCACTAACTAAAGCCATGAATCATGGTGGAAGTTTCAGTTTTGGACATATATCCTCAATCTCATATGAGAATAATAATTGTTGTCACATGCTTATGCATTAAAGAGGAGTCCATTATCTGTTGTCCATGTTGTCACGGTATGGATGTCTAAGTTGAGAATAATCAAAAGCGAGAAATCCAAAATGCGAGCTTTCTCCTTAGACCTTTGTACAGGCGGCATGGAGGTACCCCTTTGTGACACTTGGTTGAAACATGTGCATTGCGAAGATCCGGTAGTCCAAGCTAAGTAGGACAAGTTGCGGGCACTATTAGTATACTATGCATGAGGCTTGCAACTTGTAAGATATAATTTACATAACTCATATGCTTTATTACTACCATTGACAAAATTGTTTCATGTTTTCAAAATAAAAGCTCTAGCACAAATACAAGCAATCGATGCTTTCCTCTTTGAAGGACCTTTCTTTTACTTTTATTGTTGAGTCAGTTTACCTATCTCTCTCCACCTTAAGAAGCAAACACTTGTGTGAACTGTGCATTGATTCCTACATACTTGCATATTGCACTTGTTATATTACTTTATATTGACAATATCCATGAGATATACATGTTATAAGTTGAAAGCAACCACTGAAACTTAATCTTCCTTTGTGTTGCTTCAATACCTTTACTTTGATTTATTGCTTTATGAGTTAACTCTTATGCAAGACTTATTGATGCTTGTCTTGAAGTACTATTCATGAAAAGTCTTTGCTTTATGATTCAGTTGTTTACTCATGTCATTACCATTGTTTTGATCGCTGCATTCATTACATATGTTTACAAATAGTATGATCAAGATTATGATGGCATGTCACTTCAGAAATTATCTTTGTTATCGTTTTACTCGCTCGGGACGAGCGGAACTAAGCTTGGGGATGCTGATACGTCTCCAACGTATCGATAATTTCTTATGTTCCATGCTACATTATTGATGATATCTACATGTTTTACACACATTATATGTCGTATTTACGCATTTTCTGGAACTAACCTATTAACAAGATGCCGAAGAGCCGATTCTGTTGTTTCTCGCTGTTTTTGGTTTCGAAATCCTAGTAACGAAATATTCTCGGAATTGGACGAAATCAACGCCCGGGTTCCTATTTTGCCCGGAAGCATCCAGAACACCGAGAGTCGCCGGAGGTAGGCCACGTGGGGCCCACACATGGTGGCGGCGCGGCCCGAGCCCCGGCCGCGCCGCCCTAGTGTCGGTGGCCCCGGACCCCTCTCGACCTTGCCCTTTCGCCTACTTAAAGCCTCCGTCGCGAAACCCCCGATGCCGAGAGGCACGATACGGAAAACCTTCCGGAGACGCCGCCGCCGCGAATCCCATCTCGGGGGATTCAGGAGATCGCCTCCGGCACCCTGCCGGAGAGGGGATTCATCTCCCGGAGGACTCTTCATCGCCATGATCGCCTCCGGAGTGATGAGTGAGTAGTTCACCCCTGGACTACGGGTCCATAGCAGTAGCTAGATGGTCGTCTTCTCCTAATTGTGCTTCATTGTTGGATCTTGTGAGCTGCCTAACATGATCAAGATCATCTATCTGTAATACTATATGTTGTGTTTGTCGGGATCCGATGGATAGAGAATACTATGTTATGGTGATTATCAATCTATTACTTATGTGTTGTTTATGATCTTGCATGCTCTCCGTTACTAGTAGAGGCTCGGCCAAGTTTTTACTCTTAACTCCAAGAGGGAGTATTTATGCTCGATAGTGTGTTCATGCCTTCATTGATACCTGGGACAGTGACCGAAAGTTCTAAGGTTGTGATGTGCTGTTGCCACTAGGGATAAAACATTGATTCTATGTCTAAGGATGTAGTTGTCGATTACATTACGCACCATACTTAATGCAATTGTCTCGTTGCTTTGCAACTTAATACCGAATGGGGTTCGGATGATAACCTCGAAGGTGGACTTTTTAGGCATAGATGCAGTTGGATGGCGGTCTATGTACTTTGTCGTAATGCCCAATTAAATCTCACTATATTTATCATATCATGTATATGCATTGTTATGCCCTTTTCTATTTGTCAATTGCCCGACTGTAATTTGTTCACCCAACATGCTTTTATCTTATGGGAGAGACACCTCTAGTGAACTGTGGACCCCGGTCCTATTCTTTACATCGCATACAATCTACCGCAATACTTGTTTTACTATTTTCTGCAAACAATCATCTTCCACACAATACGGTTAATCCTTTGTTACAGCAAGCCGGTGAGATTGACAACCTCACTGTTTCGTTGGGGCAAAGTACTTTGGTTATGTTGTGCAGGTTCCACGTTGGCGCCGGAATCCCTGGTGTTGCGCCGCACTACATTTCGCCACCATCAACCTTCAACGTGCTTCTTGGCTCCTCCTGGTTCGATTAAACCTTGGTTTCTTTCTGAGGGAAAACTTGCTGCTGTGCGCATCATACCTTCCTCTTGGGGTTCCCAACGAACGTGTGAGTTACACGCCATTGGTGTCCAACCCAATTGGTCTCTTTGGAAACGTATCTTCTTCTGTCGCCGTAACGGTTCTCCCAACGTCGCCTACAACATAGGTGGCGTTGTAATCTGTGTCCGTCCTGACGTTGAATATTTCGACGTTAAATTCCCTGATTCTGTTCAAGGATGGCGCAAGAAATGGTTATACATCCGTGAGGAAAACCACGGCTCTGTAGAGGACAACATTCCTCCTTTTGATGGTGCCGAAAAAATCTGTCATCGCCGATCTTGGGATGCCGATGCTACCGACGCAGAAAAAGCGGCGACAGAGGCCCTGATGAGACGGATCCACGAGCTTCAAAATACTCGAGGACAAGAGTTATCAGGTGTCCAAATCACGGCATACTTCCTTAGGATTAGGGTGCAGCCTCTTCAAGCTCGCAAAAATCCCCTTTGGATGTATGCTGGCGAAAAGGATGTGGATCGCTTGTCGGTTGACTTGTCTGTCAATGACTTGGCGAAACTTGTCCGAAAAATTTCGTCGCTGAGCAAGAAAGACAATGTCCCGACGTCTTGCGGTGTGACGCCATACAGCGCCAGCAACGCACTCCCACAGGTAATTTTTTTGTTCATGTCTTTGCTTTACTTCTATCCTTTTTTCATCATACACTGCATACCGACATTTTTCCTGTTTTTTGGGATAGAACCACGTGACGGCGTCGCCTCTTCCTCCCCTTCCCGAAGGTGGAGAAGTTGAAGAAAGGGCCGTTGTCACTGACGAGAACCAGGCTACATCTCGCCCTGAGAGTGAAGCCGTAATTTCTCGAAAACCTGCGGTATCCTCTGAAAAGGACGCCGAGGCTGAAGCAACTTCTTCGACACGCTCTCCTCCTTCAGCTGCTTCTCCCAGGAACAAAAGGAAAAGAGATGAGGCTGTCGACACCGGTACCTCCAAAGCCGGTGCTTCCTGTGCTGAAAAAACTGCACCCAATGCCGAGGAAGAGACTTTCTATCTTTATGATGCTGCTCTTGTCAGCTCGTGAGTTCTTTGAAATTGCTATGTACTGCATTTTTCCCTTTGTCGATGCTTTTTTGAAATTGCTATTTTATCTTGTCGCTATATTTATTGCAGTGACGAGGAAGAGGAAGATGCACCTATTGACGAGACTGCTCGAACGAGCACGTCTCGTACTTTAGTTGTCTCAGAAGCTCGTCCTGATGGCGACGAAACTTCACCTCCTCCACAAAACCCTGAACGTTCAGCACCAGCTGTAAGCCCCCGAGCTCCTTCCCCGAAGAGAGCCAGGGTGGAATCATCCAAGGAACCAACCCTATTAGCTGGTTGTTCCTCGACTCCCTTGATGGAAGAGGTAAATTGTTCTTGTTTATCCTGTATTGACTTTTTGTTTTGAATTTCCCTCTTTTGCTCTTTGATGTCGACTTTTTCTTCTTCCTATATTGACCCTTTTTGCACGGTAATCTCTTCAGCCTTTATGAAAGAGCTCGTCCGCTTCGGTACCCAATTTATCGGGTACCGCGATTATGCCGGCGAACTTGAAGGTACCTACTTGCTCTGTCCATCTTTCCTTGTCGAGTATCCTTGTCACTATTTTGTGTTGCAATGCTTATCTGTCTTATGTTGGCAGAGAAACTGGCAGAAGCCAACAAACATGCTGACGCCCTCGCTATTGAGTTAGAGCAAAGCGAGAGTGCGCACACGAAAACCGTCGAGGATCTTCAAAAAAGACTCGACGATGCAAAAAGGGCTCTAGAAGAAAATGTAACTCAACATTCTGCTCGAGAAGAAGAGATCCTCAGTCGACTAGAAACGCAGAGTCGACGTTTTGTTAGTAAGTCTTCACCCCCTTGCTGCTTTCTCGCGTCGTGTTTTGGCTTCCCCCCTTTTTTTCCTTTTGATAATCCTCTTTTTTTATGCTTTAAGCAGGAAGAACACACCAAGAGTACGAGCTGGAAAATCCTGAAGATGACGAGCTTCTGGACGCGCTTTCTCTCCTGGAAATCCATGGTACGGAAGCTCGTAACGGACTAGCTGAAGCTGAGGCTGGACTGTCGCGGCTTTTCCCATATTTCTTCCATAAAAAGGAGGAACCCGCAGTTTTCCTTGATCTCGCCAAGTGCTTCACTGGAAATGAAGACCTTGGACTCCAACTTCGTCAAGAAGGACTAAAGGTTGGCGTCGAAGGTACAATGGCGTTGATTGCAGAGAGTCAACAACAAGTCGACTGGTCGAGAGTTGGCGACACGGGGAAAATCGAAACGAAGAAGTGGCAGTCGCTAATTAAAGCGGCGAAGCCCAATTCAAAGAAGATCCTCGCCACTCTTGGATATAAGCCAGCACCTGCTCCAAGTTCTGCAAAGCCGGAGGTCAAGTAGACCACTTTTGCTTTTTCCTTTTAGTTTGTCTCTCCTTTTGGCATTGTCGCCGTAGTGTTCTTTGGCGATGATTGCTTCAGTGATTCTCTAGGGGTCCTTCTTTTGTAATAGACATGTATATATTTTGAGAATGAATGAAAATCTCTCTTTGTTCTATGATTGATGTCGAAATCTTTGTTTTCAGTTGATTTTTGACAACTATACTTCAACTCCTGGTCCCTCCGAGGTTTTTCCTTCGTCTCATTCGAAGAAAACCACTGTCGCTGTCGATTTTATTGAAGATTCTTTGAATAAAAACATTGCGCAAGATTGGGAAGAACTTCGACAACAGCTTCAGTCCACGAAAAAACAGTCACTTATGCTCATGGAACAATCTCGCAAATCTTCTGAGAGGGAAAAAATTGCACTCCAACAAGCTCAGGATGTTGTAGCTGAAAAGGATTCCGCCATTGCTGAAGCTGCTGCGGCTACTTCTCGAGAGAATTTTATGCTTCAGCTGCTGACGGATGCTAGCTTGGATATGGCAGGTGCGCTTCATTATCTTTGTCGTGCTTTATTTTTCTTTTTTGCTTGCCTCTTCATTGCCCGCTAATTCTTCCAAAAATAGGTTCTTTCTTGGATGCTACAACTGAAGATGAGCGTGTCGAGGCTCGATCCAATGTACTTCTGAAACTTGCGCATGATCATGGTTCGAATTTTTGGGGCACGCCTGAACGGACTCGCCAAATTGTTAGGTTTCAGGATCGTGCCCTCCAGGTTCGCGATTATCTCGACTTCTGTACAAGGACTTTGTCTCTGGTTTATGGCACCATGTTTCCTCGCAATAAAATGCCGGAGACTCTTCCTGCTTTAATGGACAAATTTCGGGATGCTCCTCGAATCCACGGCTTTGTGCGAGCCCAATTAGCTGCTGGCGCAAGGTTTGTTATGATCATGATTAAAATCTGCTACCCGAAGTTAGACGTGGGTCAAGTTGTTCCAAAGTGCTTGGCCAAGATGGCGAAGAGGAGGAAAAACTTCAGCAAATATGACGACGTTGTGACCCCTGTTGCCGAAGATATGATGGATAAACTTCTTCGGATGGACTCTGAATTCTTCGTGAAGGGTAGCTACGCTGAGCATAACACTCGTGCTATAAATAATGAGCGGTTGACAATAGATAATATACTGGGCAACCCTTGAAGATAGGTTATTCCGAGAATTGTATCTCGTGTATGTAATCTGTATTGTAAAGTCACTATATTTTTATTTTCAACGCCGAGCCCCCGGGCGTTTTGTTAGTGATATTTTTGTTTTATAATGCGAGGTTGTCCCAAGGCAAAATAAATTATACTGTGTACTATTTTTGTGGGTACGAGCTCCCGAACTGTATTTTGGCGAGGTATTTTATACCAAGTTGAGATGTTTTTGCGAGTTGTATTTTGTCGGCACTGTGTATATATATATTGTATCTTCTAGGGGGAAGCCCCCGAGTCTGTCGAAAAGATATATAATTCCACTATCTTTATTATATTTCAGCACCGCGAGCCCGCCTCATTAAAAACCTTTCCCGGCCCCACTCGGTGCCCCGAAAAAGAAAAAGAGTGCGTCTGAAAACTCGCGGGCGTTTCAGTACATTGTATGTTTACAGAGGAGACTATATTTCGGCATCTAAGCGTAAAAACGCCTGAGCTGCGCCACGTTCCAAGGATTTGGCTCGGCAATCCCCGTCTTCTTGTCCTTGATTATGTATGCTCCTCCTTCGATTACTTCTGAGACGATGTAAGGTCCAAGCCATGGTGACTCGAGTTTTTCATGACTTTTTTGATTGAGTCGTAAAACCAAGTCTCCAACTTGAAAAGATCGTGGTCACAATCGTCGGTTGTGGTAGTTTTTCAGGTCCTGTTGGTATTTGGCGACTCGTGATTATACTTCGTCTCGAGCCTCATCAAGTACGTCGACATCATCATCCAAAGCTTTTCTCGAAGTTTCTTCATCATATTCTGTAACTCTTGGAGAATCATGTTCTATTTCTATCGGCAGGACTACTTCGGCTCCATGGACCAGGAAAAACGGCGTCTCCTGCGTCGCCGTGTTTGGTGTTGTTCGAATACTCCACAACACGCTTGGCAGCTCCTCTGGCCAAGTATGCCAAGCTTTTTCCAATGGTCCCAACAGGCGCTTCTTGATACCATTGCAGATGATGCCATTGGCCTTCTCGACTTGACCGTTGGTCTGTGGATGTGCGACAGACGCAAAACTCAGTTTGATGCCCACTTCTGCACAATATGCTTTGAACTCCTTGGACGTAAAGTTACTGCCGTTGTTTGTGACGATGCTATGAGGGACTCCAAATCGAAAGACGATGCTTTTCACAAACTTGATTGCCGACGCGCCGTCCGGTGAATTTATCGGCTTTGCTTCTATCCATTTAGTAAATTTGTCGACAGCAACGAGCATATACTCATATCCTCCTGGCGAAGCTTTGTGTAGTTTGCCCACCATATCGAGACCCCATTGAGCGAAGGGCCAAGACAATGGGGTTAGCATCAGTTCTGCTGCCGGCGAGTGAGGTTTGGCGGCAAATCTTTGGCACGCATCGCAAGTTCGCACTATTTCCTTCGCGTCCTCAATTGCTGTTAACCAATAAAATCCTACCATGAAGACTTTGGCCGCAATAGCTCGACTGCTTGCATGATGCCCGTATATTCCTTCGTGTACATCTTTCAGGATTATTCTTCCTTCTTCGGGTGTGACGCACCTTTGTAGCACTCCCGAAATACTTCGCTTATACAACTCCCCTTTTATCACAGTGAAAGCCTTAGATCGTCTAATTACTCGCCTCGCTTCGACTGGATCGTCGGGTATTGCTTTCCTTAGGATGTATGATATGTACGCCTGCATCCATGGAATTTGCACCATCATAACTAGCTCCTGTTCCTCTTCTTCTTCCAATGATTCTTCTGTAACACTCGAGGGTTTTCCTTCCTTCTCCTTCTTCTTTGGTTTCATTGGCTTTGTTGACCTCTCGCTTATTTCTTCCCGGAACACGCCTGGAGGAATTGCGAGACATTGCGACCCGATGTTTGCAAGAACGTCGGCTTCATCATTGCTCAATCTGCTAATGTGATTTACCTCGCATCCATCAAACAGCTTTTCTAGCTCGTTATACATCTCCTTGTATGCTATCATACTTTCGTTGACTGCATCACATTGATTCATAACCTGCTGTGCCACCAATTGTGAGTCGCCAAAGATTTTTAATCGGGTTGCACCGTAAGCTTTCGCCATCTTCATCCCGTGTATGAGAGCTTCATATTCTGCTTCATTGTTAGACGCGTTTGGGAACGTCATCCGTAAAACATACTTCAATTTTTCGCCTTCAGGTGATATTAGTATCACGCCTGCTCCAGCACCTTCCAACCTTTTGGACCCATCAAAGTTCATAGTCCAGGTTCTCGATAAATCTGGAGGTCCTGTATTTTGCAGCTCCATCCACTCTGCGATGAAGTCTGGTAAAATTTGTGATTTTATTGCTTTTCTTTTTTCGTACGTGATGTCCCGAGGGGAAAGCTCGATTCCCCAAAGGGAGACACGACCCGTAGCTTCTGGGTTGTTTAGTATATTTGATAGGGGAGCTTCATTGACCACTACTATCGGGTGCGCCGAGAAATAATGTCGCAGTTTTCTGGCTGTTGTAAATACTCCATACGCCAGCTTCTGGTATTGCGGGTACCTCTGTTTTGAAGGTGACAGTACTTCACTGATGAAAGATACTGGCCTTTGTACTCCATGAAGTTTTCCTTCTTCCTCCCTTTCGACTACCAGAACCGTGCTGACCACCTGAGGTGTGGCTGCGATGTACAGCAGGAGGGGTTCCTTATCTTTAGGCGCCACCAAAATTGGTGGTGTCGAAATTGTGCGCTTGAGATTCTCGAAAGCTCTATCTGCTTCCTCGTTCCACTGAAATTTCTCTCCTTGTTTGATTAGTGCATAGAACGGCAGCGCTTTTTCTCCCAACCTGGCGACGAATCTGCTTAAAGCTGCGACTCGCCCCGTCAGTTGTTGTATTTCTTTCAACTTCGTCGGCTTTCTCATAGTTACGATGGCCTGTATTTTTTCTGGGTTGGCTTCAATCCCTCTTGCTGATACTAAGAACCCGAGAAGTTCTCCCGCAGGAACGCCAAAAGAGCACTTTGTCGGGTTTAACTTAAGGCAGAACTTGTCGAGGTTGTCGAAGGTTTCCTTCAAATCTTCGATCAATGTTGACCCCTTCTTTGATGTTATCACGACATCGTCAATGTAGACTTGTACATTTTTTCCAATTTGTGTTGCAAGGCACTTCTGCATCATCCGCTGATATGTTGCTCCCGCGTTTTTCAAACCAAAGGGCATTGTTTTGTAACAGAACACGCCGTAAGGTGTTATGAACGCTGTCTTGGCTTCATCATCTTCTTTTAGTCTGATCTGGTTATAACCAGAGTATGCGTCCAAGAAGGAAAGACGTTCACATCCTGCCGTGGAGTCGATGATTTGATCGATCCTTGGGAGGGGAAAGTGATCCTTAGGACAGTGTTTATTGAGACACGTAAAGTCGACACACATGCGAAGGACTTTCATGTGTTTCTTCGGCACCATCACTGGGTTAGCTACCCACGTGGCTTCTGTAGATATCTCTTTGATAAAACCAGCATCCTTGAGTCGATCTATTTCTGATAGCATAGCTTTGCGGTTTGGTTCCGAAAAACATCGCAAAGGTTGTTTGATTGGTCTCGCGAGAGGATCCAAGTTAAGGTGGTGCTCGGCAAGTTCCCTGGGTACTCCTGGCATGTCAGCTGGACACCATGCGAAGATTTTCCAGTGCTCACGGAGGAACTCGACAAGCGCGCTTTCCTATGCGAGGTCCATGTTTGTTGCAATGGACGTCGTTTTCTTCGGGTCTGTCGGGTGGATCTGCACCTCTTTTGAATCCTTGGTAGTATTGAAGGTTGGTTCCTTGAGTGACCTCCGTGCATCTGGCAGCACATCATAGTCAGTGAATCTTGGCGCCATATATTCTGCTTGCATCCCGAAAGTTTCTGATAGTCGATGAAAATCCTTGTCGCACTTATCAGATAGCGCGAAGCTTCCCTTAATTGTGATAGGTCCCTTGGGCCCAGGCAACCTCCACAATAAGTACGTATAATGAGGTACCGCCATAAACCTGGCATATGCTGGTCGACCCAACAAAGCGTGATATTGCGACGGGAAATCCACAACTTCGAACTCCAGATTCTCTATCCTGTAATTTTCTCGGGTCCCAAACTGAACGTCAAGATTGATCTTGCCCAAAGGGTAACTTGGCTTTTCTGGTGTGATCCCATGGAAACGTGTATCAGTTGGTTTCAGGTTTGCCAAGGATATACTCATCTTCCTCAATGTATCTGCATACATAAGGTTTAAACTGCTGCCACCATCTATAAAAACTCTCGACACGTCAAAACCAGCAATTACTGCGGGTAAGATTAGTGCAGATTGTCCTGGTCGAGGAACTTGCTGCGGATGATCCGCAATTGTGAAGCCAATGTCTTGTCCCGACCAATTTAGGTACTCAACTGTTGGTGGAGGCATCTTCTCTGCCATGAACACTTGCCGCGAGATTACCTTCTGCGCCATGTTAGATGGCCTAGCTTTTTGAATCATCGAGACCGCACCGTTGGAGTTGGGATCCAAATATGGAGGTGGATGTGGTGCTGCCGCTATTCTGAGCTGGTGCCGATTTTCATCCGTAATTGCGGGAGGAGGTGGGAGGTGGATCTCACTCCTTGGCCCCTGTGGATTTCTGTTCATTGCTTGGGCATTTGCAATTCCTGCGGCTCGCAACATTGCCTGAAAATTGCGGCAGTCTTTTTGGAGATGCCCTGACTGCCTTTTTCCGTTGCTGTCGAGATAAAAGTGCATCTGACACGGTCCGTTCATCATCTCCTCGGGGGACACATAAGGTCTTTGAAACCTTGGTCCATTATTTTGCCTGTTACCGCGAGAATCACCTCTATTGTCACCTTGTTGCTCATTACTCCTTTGGTAATCATCTCGACTATTCCCTCCAGAGTTTACTCGGAAACCAGCCGATATATGGCCAGGAGCGTCATTGTTGTAGAACTGGCGAGAAAATCTCCTTCTATTTTGAAAATCTCGACCACGATCCTCTTCTGGCGACCTATGTTGCTTGTTATATATTGCGTCTTCTCCATCTGCCCACGTGTTGGATATCTCCATCAGTGCTGATATTGTCTTAGGGTTGGTTCTCCCTAAGTCCTCGACGAAATCTCCCCGCCGGATTCCTGCCACAAACGCGTCTATTGCTCTCTCGTCAGATATATCCTCTGCCGAGTTTTTAATAATGTTCCACCTCTGTATATATTTCCTCATTGACTCGTCGTGTTTCTGTCGGCACGCCCTCAACTCTTCCAATGATGCAGGTTTCTTGCAGGTGGATCGG
This sequence comes from Lolium rigidum, assembly GCF_022539505.1. NCBI lineage: Eukaryota > Viridiplantae > Streptophyta > Magnoliopsida > Poales > Poaceae > Lolium > Lolium rigidum. Next base: position 92,521,835 of record NC_061513.1, read on the forward strand.
AAATTTCTGACGAAGATATCCTCAAAATTATCCCAGCTGTCGATGGAACCTGGGGGAAGTTTCTTTATCCAAGATCTCGCGGCACCACTCAAGTGAACTTGGATACTTTGCATGGCTGTTGCTCTGGTTCCTCCTACCAGCTTCACCATCTCGAGATAATCAACGAGCCAATCCTCGGGATCTTGCAGACCGTCGTATTTTTTAAAATTCTCGGGTAACTTAAACCCTTTTGGGACTCGAGTCTTTCGAACTCTTCTCGTAAAGCACGGGAGCCCACACATATCTTCGTCGGCAACTTCTGGTGAATGCTGACGTTCTCTTCTTTCTTGTCGCGCTCTATCCACCCTTGCTTGAGCTGCTGTGTCTCTTGCTCCACTTGTTCTTGGTGGATCTTGTACCGCTGCGGTGGGTCGTGGACTATTTTGCTTAGGATTTTCTTCGGGAGGCGTAGCTGCGAACGCTGTTCCCATAACTCCAACTCCAGCCATTGCCATATTAAACAATGCTTCTCTCGGGTCCCCAGGGGGTGGTCTAGACGCGAGGATGTAAGCTTGCGTTGCCATGTATCCTGCTTCTGGCGTTTTCGGGATGATATTTCCCCTTGTATCAATCGACATAAAGGACATGTCGAGATTTTGAATTATGTTTCCCCTCTCTTCTTCAGGTATATTTTGTAGCCGAGATCTTGCCCTCCTCCGAGCTTCTCTGTGGCTATCTCCCGAAGTTTCTGATTGTCGACTGAGTTCTGCTCGACGCCTGCTTGATGCGGAGGCTGCCTCTTTTCTTCTATTCAGGGATGCTGTCTGTTTTTCCAGATCCCTACTCACACGAGCAAGTCTATATTGATAAGCTTGCAGTTCTTGTACAGTAGCAGTTGTGTTCATTGGTTCTGTGCCGTCCATGGCTCTTGCGGCTCTATCCCACGCTGCTTGCGGGAGTTGAACTCTGTCTCGAGGTGTAGGCCCAACATATTTAGTGCCTAGGCCTCTTCTTAGATCAGCGGGATCGACGTATGGATTTCCCAAATCGTCGAAAGCCTCTGACGTCTCTGGTTCAGCTCGGCTTGCCTCTTCGATTGCATAAACTTGATGATATTTTGAGTATTGTTTTTTGTCGGGATTGGTGACACCATCGTAGAGATTGGTGAAGACCTTGCCGATGGCAACAGATTTGTCGATGAAGTTGAAGTTGTCGACGCTGTCGGAATCGCTGCTTATAAAGGAGTCCGTAGACGATTCGAAAGATGTGTCGCTGAAGATCTTGACGAGCTTTCCGTTTGCCTTGGTGTCGATGAAGCGTGGCGACGAAAACTCCTCATCACTCAATGAAAAGCTAGAATCGATCGCCGAAAATTCCGACGAGATCGGAACTTCGAGACGATAAAATCCTTCTTTGTTGACGCCAAATCGGAATTCTCCGAACGTCATGACGATGGGCTCCTCCAGATAGGCACATGCATCCATACGGGAGGGCGGGTGAGGAATAAAATCGACTAGATCAGTTTTTCCCCGTTTACCTCGATCCATCGCATTGCTTGCTGATGTCTACGGGTGCTTCTATTCTTGTAGACAGTGTTGGGCCTCCAAGAGCAGAGGTTTGTAGAACAGCAGCAAGTTTCCCTCAAGTGGATCACCCAAGGTTTATCGAACTCAGGGAGGAAGAGGTCAAAGATATCCCTCTCAAGCAACCCTGCAATCACAAAGCAAGAAGTCTCTTGTGTCCCCAACACACCAAATACACTTGTCAGATGTATAGGTGCACTAGTTCGGCGAAGAGATAGTGAAATACAAGTAATATGGATGTATATGAGTGGTAATAGCAATCTGAATAAAATATGGCAGCGAGTAAACATGCAACAAAACAGTAAACAAACAGAGATTCGATGCTTGGAAGCAAGGCCTAGGGATCCTGCTTTCACTAGTGGACACTCTCAACAATGATCACATAATAGAACCACTCTACACTCTTTTGTTGGATGATGAACACCACTAACTGTGTAGGATTACACGAACCCTCAATGCCGGAGTTAACAAGCTCCACATTATTCGATATTCATGTTTAAGTAACCTTAGAGTGCAAGATAGATCAACACAATTAGACACAGAACTAACATAGCATGCACACTGTCACCGTCACACCATGAAGGAGGCATAGATCATATCAACACTTATCATAGCAATAGTTAACTTCATAATCTACAAGAGATTACAATCATAGCCTACACCAAGTACTACACGATGCACACACCGTCACCATTACGCCGTGCGGGAGGAATAGAGTACTTTAATAACATCACTAGAGTAGCACATAGATGATATTCAACTAGATCACATAAAGAGAGAGATGAACCACATAGCTACAGCGGAGCCCTCAGCCCCAGGGGTGAATTACTCCCTCCTCATCATGGAGGCAGCGATGGCGGTGAAGATGGCGGTGGAGATGACTCCGGGGGCAAATCCCCGTCCCGGCAGGGTGCCGGAACAGAGACTTCTGTCCCCCGAATTGGAGTTTCGCGATGTGGCGGCGCCCCTGGAGTCTTTCTGGAGTTTCGTCAAGTGGTACTGCGTTTTTAGGTCGAAAGGGGTTATATAGGCGAAGAGGCGGCGCAGGAGGGCTGGCAGGGTGGCCCCACCATAGGCCGGCGCGGCCGTGGTCCGGCCCGCGCCGCCTTATGGTGTGGTGGCCCCCGGCCCCTCTCCGACTCTTCTTCGGTGTTCGGAGCCTTCCGGGAAAAATAGGAGGTTTGGCGTTGATTTCGTCCAATTCCGAGAATATTGCCCGAACAGCCTTTTCGGAACCAAAAACAGCGAAAACAAAGAACCGGCCTTTCGGCATCTCGTCAATAGGTTAGTTCCGGAAAACGCATAATAATGACATAAAGTGTGAACAAAACATGTCGGTATTGTCATAAAACAAGCATGGAACATCAGAAATTATAGATACGTTGGAGACGTATCAGCATCCCCAAGCTTAGTTCCTACTCGTACTCGAGTAGGTAAACGATAAAAGATAATTTCTGAAGTGACATGCCATCATAAACTTGATCATATTGTAAACATATGTAATGAATGCAGCGATCAAAACAATGGTAATGACATGAGTAAACAACTGAATCATAAAGCAAAGACTTTTCATGAATAGTACTTCAAGACAAGCATCAATAAGTCTTGCATAAGAGTTAACTCATAAAGCAATAATTCAAAGTAGAAGCATTGAAGCAACACAAAGGAAGATGAAGTTTCAGCGGTTGCTTTCAACTTATAACATGTATATCTCATGGATAATTGTCAATGCAAAGCAATATAACAAATGCAATATGAAAATATGTAAGAATCAATGCAAAGTTCACGCAAGTGTTTGCTTCTTGAGGTGGAGAGAAATAGGTGAACTAACTCAACAATAAAAGTAAAAGAATGGTCCTTCAAAGAGGAAAGCATCGATTGCTATATTTGTGCTAGAGCTTTGGTTTTGAAAACATCAAGAGAGTATAAAAGTAAAGTTTTGAAAGGTGTTTGTTGTTTTCAACGAATGGTAATGGGTACTCTAACTACCTTATCAACCAGACTTTCAAGAGCGGCTCCCATGAAGGACGTTATTTCTACCACCGTGGTAGATCATCCCTCTTCTCTTTTGTTTACACATGTATTTTAGTGTATTTATTTTTGGGTGGCACTCCTTCCAACCTTGCTTTCACAAACCATGGCTAACCGAATCCTTCGGGTGCCTGCCAACAATCTCATACCATGAAGGAGTGCCTTTTTGCAAAATTAAGTTGCTTATCGATGAATCGTAGCAAAACATGTGAAGAGAATTATTAATGAAGTTAATTAATTGGGGCTGGGAACCCCTTTGCCAGCTCTTTATGCAAAGTTATTGGATAAGCGGATGAAGCCACTAGTCCATTGTGAAAGTCTGTCCGAAGTAAATGACAAGATCGAAAGATAAAACACCACATACTTCCTCATGAGCTATAAAACATTGACACAAATAAGAGATGATAACTTTTGAATTGTTTAAAGGTAGCACTCAAGCAATTTACTTTGGAATGGCGGAGAAATACCATGTAGTAGGTAGGTATGGTGGACACAAATGGCATAGTAGTTGGCTCAAGGATTTTGGATGCATGAGAAGTATTCCCTCTCGATACAAGGTTTAGGCTAGCAAGGTTTATTTTAAACAAACACAAGGATGAACCGGTGCAACAAAACTCACATAAAAGACATATTGAAAACATTATAAGACTTTACATCGTCTTCCTTGTTGTTCAAACTCAATACTAGAAATTATCTAGACCTTAGAGAGACCAATTATGCAAACCAAATTTTAGCATGCTCTATGTATTTCTTCACTAATAGGTGCAAAGTATATGATGCAAGAGCTTAAACATGAGCACAACAATTGCCAAGTATCACATTACCCAAGACTTTATAGCAATTACTACATGTAGCATTTTCCAATTCCAAACCATATAACCATTTAACGAAGAGGAAACTTCGCCATGAATATTATGAGCTAAGAACACATGTGTTCATACGAACCAGCGGAGCGTGTCTCTCTCCCACACAAGGATGAACTTATTCAAACACAAACAAAAACAAAAACGAACAGACGCTCCAAGTAAAGTACATAAGATGTGACTGAATAAAAATATAGTTTTCAAGAGAAGGAACCTGATAATTTGTCGATGAAGAAGGGGATGCCTTGGGCATCCCCAAGCTTAGACGCTTGAGTCTTCTTAAAATATGCAGGGGTGAACCACGGGGGCATCCCCAAGCTTAGACTCTTCACTCTTCTTGATCATAGTATATCATCCTCCTCTCTTGACCCTTGAAAACTTCCTTCACACCAAACTCGCAACAAACTCATTAGAGAGTTAGTGCATAATTAAAAACTCACATGTTCAGAGGTGACACAATCATTCTTAACACTTCTGGACATTGCTCAAAGCTACTGGAAGGTAATGGAACAAAGAAATCCACCCAACACAGCGAAAGAAGCAATGCGAAATAAAAGGCAGAATCTGTCAAAACAGAACAGTCCGTAAAGACGAATTTTAAAATGGCACCAGACTTGCTCAAATGGAAAAACTCAAAACTAATGAAAGTTGCGTACATATCTGAGGATCACTCACGTAAATTGGCATAATTTTCTGAGTTACCTACAGAGAATTAGACCCAGATTCGTGACAGCAAAGAAATCTGTTTCTACGCGAGTAATCCAAATCTAGTATGAACTTTTCTATCAACAACTTTACTTGGCACAACAAGACACTAAACTAAGATAAGGAGAGGTTGCTACAGTAGTAAACAACTTCCAAGACAAATATAAAACAAAGTACTGTAGCAAAATAACACATGGGTTATCTTCCAAGAAGTTCTTTCTTTATAGCCATTAAGATGGGCTCCGCAGTTTTGGTGATGCACCCGCAAGAAATAGTATTTGAAGCAAAAGAGAGCTTCAAGAGGCAAATTCAAAACACATTTAAGCCTAACATGCTTCCTATGCAGAGGAATCTTGTACACAAATGAATTCATGAAGAACAAAGTGACAATCATAAGAGGATAAAACACGAGTAACTTCAAGATTCTCAACATAAAGAGGGGAAAGTTAATATTATTAAGATGCATATAGCCATATTTCCCTCTCTCATAATAACTTTCAGTAGCATCATTGATGAAATCCACAATATACCCATCACTTAAAACATTCTTATCATGGTTCATATGCATAGAAGTATCATTAATTACGGCATAAGGAGAGTTCTTTTCATTAATAGTAATTGAAGCAGGATTATTATCAAGAATTTGAACATGGTGAACAAGTTGCATATTAAGGGAATTGTTTTTGGTAACCCAATCATGACTATGACAAGTTTCATAAGGATAGTTAGAACCTATATCATAGCATTCTTTTTAATAATCATCAGAGATCGGAGGCACAGCGTCATCATAGGCAACAGAATAGTTATCTTTCACAGTCGGTTTTTCTGTGTCCACACCATCATTGTTATTAGAAGGAGATGTATCAAGAACATAATGACCAGTAGCTAAAGGATTTTCAAACACCTCTTCCCCAAGCTTAGAGCTTTACGTATCATTATGGGAGGAAGCATGGATAGTACTGATACTATGGCGGTTATTAACATCATCATTTTCGGAATTAGTTTCCCGAGATTTGCAATATCAAAAGTAGTGTGGTCATTCAAATCATGATTGCTAATGTATGTAAAGGGCATAGGAAGATCATCGTATTCAGATTCATTATCATAATAATCGTTAGGAGCAACATATTTACGGTTACCTATCGTTATCTCATATACGCGGGGATATGCTGTTACCTCTTTCTTTTTATTCTCCTTCTTCTTCTTCTTCGTTCCCTTTTTCTTCTTCTTCTTCTCTTCCTTCTACTCATTCCCTTCTTTAGGAGGAAGAGGCTTGAAGGGTGGCTTGTCCGCATAACCTGATTTACTTTTAGAAACAATAGAAGAAACTTGGGAGGATCCCTCCTTTTCATTAATTAGTTGAAAACACACAGCGGTCCTATCATATTTTGGCAAGGTGTCATCTTCTAAAATATTTTGTATGTAAGTATTTGTATGGCTATTATCAATGCAATAAGAAAAACACCCATGCAGGACATCATCAATGTCAAGATCACTCATATGTAACAAAGAGATTTTTCTCGACAGTTCTTCGCACCCCAAGAATAAAGTAAGTTCATCATGCTGATTAGGAGTAATTTCATCATCACAATACAAATTTGCAGCACTCATTGGGTTCAAATTATCATTGGAGGAGCATTGAAAATTAAAATGACCCACTTCATGGCAAACTTCACAAATAAAAGGATAGAGGGCACAAACTTTTTTACCAAGATCATCTAAAACCCTAAACCACTTTCTAGTTTTTTCATTAGCATGATGGATACAATATTCATCTTTGATTTGATTAATTCGACAAGGTCTATGCATTCCACGAAATTAACATGCTTATAGGAAATAGCATTCTTAAGAGTTTGAGCATGTTTATTGCAATCATTAACAACAATTTCATCCTTCATACAAACCTCTTTAAAAGGTTCATGATACTTATCAAAATTCTTCCTAGGCAATTCAAAATGAGAGGCAAAAGCTTTATAAAGATTTGCAGCAACTTGAGAGTCAAGACCATAGGTAGCACTCATATCTTGAAATTTACCAGTATCCATAAAAGTTTCAATACATTCATAATCATAATTTATACCTGACTCTTTACCTTTGTCGTTCTCCCAATCTTCAGCGTTCTCCTTAATCCGATCAAGAAGGCCCCTTTTAAACTCTTCTTTGTTGCGCGTGAATGATCCAGTAACAAGTAGTATCCAGCAAGGTCTTATCTTGAAAAGAAAGTCTTGCATAGAAATTATCAATGATGATATTACCTGGAAGCTCATGATTGGGGCATTTGAGCATTAAAGACTTCAATCTTTCCCATGCTTGGGCAATACTCTCTCCATCATGAGGCCATAAATTATATATATGGTTTCGATCTTTGTGAATTTCACTTGGAGGATAGAACTTAGAACAAAATAGAGGCATAATATCCTTCCAATCAAGAGAGCGCCCGTCCTTCAGCGAGTTTATACCAATGCGCCGCTTTACCGGACAACGACATAGAGAATAGTTTCTTCTTCACTTCATCCACGAGAGATACTCGCACACTTGAATAACCCGCATAATTCATGCAAAAACAGTAAATGATCTCCAGGATGGATAGTTCCATCCCCTTCATAGCGGTTATCCATAACACGTTCAATAATTTTCATAGGTATTTTATGCGGAATACTTTCAGCAGGTGGATTTAAAATATCGAAGCATCATTAGAGTTATCGCATATGGGAGATAAAGCATTATCGAGCAAAATATTTCTTCCAAAGCGGAGGAGCTAAAAAGATTATTTTTATGTAAACTAGCTTCCCCAAGCTTAGACTTCTTCATAGCATTAGCAGTAATTGCATTCATACTAATAACATTGCTACTATCATGTAAATAAGGTTCCATAGGTTTTTTAATTTTCGCATCAAACAATTCTAAATTAGGAAAAAGATTAAAAAGCTCACCAATTTTTTTTGTTGTTTTCCATTATGCCTAACTAGTGAAAATAAAAACAAGAAACAAAAAGATGCAATTGCAGGATCTAAAGGAAATAGCTTCGAGTACTTACAACGGCGTCGGAAAATAGCTTAGTAGCCGAGATCCGGAGTGTGAGTACCTTTTACCTTTCCTCCCCGGCAACGGCGCCGTGAAAATAGCTTGATGTCTACGGGTGCTTCTATTCTTGTAGACAGTGTTGGGCCTCCAAGAGCAGAGGTTTGTAGAACAGCGAGCAAGTTTCCCTCAAGTGGATCACCCAAGGTTTATCGAACTCAGGGAGGAAGAGGTCAAAGATATCCCTCTCAAGCAACCCTGCAATCACAAAGCAAGAAGTCTCTTGTGTCCCCAACACACCAAATACACTTGTCAGATGTATATGTGCACTAGTTCGGCGAAGAGATAGTGAAATACAAGTAATATGGATGTATATGAGTGGTAATAGCAATCTGAATAAAATATGGCAGCGAGTAAACATGCAACAAAACAAGTAAACAAACGGAGATTCGATGCTTGGAAGCAAGGCCTAGGGATCCTGCTTTCACTAGTGGACACTCTCAACAATGATCACATAATAGAACCACTCTACACTCTTTTGTTGGATGATGAACACCACTAACCGTGTAGGATTACACGAACCCTCAATGCCGGAGTTAACAAGCTCCACAGTATTCGATATTCATGTTTAAGTAACCTTAGAGTGCAAGATAGATCAACACAATTACACCAAGAACTAACATAGCATGCACACTGTCACCGTCACACCATGAAGGAGGCATAGATCATATCAACACTTATCATAGCAATAGTTAACTTCATAATCTACAAGAGATTACAATCATAGCCTACACCAAGTACTACACGATGCACACACTGTCACCATTACGCCGTGCAGGAGGAATAGAGTACTTTAATAACATCACTAGAGTAGCACATAGATGATATTCAACTAGATCACATAAAGAGAGAGATGAACCACATAGCTACAGCGGAGCCCTCAGCCCCGGGGTGAATTACTCCCTCCTCATCATGGAGGCAGCGATGGCGGTGAAGATGGCGGTGGAGATGACTCCGGGCAATTCCCGTCCCGGCAGGGTGCCGGAACGGAGACTTCGTCCCCGAATTGGAGTTTCGCGATGTGGCGGCGCCCCTGGAGTCTTTCTGGAGTTTCGTCAAGTGGTACTGCGTTTTTAGGTCGAAAGGGGTTATATAGGCGAAGAGGCGGCGCAGGAGGGCTGGCAGGGTGGCCCCACCATAGGCCGGCGCGGCCAGGGTCTGGCCCGCGCCGCCTTATGGTGTGGTGGCCCCCTGGCCCCTGTCCGACTCTTCTTCGGTGTTCGGAGCCTTCCGGGAAAAATAGGAGGTTTGGCGTTGATTTCGTCCAATTCCGAGAATATTGCCCGAACAACCTTTCCGGAACCAAAAACAGCAGAACAAGCAACCGGCCTTTCGGCATCTCGTCAATAGGTTAGTTCAGGAAAACGCATAATAATGACATAAAGTGTGAACAAAACATGTCGGTATTGTCATAAAACAAGCATGGAACATCAGAAATTATAGATACGTTGGAGACGTATCACTTGCCACCGACGAAGTCGACGATTCTGGACGTGCCATCGAGATCAGCTCCTTGCAACCTCTAATCCCCACAGACGGTGCCAATTGACAAAGGATTAATTTGTCAATGCCTACAGATTGTAGACTAGGGTTTTGCTAGAAGTAGAGGGCAAGTAGATCTCGAAGGTTTCAGCCGAAAAGTACTCGTCGATTATGAAAACTAGGGTTCTGTTGACAATAGATTCGATCCTCTCTTCTTCCCTCGACTCCCCCTTATATAGAGGGTGGAGCCGAGGGTTTCGTAATACACAAGTTACAGAGTTCGGGAGGGTTTCGTACCCAACCCGTAAGATTACAAATCTCTATCTTTCCTAATACAATCTATCTTTCCTTAACACTAAATGGGCTTCCGAGTCTTCTTATTTTTCAAGTCCTGGGCCTTTAGTAAACCCCGGGTACCATCTTTGGCATGCCCATTGGGGATGCCTATGTCATGGCTGCCCAATGTTCTTCTCTAACATATGCATACTCAAACCATTTGATCATGAAATCGCACTTACTTCAGACAAGACGAACATGCATAGCATCTCACATGATATCCAACAAAGGTAAAAAGTTGATGGCGTCCCCTGAAACATGGTTACCGCTCAACAAGCAACTTATAAGAATTAAGACACATAACTACATATTCATCACCACAATAGTTTTTAAGCTATTTGTCCCATGAGCTATATATTGCAAAGATAAAGGAATGAAATTTTAAAGGTAGCACTCAAGTAATTTACTTTGGAATGGCAGAAAAATACCACACAGTAGGTAGATATGGTGGACACAAATGGCATGGGTTTTGGCTCAAGGTGCTTGGATGCACGAGAAGCATTTCCTCTCAGTACAAGGTTTGGGCTAGCAAGGTTGTTTGAAGCAAACACAAGTATGAACAGGTACAACAAAACTTACACAAAAACATATTGCAAGCATTATAAGGCTCTACACTGTCTTCCTTCTTGTTCAAACACTTTACCCGAAAATATCTAGACTTAGAGAGACCAATCATGCAAACCAAATTAAACAAGCTCTACGGTAGTTCTTCATTAATAGATTAAACTACATGATGCAAGAGCTTAAACATGATCTATGAGAGCTCAAAAAATTGCCAAGTTAATCCAAACCATATGCAACATTTTCTGATTCCAACCAAATAGCAATTTAAGGAAGCAATTTCAGCCTTCGCCATGAACATTAAAGCACAATTAAGAACACAAGTGTTCCATATGAAAAAGCGGAGCGTAATATCTTCAATATAAGAATGATGGGATCCAACTTTATTCAAACCAAAACGAAAATAAAAGCAAACCGACGCTCCAAGTAAAGAACATAAGATGTGATGGAATAAAAATATAGTTTCACCAGAAGTGACCTGATAATGTTGTCGATGAAGAAGGGGATGCCTTGGGCATCCCCAAGCTTAGATGCTTGAGTCTTCTTAAAATATGCAGGGATGAACCACCGGGGCATTGATGTCTACTCACGCTTCTTTTCCTGTAGACAGTGTTGGGCCTCCAAGAGCAGAGGTTTGTAGAACAGCAGCAAGTTTTCCCTTAAGTGGATCACCCAAGGTTTATCGAACTCAGGGAGGAAGAGGTCAAAGATATCCCTCTCAAGCAACCCTGCAACCACAAAGCAAGAAGTCTCTTGTGTCCCCAACACACCAAATACACTTGTCAGATGTATAGGTGCACTAGTTCGGCGAAGAGATAGTGAAACACAAGTGGTATAGATGGTGGTAATATTGCGTAAAGTAAAGATGCGATAGAAACAAGTAAACAAGCGGCGCCGTAAAATAGCTTGTCAGGCGTAGGAAGCAATTCTTTGTGGTGGAAACAAGGCCTAGGGATCATACTTTCATTAGTGGACACTCTCAACATTGATCACATAATAAATAAGTTCTCTTTCCTTTGTGCTACATATACTCTTGTTTGATAATGAACACCACTAATTGTGTAGGATTACACGAACCCTCAATGCCGGAGTTAACAAGCTCCACAACATTCGATATTCATGTTTAAGTAACCTTAGAGTATAATAGATCTTTGCAAAATAGACCAAGTACTAACATAGCATGCACACTGTCACCATCTGTTATCACCGGATTTTGGCCAAATCAGGAGATGGGCCGTAAGTGAAGATGGGCTTGAAAGATGTACGCACGGAGTGTCTTTGAAGCGGCCTTACGCGAGGAGTTTGGGCTTAATTGCCCGTGTATCTGTAATATAGTAGATCGTATGGTAGTTTAGATTAAAAGATAGAGTTTATCTCGTGCACGGTTAGGTGCACGCCCGAATTAGAAAGTCCCTTGGACTATAAATATGTATCTAGGATTATCAGAAAAGGAGGACAATCACATTCACAACAAACACAAACCAGGCGCATCGCCACCCCTTCTTTCGAGGGTTTTCTCCCGGGTAAGCATCATGCTGCCTAGATTGCATCTTGCGATCTAGGCAGCACAACGTTTATTCGTTTACCTTGTGTTGCTCGTGCTGAAGCGTTGTTGATGGCGAGTAGCACTACCTATCGTAGATATTTTGGGGCTTGCATAGATGCTTTTCTTACGCATATTTGCTTAGCTATGCCGTCCCTCGATATCTAGCTGCCCTTACGCCTATCCAGGTGTAAGGGCAGCATCTTGCTTGTTCGTTACTTAGTAGATCTAATCTGTTATAGTTGCTCCTTGATTCTTCAAGGATTAGTTTGATATCCGTATGGTTAGGCCTTGCAAACGGGTTGAACGATCCGGTAGCGCGTTAGGTATGGTTTGTTAGTCCTAAGAGGGATGTTCCGGGAATTAACTTAATGTTGGTTTTTAGGCCTCTTTTAGGGTTAAGTTTCCGTTATCTTGCGTGTCTATTAGGCTCAACTACGCGTAGGATGTTCCGATCATACGGTGAAAACCCTAAACTGTCGTAGATTAGTTTAGCTTTGTTTTGATCAAGCAGGATCCCCATGTCATTGAAAATCCATCGTGAACCATGGGGCGATCGGCTCTTTGAGCCGATCCACAGGGCAACCTGAGAGCCGATAGGGCTCGTATTTAATGTTTACATGTCTACCATGCAGGAGCCTAATCGAAGCAACTCTACACCTTCCTGGCCAGGTATAGGTCAGGTGGCACGCCCTTGCAAACCGCCAGGACGTGTGCCGGAACAATTTGCGGGACGATGTCAAGGGACCAGGGCCCACTGCCGCCTTGGAAGCCTCCCGGCTCTTCGTGTTGTTTAACCACTGCTAGCGGGTGCGCTTTGGCAGGCAACACATTCTGGCACGCCCGGTGGGACATCGGGACAATCTTCCGCAGCAACCATGTCGTCATCTGCACCTCAGGCGGCGGAACCATTCAAGTATGAAGACCTGCCTCCTGAGCATAAGAAGAGATATGATGAGCTCAAGGTCATCTTGGAAGCCGATCTCATCGGCGCTTTTGAGAAAACCCGATCGCATGGGATCAAGTTCAAAGGGTTCCAACCCGGAGGTGCGCTAGATGGACTGGATCTATCTCTCCCTTCGGATGAGTGTACCAGAGCCCTGCGACAGGAAATCGACTATGCCGTTGCTCACTCTCTTCATCGGCATTCTGAGAGCTTGGTGAACACTCTGGAGCGTGTCGCGCTCAATGTGGTGCAAGAAGTCATGAAGCACAAGTACTCTCCGTCAGGACCTGCTCTAGGAACTCATCAAGGAGAGATACCGCTCTATACGAGGCCGCCACCGCCATTCACGACACCAGCCTCCACGAGCAACAAGGTTCACCGAGCATACGTGGTCTACAAGGTTGGAGGTGATCCAGGCGATTACCAATTCCTGTACGAGCCGCCCAAGGAGATTCCACATGGATACGTGTGCACTTACGTGCCGGACTGCAACGATTGGATGACCCAAGTCGCAGCAGGAAGGACTGCCACGACAGGAAGGATCACTGGGACAGGAGTAGTTGCCGGAGCAGGAAGCAGTTCTGGAGCAGATGCTGAGAAACATGCGTGGCTAACTAAATATGCCACCAATACAAGTCATGAACGATCAGCTTCTGCAGCTCAGATCACCGCAATCATGAGAGACCGGTTCGCCATCCTGCCGAAGAAGAGAATGATCGGCTATTCCAAGTCGTATCCCAACGACTACGACCTAATCCCGCTGCCACCTAAGTATCGGCTCCCTGACTTAACAAAATTTAGTGGATCAGAAGGAACCAGCTCAATCGAGCACGTGAGCCGATACTTGGCACAGTTGGGCATGGTCTCAGCTTCAGACGAGCTGCGTGTGAGGTTCTTCTCACAATCTCTCACGGGTCCGGCCTTTGGGTGGTACACCTCATTACTACCAAACTCGGTTCAGACGTGGAAGCAGTTGGAGGAGCAATTCCACGAGCAATTCCATACAGAAGCTACTGAAGCTGGCCTTGCCGATCTGACACAAGTTCGGTAGAGACGAGGAGAGACGGTATCTGAGTACATCCAGAGGTTCAGGACCGTCAGGAACCGATGTTATTCGGTTCGACTAACTGAGAAGGAAGCAGTTGAGCTGGCGGTAGCAGGATTATCAGCGCCGCTCCGAGATGTGACCTTCCAAGCCGAGTACAGTTCACTGGCGCACATGGTTCAGAAGTTGACAGCATATGAACAGCGCCATCCAGAATTGTACCAGGACAAGTACAAGCGTGTCGCCCTGATCGAGACAGACGAAGATGAAGATTCTGCAGGAGATCAGGAGGTCGTTGTAGCTGAGTGGACTCGGGGGGCAAAACCCGTGTCCTGTAAGTGGGTGAAGCAACCAGGGCCTGTGAAGGGGTTTGACTTCGATTTGAGCAAAACGGAGCAAATTTTTGATTTGCTGCTGAAGGAGAAACAGCTGAAGTTACCTGAAGGCCACAAAATCCCCACGCCACAAGAAGTGAACGGCAAACCCTACTGCAAATGGCATCACACGTTCACCCATGCCACCAACGACTGCAAAGTCTTGCGCGGACAGATTCAGATGGCGATAGAACAAGGCCGATTACTCTTCGGTCAGTTTGCCATGAGAGTTGACACGCAGCTGTTTCCAGAGGTCAACATGGTAGATCTCAGCCATTGCATAAGACGAGAGCCAGTTTTCTCGCTTGATATCAATATGGCAGGGTTTGTAGATCGCCATGGCGAGGATAAGCCGGAGAGCAGTCGCTCTCGCGGCAAAGATAAGAAGGAGGCCGATCCACGCGACCGGCCCCAGCATGATGACAGACGGTACTTAACTGAGAAGGAAGTGATAAGCGTGCGGTATAAGCGACCACTTTCTGCGCACCTCCTTAACAAATATGAACAGCAGTACGACCGACGTCGACGCTACGACGAAGATGATGATAGATATCGTCGGTCTGATGCAGACCACAGTAAATACCGTCGATACGAAGGGTATGAACATCACGCCAGAGGGAGGTCAAGAGAGCAAGAGGACATGGACAGGCATTGGAATTATCCTTTCTTCAAACACTGCTGGGATTCAGGAATGAGCCGATTGCCTACAATCGAGAACTGCCTAGAATGTAATCAGAAGAGGAAGGGCACAAATGAAGTTTCAGTGTTCGATCGTCTAGGACCTCTCCCACCTCAAAACAAACAAGCTGAGTCATCCCAAGATGAAGACTTCGAGGAGTCAGAGGAAGAAGATAGATATCACCGACCAAGGTGGTGTCCTGATGGACTCAGCCACTCCCAAAAGCGCAGAGTGCAACGGCTAAGAAACCTAGAAGAAGCCGAGGCACAATACTTGTACACGTTGAGGAAAGCACGGCCCGATCTGGCCGTGAAAGTGCAGCAAACACGGGAAACAGAAGCTCGCCCACCGAAGAAAGTGTGGCGACCCAAGCGACGCAAGCCGATGCGGGGACATCGGCTGATACAAACATGGTGTTCGTTCTCCCGTCGAGTTTTGTGCTCCAAAAGACGAGGAAGTATCGGTGGCACAATTGGACTCGCGGGCCACGGCCGGTTATCTTTGAGAAGCCACGAGAAAGGAGCTATAGGCATCCGAAGGCCCTATACCCGAAGGGTTATATCAATGGGCAGCCTATCGACAAGATCGTTGGTTGACACGGGAGCAGCCAGTCAACATAATGCCGTACTCCATGTTACGACGTTTGGGACGTTCTACTGAAGATCTGATCAAGACCAACGTCACGCTAAGCGATTTCAACGGCCAACCGTCAGAAGCCAAGGGTGTTCTGAACGTGGACTTAACTGTCGGCCGAAAGACCATCCCTACGTCCTTCTTCATCGTCGAAAGCAAGAGCACTTACGCTGTTCTGCTAGGAAGGGATTGGATCCATGCTAAATGCTGCATTCCATCCACAATGCATCAGTGCATCATACAATGGGATGGAGATGAAGTGGAGGTTGTTCACGCAGACGACTCGATCGACATTTCTTTGGCTGCCATGAACATCTGGGAAGCAAATGATCAAGAGCCGCTCTCTGGAATCAGTCTAGACGGCTGTGAACACATCGAAGCTACAAAAAATGGGGTGAGGCTGGTCTTATCCACTGGCCTCGCAGAGTAGCAAGATCCGAGTCTATGGACGGACGTGGCAAGGCCGATCCCTGTGATCGGCCCCAAAAAATAAGAAACAAGGTTCTCACTTCAAGCATGCCACGTCGTCGTAGCAGAAAACCAAGAAGTTGTAAACCCTTGTTACACATTGCAATGGAAAAGGAGGCCGATTCTAACTATCGGCCACATAGAGTCTCAATATACCTTCTGCTTGTGTTCATTATTGATGAAGCAGGCGATGGGAAGATGGGGTTTACAGCAGCTGATGGACTAGAAGAGATCAAAATTGGTCCTGGGGATAAGCCATGGCTAATATTTATCAGCAAATAGTGGGATCGACAACTACAAAGGAAGCCGATTCCAGCAATCGGCTAAAATTATTCGCACCATACATATTCACTGATGTGCTATTTAGCACGATGAGTTGCGAAACAAGCTTGAATTGGCTGGAAAGCCGATATCTTCAATCACTTGAAGGATTCGGCTCGGGGGGCATACACACGGAGAAGGTGCAAAACACCATGAAGTATGTGCCCAGGGGAAGCCGATTCATGAGGGAAGCCGATTCATGAGATCAATCGGCTAAAAAATCGGAAATACAAAAAATCGGAAATACAATTTTTTTTTAAGCACAGCCGATGCTAGGACATCGACTTTAGAATTGCAGAGGTTAAGCTGCCACTTGATCAGGCCTCATTTGAAGGAAAATCTGAAAGGCACATAGTACACCAGTACGGACGCGATCCACTTCTACGTCCTTGGCCCGAAGGGGGACAACGTCACGATTGGTCGGGGCTTCAACTGCAGAGTCATCGTCAAGGATGGTGAGCTGATCCAAGCAGCAAATCACAAGAATTGAGCCAGGAGGAGTTAAAGAGCCATTGCATGAGGAGCTTCTTGGTTCAAAGGAGGGATTTGCTGGTCCTGCTGAGCCCTCGTGGTACATCGACTCCTGGTGCATAAGCTATCCTATCTTGTTTTGATGGGAGTCGAGGGCTGACCTGTTCTTGAAAGCCGATGGTGACACATCTGGCTAGTTTTATGGTTGTGGCGTCCCCAGAGATGCCCAAGCTGGAGCTTCGTCGGCTGGATTGCATGTTTTCGTTGATGGTATCTTCAGCATCCTTTTTCGAGCCGACACAGGGTTCTTGCCCTTCAAAGCTTTCCTGGCAGCCACCTTTCTTGCTGCTATTCTCGCCTTGACTGAGGCTCGGGGGGCAACTAACCCTGAAGATTCTTTGCTTTTGAAGCCGATTGCGTTGAAATCGGCTGTCTCTGCATCACAACCATATTGAAAGGTGGTGAAGTCGGTGGGAGGAGTTTGAAGAGGGAGCCATTATCACTGATAGGCTCTGGACCAGTTTGTTGCTGCAAAGGAAACGGAGCATCACAAGGAAAGTTGTGAGCAAATGGTACCTGTTATGCAGGTGTATTAGCTTCAACGTCAAGTTGTTTTAGCTATGGTCCTAAAAGCTCTCCTGGAGGCGTTAATTCAGGAATTTTTGCCATCAGGTCTAACGTCACGATCGGAGGATTTGGAGTCCAAGATCTAAGGGTCCCAAGGCTGTGGGCTGGACCTGTTCGATTGGGAATTTGGGATCCGAATTTGAGCAAGGATTGCAAGTTACCATCTGAGGGGATAACTGGACTGACCTGTCTTACAATTCGTTGTACAAAACTAATGCATTGCCATCGGTTCATTGAGCATCGACCGGACCAACAATCGGCAGAATCAGGAGGAGGGGAAGTCGGCTAAATCAACATGAAAGAAGTAGGCAAAATCGAATTGAAGGAAATTCTTCATTGATAATAAGATTTCTTACATAAAGAGAGGCTTATTGCTCAACAAAAGGGGAACAGATTGCTACTGCTAATCTTATGCTAGTAAGTCTCTACTCTAAGGGTTGTTGCCGTCTTCGCCGTCGCTGGGGTAGCTGCCGTCATTGCTGCTGTCTGCGAGTTCCTCGTCGCTGCTACTGTAACCTTCAGCGGGGGATTCTTCCTCTTCATCATCGTCGTCCTCATCTGACCAAGCCCAGCCACGGATGCGCTTTGGCGGCGGTTCATCGGAGGAGGTGTCGTCCTCCTGTTCTTTCTTCGTGTCGGAGGAGACGTCTTCGTCTTCATCATCCTTTTCTTCTTCCTTGGGGGAGGAGGTGAATTTACCCCGGAAGGGAGGGTCGACGTCTTCTTTGGTGGAGGAGGTGAATTTACCCCGGAAGGGAGGATCGTCATCGTCGCTCTCCGCCTCCAGTTCTCCGTCAATCAGGAACCGGAGGTCATCTTCCCCGTCAGTCAGGGGCATGTCGCCATCTGACCAGACGAGGTCCTCGGGTCGACCCTCTGGCACGAACACGAAGTTAAACTCCTGCTCGTCCCAATGCTTGGGAGCGCGCCGATTGTACGCTTCCGTCTGATTGACTTCCGGCCCTAGTTCACTCGAGGAAGAGGATTGGGAGGAGGAGGAGGACATGGCTGCAGAGGAAGAGGGTTTTTGGGCTGACGGCTGGTTGGAGCAAGAGGATGAAGAGGTGAACTGTTTGATGCGGTTAAATGAAAGGAGATTCAATGCTCAAGCAGTTTTCGAGGACGTGGTGCCAAAACTGTCAAATCGTGCAGGGAAGTTGAGAAGGCAAGGCGTCATGATGAAGAATACTGCGACGGTTCTGCTCTGCCACGACATGACCCCTCGAAGGTAAAAACAGAGTGGTTTTGAAATTATCATTACCAAAACCAGGGGGGCATGTGTTATCACCGGATTTTGGCCAAATCAGGAGATGGGCCGTAAGTGATGATGGGCTTGAAAGATGTACGCACGGAGTGTCTTTGAAGCGGCCTTACGCGAGGAGTTTGGGCTTAATTGCCCATGTATCTGTAATATAGTAGATCGTATGGTAGTTTAGAATAAAAGATAGAGCTTATCTCGTGCACGGTTAGGTGCACGCCCGAATTAGAAAGTCCCTTGGACTATAAATATGTATCTAGGGTTATCAGAAAAGGAGGACAATCACGTTCACAACAAACACAAACCAGGCGCATCGCCACCCCTTCTTTCGAGGGTTTTCTCCCGGGTAAGCATCATGCTGCCTAGATCGCATCTTGCGATCTAGGCAGCACAACGTTTATTCGTTTACCTTGTGTTGCTCGTCGTTGAAGCGTTGTTGATGGCGAGTAGCACTACCTATCGTAGATATTTTGGGGCTTGCATAGATGCTTTTCTTACGCATATTTGCTTAGCTATGCCGTCCCTCGATATCTAGCTGCCCTTACGCCTATCCAGGTGTAAGGGCGTATCTTGCTTGTTCGTTACTTAGTAGATCTAATCTGTTATAGTTGCTCCTTGATTCTTCAAGGATTAGTTTGATATCCGTATGGTTAGGCCTTGCAAACGGGTTGAACGATCCGGTAGCGCGTTAGGTATGGTTTGTTAGTCCTAAGAGGGATGTTCCGGGAATTAACTTAATGTTGGTTTTTTGGCCTCTTTTAGGGTTAACTTTCCGTTATCTTGCGTGTCTATTAGGCTCAACTACGCGTAGGATGTTCCGATCATACGGTGAAAACCCTAAACTGTCGTAGATTAGTTTAGCTTTGTTTTGATCAAGCAGGATCCGCATGTCATTGAAAATCCATCGTGAACCATGGGGCGATCGGCTCTTTGAGCCGATCCATAGGGCAACCTGAGAGCCGATAGGGCTCGTATTTAATGTTTACATGTCTACCATGCAGGAGCCTAATCGAAGCAACTCTACACCTTCCTGGCCAGGTATAGGTCAGGTGGCACGCCCTTGCAAACCGCCAGGACGTGTGCCGGAACAATTTGCGGGACGACGTCGAGGGACCAGGGCCCACTGCCGCCTTGGAAGCCTCCCGGCTCTTCGTGTTGTTTAACCACTGCTAGCGGGTGCGCTTTGGCAGGCAACACCATCACACTATGAAGGAGGCATAGATCACATCAATACTATCATAGCGATAATCAACTCCATAACCTACAAGAGATTATGATCATAATCTACGACAAGAACTACACGATGCACACACTGTCACCATTACACCATGCAGGAGGAATAGACTACTTTAATAACATCACATGAGTAGCACATAGATAAATAGTGATACAAAACACATTGCAATCATAAAGGGATATAAATAAGCAATTCACTATGTCATTCATAACAGTGAATAAGTATTCTGTGAAATATAGCCTAAGAGACCCACACGGTGCACACACTGTCACCTTTACACACGTGGGACAAGGAGTCTCCGGAGATCACATAAGTAAAACCCACTTGACTAGCATAATGACATCTAGATTACAAGCATCATCATATGAATCTCAATCATGTAAAGCAGCTCATGAGATTATTGTATTGAAGTACATAGGAGAGAGATGAACCACATAGCTACCGAGTACAGCCCCGAGCCTCGATGGAGAACTACTCCCTCCTCATGGGAGACAGCAGCGGTGATGAAGATGGCGGTGATGTCGATGGAGGAGCCTTCCGGGGGAACTTCCCCGTCCCGGCGGTGTGCCGGAACAGAGACTCCTGTCCCCCAGATCTTGGCTTCGCGATGGCGGCGGCTCTGTAACTTTTCTCGTACCGTGGCTTATTCTTCTCGGGGTTTAGGTCAGGGACCCTTAAATAGGCGAAGAGGCGGAGTCGGAGGGTCGACGAGGCGACGACACACTAGGGGGGCGCGGGCCCAGCCCTGGCCGCGCCGCCCTATCATCTGGGCCCACCAGGGCTCCCCTCTGGTGGCTCTCGGGTGTTCTGGAAGCTTCGTGGAAAAATAGGATGTTGGGCATTGATTTCGTCCGATTCCAAGAATATTTCCTTACTAGGATTTCGAAACCAAAAACAGCGAGAAAACGGAACTGGCACTTCGGCATCTCGTCAATAGGTTAGTTCCGGAAAACGCATAAATATGACATAAAGTATGCATAAAACATGTAGATATCATCAATATAGTAGCATGGAACATAAGAAATTATAGATACGTTGGAGACGTATCAAGCATCCCCAAGCTTAGTTCCTACTCGTCCTCGAGTAGGTAAACGATAACAATGATAATTTCTTAAGTGACATGCCATCATAACCTTGATCATACTATTGTAAACATATGTAATGAATGCAGCGATCAAAAACAATGGTAATGAGTAAACAAATGAATCATAAAGCAAAGACTTTTCATGAATAGTACTTTCAAGACAAGCATCAATAAGACTTGCATAAGAGTTTACTCATAAAGCAATAATTCAAAGTAGAGGTATTGAAACAATACAAAGGAAGATTAAGTTTCAGCGGTTGCTTTCAACTTATAACATGTATGTCTCATGGATATTGTCAATGTAAAGTAATATAATAAGTGCAATATGCAAGTATGTAGGAATCAATGCACAGTTCACACAAGTGTTTGCTTCTTGAGATGGAGAGAAATAGGTGAACTGACTCAACATAAAAGTAAAAGAAAGGTCCTTCAAAGAGGAAAGCATCGATTGCTATATTTGTGCTAGAGCTTTTATTTTGAAAACATGAAACAATTTTGTCAACGGTAGTAATAAAGCATATGTATTATGTAAATTATATCTTACAAGTTGCAAGCCTCATGCATAGTATACTAATAGTGCCCGCACCTTGTCCTAATTAGCTTGGACTATCGGATCATCGCAATACACATGTTTTAACCAAGTGTCACAGAGGGGTACCTCCATGCCGCCTGTACAAAGGTCTAAGGAGAAAGCTCGCATTTTGGATTTCTCGCTTTTGATTATTCTCAACTTAGACATACATATCGGGACAACATGGACAACAGATAATGGACTCCTCTTTAATGCATAAGCATGTGGCAACAATTAGTGTTCTCATATGAGATTGAGGATATATGTCCAAAACTGAAACTTCCACCATGATTCATGGCTTTAGTTAGCGGCCCAATGTTCTTCTCTAACAATATGCATGCTCTAACCATTAAGGTGGTAGATCTCTCTTACTTCAGACAAGACGGACATGCATAGCAACTCACATGATATTCAACAAAGAGTTGATGGCGTCCCCAGAAGCATGGTTATCGCACAACAAGCAACTTAATAAGAGATAAAGTGCATAAGTACATATTCAATACCACAATAGTTTTTAAGGCTATTTTGTCCCATGAGCTATATATTGCAAAGGCGAATGATGGAAATTTAAAGGTAGCACTCAAGCAATTTACTTTGGAATGGCGGAGAAATACCATGTAGTAGGTAGGTATGGTGGACACAAATGGCATAGTGGTTGGCTCAAGGATTTGGATGCATGAGAAGTATTCCCTCTCGATACAAGGCTTAGGCTAGCAAGGTTATTCGAAACAAACACAAGGATGAACCGGTGCAGCAAAACTCACATAAAAGACATATTGTAAACATTATAAGACTCTACACCGTCTTCCTTGTTGTTCAAAACTCAATACTAGAAATTATCTAGACTTTAGAGAGACCAAATATGCAAACCAAATTTTAGCAAGCTCTATGTATTTCTTCATTAATGGGTGCAAAGTATATGATGCAAGAGCTTAAACATGAGCACAACAATTGCCAAGTATCAAATTATTCAAGACATTTTAGAATTACTACATGTAGCATTTCCCGATTCCAGCCATATAACAATTTAACGAAGAAGATTCAACCTTCGCCATTGAACATTAAAAGCTAAGAACACATGTGTTCATATGAACCAGCAGAGCGTGTCTCTCTCCCACACAAGGATGAACTTATTCAGAGAATGAAAATAACAAAACGAAAATAAAAGCACACAGACGCTCCAAGTAAAGTACATAAGATGTGACTGAATAAAAATATAGTTTCACTAGAAGAAACCCGATAAGTTGTCGATGAAGAAGGGGATGCCTTGGGCATCCCCAAGCTTAGATGCTTGAGTCTTCTTAAAATATGCAGGGATGAACCACCGGGGCATCCCCAAGCTTAGACCTTTCACTCTTCTCGATCACATTATATCACCCTCTTCTATTGACCCTTGAAAACTTCTCCACACCAAACTTCAAGCAAACTCATTAGAGGGTTAGTGCATAATCAAAACTCACATGTTCAGAGGTGACACAATCATTCTTAACACTTCTGGACATTGCACAAAACTTCTGAAAGTTAATGGAACAAAGAAACCCATTCAACATAGCAAAAGCGGCAATGTGAAATAAAAGGCAGAATCTGTCAAAAACAGAACAGTCCGTAAAGACGAACCTGAAAGGGGTACTTAACTTGCTCAAACGGAAAAACTCAAAACTAATGAAAGTTGCGTACATATCTGAGGATCACACACGTAAATTTTCAGATTTTTTTGATTTTTTTACAGATACTTCTGCTCAAATTTGTGACAGACAGCAATGCTGTTTCTGCGCAGCAATCCAAATCTAGCATCAACTTTACCATAGAGACTTTACTTGGCACAAAAACTTGATAAGGAGAGGTTGCTACAGTAGTAAACAACTTACAAGACTCAACAAAACAAAAATTGCTGTAGTAAAATAAACACATGGGTTATCTCCCAAGAAGTTCTTTCTTTATAGCCATTAAGATGGGCTCAGTAATTTCAAAGATACTCTCGCAAGAAAGAAGAGTTGAAGCAAAAGAGAGCATGAAGAAGCAAATTCAAAACACATTTAAGCCTAACCCACTTCCTATGAAAAGGAATCTTGTAAATAAACAAGTTCATGAAGAGTATAGTGGCAAGCATAGGAAGACAAAACAAGTGTAGCTTCAAAAATTTCAGCACATAGAGAGGTGTTTTAGTAACATGAAAATTTATACAACCATATTTTCCTCTCTCATAATAACTTTCAGTAGCATCATGAGCAAACTCAACAATATAACTATCACATAAAGCATTCTTATCATGAGTCTCATGCATAAAATTATTACTCTCCACATAAGCATAATCAATTTTATTAGTTGTAGTCGGAGCAAATTCAACAAAGTAGCTATCATTATTATTCTCATCAGGTGTAGGAGGCATAATATAATCATCATAAAATTTACTCTCCATAGTAGGCAGCACCAAAAGACCACTATCATTATAATCATCATAAATAGGAGGCAAAGTATCATCAAAGAAAATTTTCTCCTCAATGCTTGGGGGACTAAAAATATCAAGCTCATCAAAACCAGCTTCCCCAAGCTTAGAATTTTCCATATCATTAACAACAATGGTGTTCAAAGCGTTCATACTAATATCATTGTTACCAGCATGCAAATAAGATTCCATAGGTTTTTTAATTTTCGCAGCAAACAATCCATGTCTTAACTCAGGAAATAGAATAAGAAGCTCATTGTTGTCCATTATGCCTAAATAGTGTAAACAAGAAACCAAAAGATGCAATTGCAGGATCTAAAGGAAATAGCTTCGAGTACTTACAACGGCGCCGGAAAATAGCTTAGTAGCCGAGATCCGGAGTGTGAGTACCTTTTACCTTTCCTCCCCGGCAACGGCGCCAGAAAATAGCTTGATGTCTACTCACGCTTCTTTTCCTGTAGACGAGTGTTGGGCCTCCAAGAGCAGAGGTTTGTAGAACGAGCAACAAGTTTTCCCTTAAGTGGATCACCCAAGGTTTATCGAACTCGGGGAGGAAGAGGTCAAAGATATCCCTCTCAAGCAACCCCTGCAACCACAAAGCAAGAAGTCTCTTGTGTCCCCAACACACCAAATACACTTGTCGGATGTATAGGTGCACTAGTTCGGCGAAGAGATAGTGAAACACAAGTGGTATAGATGGTGGTAATATTGCGTAGAAGTAAAGATGCAAGAAAACAAGTAAACAAGCGGCGTCGGAAAATAGCTTGCCGGCGTAGGAAGCAATTCTTTGTGGTGGAAACAAGGCCTAGGGATCATACTTTCACTAGTGGACACTCTCAACATTGATCACATAATAAATAAGTTCTCTTTCCTTTGTGCTACATATACTCTTGTTTGATAATGAACACCACTAATTGTGTAGGATTACACGAACCCTCAATGCCGGAGTTAACAAGCTCCACAACATTCGATATTCATGTTTAAGTAACCTTAGAGTATAATAGATCTTTGCAAAATAGACCAAGTACTAACATAGCATGCACACTCGTCACCATCACACTATGAAGGAGGCATAGATCACATCAATACTATCATAGTGATAATCAACTCCATAACCTACAAGAGATTATGATCATAATCTACGACAAGAACTACACGATGCACACACTCGTCACCATTACACCATGCGGGAGGAATATACTACTTTAATAACATCACATGAGTAGCACATAGATAAATAGTGATACAAAACACATTGCAATCATAAAGGGATATAAATAAGCACTTCACTATGCCATTCATAACGGTGAATAAGTATTCTCGTGAAATATAGCCTAAGAAACCCACACGGTGCACACACTTCGTCACCTTTACACACGTGGGACAAGGAGTCTCCGGAGATCACATAAGTAAAACCCACTTGACTAGCATAATGACATCTAGATTACAAGCATCATCATATGAATCTCAATCATGTAAAGCAGCTCATGAGATTATTGTATTGAAGTACATAGGAGAGAGATGAACCACATAGCTACCGGTACAGCCCCGAGCCTCGATGGAGAACTACTCCCTCCTCATGGGAGACATCAGCGGTGATGAAGATGGCGGTGATGTCGATGGAGGAGCCTTCCGGGGGCACTTCCCCGTCCCGGCGGCGTGCCGGAACAGAGACTCCTGTCCCCCAGATCTTGGCTTCGCGATGGCGGCGGCTCTGGAACTTTTCTCGTACCGTGGCTTATTCTTCTCGAGGTTTAGGTCAGGGACCCTTAAATAGGCGAAGAGGCGGAGTCGGAGGGTCGACGAGGCGACGACACACTAGGGGGGCGTGGGCCCAGCCCTGGCCGCGCCGCCCTATCATCTGGGCCCACCAGGGCTCCCCTCTGGTGGCTCTCGGGTGTTCTGGAAGCTTCGTGGAAAAATAGGATGCTGGGCATTGATTTCGTCCGATTCCGAGAATATTTCCTTACTAGGATTTCTGAAACCAAAAACAGCAGAAAACAGGAACTGGCACTTCGGCATCTCGTCAATAGGTTAGTTCCGGAAAACGCATAAATATGACATAAAGTATGCATAAAACATGTAGATATCATCAATATAGTAGCATGGAACATAAGAAATTATAGATACGTTGGAGACGTATCAGGCATCCCCAAGCTTAGACTTTTCACTCTTCTTGATCATAGTATATCATCATCTTCTCTTGACCCTTGAAAACTTCCTCCACACCAAACTTCAAGCAAACACATTAGAGGGTTAGTGCATAATTAAAAATTCACACATTCAGAGGTGACACAATGATACGTCCAAAACATATCTACTTTCCCGAACACTTTTGCTATTGTTTTGCCTCTAATTTGTGTATTTTGGATACAACTAACACGGACTAACGCTGTTTTCAGCAGAATTGCTCTGGTGTCTCATTTTTGTGCAGAAATCCAACTTTCAGGAAAAACCTCGGAATTTATACAGAAGGCCCTATTTTCCCAGAATATTGGCGGGGCCAGAAGGGCAAGCCAGGTGGGGGCACGAGGGCCCCACACACTAGGCCGGCGCGGCCCAGGAGGGGCCCGCGCGGCCCTAGTGTGTGGCGGCCTCGGCTGGCCCCCGACGCCCTCCTTCGGACTACTTATCGCCCTCGACCTAAAAACGCATGGAGAGAAGTCGAAGTCGCCAGAAACCCTCCAGAGAGCCACCACATCGCGAAACTCCGTCTCGGGAGCCAGAAGTCTCCGTTCTGGCACTCCGTCGGGACAGGGAATAGGAGGAGATCTTCACCGCCATCACCACCGACGTCTCTCCATCGACCAGCCATGTTTCCCCCATCCATGTGTGAGTAATTCCCCCGCTGTAGGCTGAAGGGGATGGTAGGGATTGGATGAGATTGGTCATGTAATAGTCATAAGATTGTTAGGGCATAGTGCCTAGTATCCGTAGATGTCACTTTTATGATATTGTTGCAACTTGTTATGCTTAATGCTTGTCACTAGGGCCCGAGTGCCATGATCTCAGATCTGAACATGTTATTGATTCATGAAGATATTCGTTGTTTATGATCTTACCTGCAAGTTGTATACATACGTCGCTGTCCGGAACCAATGGCCCCGAAGTGACAGAAATCGGGATAACCGGAGGGAATGGTAGTGATGTGAGGATCACATGTGTTCACGGAGTGTTAATGCTTTGCTCCGGTACTCTATTAAAAGGAGTACCTTCATTTCCAGTAGTTTCCCTAGAGGCCCGGCTGCCACCGGCTGGTAGGACAAAAGATGTTGTGCAAGTTTCTCATTGCGAGCACGTACGACTATATATGGAACACATGCCTATTGATTGATTAGTACTTGGATACCGTTTTATTATTATCTGCAAATGCCCTGCTTTGATTGTTATATGAGTTTCTCTCATCCATGCAACGCCCGTTAATCTGTCCCTGCGCCTACAGTATTTTAATCATGCTGTTTACTATAATCACTACTGCTGTCTTTATTTCACCGCTGATGTTATTTCACTATTCCTACTGCTATAAAACTGTTACTACTGATAAACTCTTGCGAGCAAGTCTATTTCCAGGTGCAGCTGAATTGACAACTCCGCTGTTAAGGCTTACAAGTATTCTTTGTCTCCCCTTGTGTCGAATCAATAAATTGGGTAATACTTCCCTCGAAGACTCGTTGCGATCCCCTATACTTGTGGGTCATCAAGACTATTTTCCGGCGCCGTTGCCGGGGAGCATAGCTTTATTTGGAAGTTCACTTGGATTGATATTGTTCGCTGCAAAGTCTCCATCATGGGTAAACCTCGCGATACTAAGATCGCCATATTACCATCCACTACAAGAAAAGGTACAACTCTTAGTACCTCTGCTGCTCTTGATTCACCATCCGTGATAAGTAAACTTGTTTCACCGCCACAAGCTTCAAATGCTCGGTACTTCGCTGAATCTGAAAATTCCTCTTATAATTGTGATGATGCTTCTGCTGTGCTTGATAATGATGGTTCGTTAGGATCTTTTCTAGATGCTACAATTGCTAGGTCTAGGAAAATTGAAAATACTGAAACTCCTAATGAAAATGCTGCTACACCTGTTAATTCACCTGAGTCTTTTGAATATTCTAGTGATGATCTTGATGAAGATTATGTGGAACTTGATGATGATTTTATTGAAAAATGCAATGCTACTACTGATGCAAGAAAAATTAAAAAGTTGCTTGCGTAACATGCTCGTTAGATATAAACTGTCTCCCGATCCTAAATTTGCCACATCTCCTATAAACATTAAGGATAAAGATTATGATTTTTCTCTTGATCTATCTCATATAGCTATTGTTGAGAAAACACCCTTTTGTGGTACTGAAAAAGAAAGTGCTGTTGAACACATGATTGAGTTATCTACTCTGAGTAGCTTGTTTTCTGATGATGTCAAGATGCGTACTTATTTTGTCGCTAAATTTTTTCCTTTCTCATTAAAGTATGATGCTAAAACTTGGTATAATAATTTGCCTCCTGGTTCTATTAGAAGTCCAATTGACTTGCGTGATGTTTTCTTTCGAAAATACTTTCCTGCTAGCGCTCAACATATTGCTTTGCGGAGAATTTATAATTTTGACCAGGAAGATGGAGAGAAATTGCTCGAGGCTTGGGAGAGATTTTGCTCTCTTATTAGAGCTCAGCCTCGATCATGATTTGGAAAAGCATGATTTACTTGATATATTTTATAGTGGACTAACCATTGAGTCTAGGGCATACCCGGATAGTTGTGCTGGTTGTGTTTTCAGGAAAAGAACTCCGCACGACGCCGAAGAATTATTGGCTAAAATAGGCCGGAATCATGATGATTGGTCTACACCTGAACCAACCCCGACACCGATATTGAAGAAGAGGGGTATGATTAAATTAAATGATGAAGATATGAGGGAAGCCAAGAAGTCTCTTAAAGAGAAGGGTATTAAACCCGAAGATGTGAAGAATTTACCTCCTATAGAAGATTTATGTAAGATAACTCCCCTTCATCCATGATTGAGGTACACTCTCTTCAACGCTTTACTAGGGAAGATATTCCGTATTCAAAACCTCCTGCTCAATGCTTAGATGAGTTTGATAATTATATTGTTAAGCAAGAAAACTTTAATATGAGAGTAGAGAATCATTTAATGGAAAATTCTTGAGCTATTAGTGAATTGCATGATATTGTGGAGAGAACCTCCAATGATGTTAAGATACTTGTTAAACATTTTCATATGGTCCAAACTCAAATTGATCAACTCACTAAAGTGCAAAATGACTTGTTGGGAAATAATTCTAAAGAAAAACATGCTTATGAAGTAACAACTAGAGGTGGTGTTTCTACCCAGGATCCTCTATATCCCGAAGGGCATCCCAAAAGAGTTGAACAAGATTCTCAACTAACTAAAACTAGTGCTCCATCTAAGAAAAAGAAAAAGAAACATAAGAATGTTGTAGAATCCTCTGAACCTGTTAATGATCCTAATAGTATTTCTATTTCTGATGCTGAAACTGAAAGTGGTAATGAACATGATAAAGATAATGATAAGGATGATACTCCTGATAAAGAAGAGGTTGAAGAAGAACCTAAAAAGCATGCTAAAAATAAAAAGTACACTAAAGAAGATTTTATTGCTGAGAAACATGGTAATGAAAGAGAACCTTGGGTTCAAAAGCAAATGCCTTTTCCTGCTAAGAAACTAAAATCAAAGGAGGAGGAACATTATAATAAATTTTGTGATTGGATGAAACCTTTATTTTTGCAAATCCCTTTGACTGATGCTATTAAATTGCCTCCTTATTCAAAGTATATGAAAGATATTGTCTCTAACAAAAGGAAAATTCCCAATGAGGAGATTTCCACTATGCTCGCTAATTACTCCTTCAAGTGGTAAGGTTCCAAAGAAGCTTGGAGACCCAGGTATACCGACTATTCCTTGTTCCATCAAGAATAATTATGTTAGAACTGCTCTATGTGATTTGGGAGCAGGTGTTAGTGTAATGCCTTTTTCTCTTTATAAGAGACTTGATTTAGATAAGTTAATACCGACTGATATATCTTTGCAAATGGCTGATAAATCTACCGCTATTCCTGTTGGTGTATGTGAAAATGTTCCTGTTCAAGTTACTCAGCATTGCTTGACATTAACTGATTTTGTTGTGTTGGAAATACCTGAAGATGATAATATGTCCATTATTCTCGGAAGACCCTTTCTTAATACTGCAGGGGCTGTTATTGATTACAATAAAGGCAAGGTTACTTTCAATGTTGATGACAAGGAACATACCGTCTATTTTCCCAAGAGGATTGATAAAGTATATGGAGTTAATACAATTTTTAATGTGAAAACTATTAAAGTGGGATCCATTTGATTGTCCTATATATGAGCCTAAAGAAGAATATCAAACTCTTGTGATTGGATCCATATCAATTCAATATAAGGTAACATGATTGATTTGAGGTTTATTTCTTCTTATGTCATATAAAATTTATTTGGTAGCAAGACTTGATCAACCTTGTTAACAAGTATATTTTAATGCATAAGAGAACTAAACAACATTTCTTTCTTTCTCCCTCCATTTGTTTTACTTGCTGTAGCACTTTTTGTTTTGCAATATGCTTTAGTTGTTAAGA
The DNA here is from genome assembly GCF_022539505.1 of Lolium rigidum. Classification (NCBI taxonomy): domain Eukaryota; kingdom Viridiplantae; phylum Streptophyta; class Magnoliopsida; order Poales; family Poaceae; genus Lolium; species Lolium rigidum. Next base: position 92,552,796 of record NC_061513.1, read on the forward strand.
TTTTGGAAATCATTTTCCTGCGCAGTAATAATTAACTTAACACCCAGAAATGTGCATTTTTCGAAGTTCTCAAAAAATTACAAAAATTATACTCGGTAGTCCTATTTTTCGAAGAGGCACCTGGGAGCACTCGGGGCTGACCAGTGGGGCACCCCGGGTGGCACCCCACTGTGCCGGCGCGGCCAGCAAGGGGGGCGCGCCACCCTGGTGTGTGGGTCCCCCTTTGCCCCACTTCAGCATGTCTTCCTCTCATTCTCTTCTCTCTCCCGAAAAAACTCGTACTCACTTTCTCTCACTCGCGTTTCTGCTCAAGAACTCGCGATTTCTCGATCTCCTTGCTCAGCCCAGATTTCTGTCTGAAATTTGGCACATTTGCTCCTTGGTATGTGACTCCTTTGATTGTCCAATTAGAATTTTGTTTGGTTGAGTATATCTTGAATATTTTGCTGCTGTAGATAACATGTTTAGTGAGCTTGCATGCTTGTTATAAGTGGTAGAAACTAGTTTTGATGCATGTTTAGTACTCTAGCAAGTTCCTATAGTAGTTCCCCTCAATTATATACCTTGAAATCAAATTTTATAATGATTGTTGAAAAATTTCAGAAAATGGAAGGGAGTAGGCACCAACTAAATCAACAAGAATTGGAGGTACAACAAGTCATGAGAGTTCATCGCGAAGAGGGAGTATACCCCTCTTATTACCCATGCACGGATTTTATGCGGAACGCAGGAATCCTGCAAGATGTTCAAACACTGATTTCCAATGCAGGGTTGGAAGGTTTTACTGTTGGTGAACCTTACCAATATGCTAAACTAACAGTATCGGTTGTGCAGGATTTCGAATTTCATCGGTCTCAAACTAACCCCATGGCCCGGTACAAGATTTATAACAAAACTATCAACTTGCCTTTCAGTGATTTTTGTGCAGCAATTAGAGTGCCGCAGTGGGGATCCTGCGAGAAGGTCAGGGGAACGCCGCGGGGGCTCTCGAATCTTTATACAATGATTTGTAATGGGAGGAGCTTCTCCGATGATGGTGGAAAGGGTGGTCGATCACAGAAAATGAGCTAAACGCATACATAGAAAGGGAAGGCCATCGTGCAAGGGAAGGCACGGAGGAGGCCGAGGATCACCCCGACTCTTCATCCGATGCAGCGAGCTCCTCATATCAACATTATGGTCATGTGGAACCCCCACGACATTCTTCTGCGCAGGGGCCCTATTATCACTCCATGTATGATCCACCGGCGTGGAACTCCGACCCTCGTTGGGATTGAACTCCACTTGGGCCAAAAGCCTAAGCTTGGGGGGAGGTATACCGGCATCACTCATTCTTTGCATATTATGGTTGTTGGATACTTGTACATACTTGTTTAGTTTCTTAGAGTGGGTTTCTAATGAGAAGGAGATGATATTTGGGGAAGTGCTGTCCAAAAACAGATTCTGGGCTGTTATCAAAAAAATTCGTGCGCACAGCCAGAACGTTATTTTGAGTTGTCAATTTTTGATCATGTGCCCCAGGTTGTTATCTAACTTTCATTAGTTGAACACTTTTTGAGCTGAGCAATGGAAGATTTTTGTTAATTTCGATTTCTGTACTGCTGTCAGGTTTTGGCAGATTTCTGTCATCCTGCTTTTCTCGTGTTTCGTTAGTTTGCATTCTCTTGTTTTCGCTTTGTTTCTTTCCTAAAACACAAAAATACCAAAAATATTTCTGTTGTTTCTCTTCACCATTTGTTTATTTGGTTCTTTGCTCTTATTTTACTTCGTTTGCTATCGGTAGTTTGCCATGAGAAAACCCAAAAAGATTTTGCTTTGTTTGCTTGTTTCTTTTGTTCTTGTTTCCAATTCGAAAACACCAAAAATATTTGCTGTTCTTCTTTGGTTTGTAAAGTTCATCATGAGTTCAATGGTCTTCGGTGGCTGGAGCGTGGTTTTCATTTCATATTATCCAAGCTACACAAGTGAAAGGCAATAATGACGATCTACAACAATTGGATTGTGGTGAGAGGCTGGTATGAACTCTATTTGTTTTCATTTTTGTACATATACTCATCCATGTGAGCATGCTTAGTTGGTTCATGTAAGGTATATGTTATTTGAGAAAGTCTAGTAGTTCATGATCTCTCATGTTTAGCTCCAATTTATTAATATGAGTAGCATGTCATGGATGTTCGCTTGCATTGTTTTATTCATAAGTAAGTATGGCATTGCGGTATCCTCCTCTGAATAATTCATTTATATCGACTTGGCACATGCTCACGCATGCATATGACTGAACAAAAATTCAATTAAGCCTCGATGACTTATATTGCTTCAGAGTTCTTGTATCACTTTTATGCCTCCGTTAATTTATTTTGCCGCAAGCATGATTATGACAGTTACTGCTCTCTTGATTTGTCGCTCCCTAGTCCTTTGCTAGCCTTCACTTGTACTGAGCGGGAACGCCGCTCGTGCTTCCAAACACCTGAAAACCAAGTTGTTCCAAAGTGTCCACCATAAATACCTATGCATGGCATTTCAAACCATTCCAAGTAAATTCTCATGCGCTACCTTTAAAACTTTCAAAATGCTTCTCAATTTGTGTTAATGTTTCATAGCTCATGAGGAAGTATGTGGTGTTTAGCTTTCAACCTTGTCATTTACTTTTGACGGACTCTCATATGGACTAGTGGCACATCCGCTTATCCAATAATTTTGCAAAAAGAGCCGGCAATGGGATTCCCAGTCCCAAATTAATTAACTTAAATAGACACTCCTCCATGGTTTGTGATTGTTGGACGGCACCCGAAGGATTCGGTTATCCATGGCTTGTGTAAGCAAAGGTTGGGGGGAGTGTCATCATCATAATAAAACTTAAATAAAAAGGCACTCCTTCATGGTATGTGATTGTTGGCGGGCACCCGAGGATTCGGTTAGCCATGGTTTGTGTAAGAAAGGTTGGAAGGAGTGCCACATAAACATACAAATAATTCATGGGAGCCGCTCTTGGGAGTCCGGTTGACGAGGTAGTTAGTGTACCCATTACCATTCGTTGACAACAACAAGCACCTCTCAAAATAATTTTACTCCCGTTTTAAAAATGAAAAGCTCTAGCGCATGTTAATCCCTCGCTTCCCTCTCGCGAAGGGTCAATCTTTTACTTTTATGTTGTGTCTCCATTCTTTCTTTGAGCACTATCTTGAGAGCACAACTCGTCATTCTTAGTATAATATGCTTGTCTCAAAATATGATTGATTGTGGTATAACTTTGATGCTTTTATCTTTGACGATCACTACTTCTAGTCTTTCTATGAACTCCAGAGGTGCCCGGGCATTTATGTTTTGCCGATCAAATACGGGCAAGCGAGATACCACTTTATCATATTCTCTTATGAACATTGCAATCCTGCTTATATACATGATTCATGATGCTTATTATTAATTGTTGGTACCTCTCCATGATTGACATAGCTGTTGGATGATCTTATTTGCATGTATCTCATTATGAACTGCTTAAGTATTAGCCATAGCATGAGAATATATACATCATATGAGAAAATGTGTTCGTGAAAGTTCTTTTATCGCTCGCTTGTTAATCGAATTGCTTGAGGACAAGCAATAAGCTAAGCTTGGGGGAGTTGATACGTCCAAAACGTATCTACTTTCCCGAACACTTTTGCTATTGTTTTGCCTCTAATTTGTCTATTTTGGATACAACTAACACGGACTAACGCCGTTTTCAGCAGAATTGCTCGGTGTCTCGTTTTTGTGCGAAATCCAACTTTCAGGAAAAACCTCGGAATTTATACAGAAGGCCCTATTTTCCCAGAATATTGGCGGGGCCAGAAGGGCAAGTCAGGTGGGGGCACGAGGGCCCCACACACTAGGCCGGCGCGGCCCAGGAGGGGCCCGCATGGCCCTAGTGTGTGGCGGCCTCGGCTGGCCCCCGACGCCCTCCTTCGGGCTACTTATCGCCCTCGACCTAAAAACGCACGGAGAGAAGTCGAAGTCGCCAGAAACCCTCCAGAGAGCCGCCACATCGCGAAACTCCGTCTCGGGAGCCAGAAGTCTCCATTCTGGCACTCCGCCGGGACGGGGAATAGGAGGAGATCTTCACCGCCATCACCACCGACGTCTCTCCATCGACCAGCCATGTTTCCCCCATCCATGTGTGAGTAATTCCCCCGCTGTAGGCTGAAGGGGATGGTAGGGATTGGATGAGATTGGTCATGTAATAGTCATAAGATTGTTAGGGCATAGTGCCTAGTATCCGTAGATGTCACTTTTATGATATTGTTGCAACTTGTTATGCTTAATGCTTGTCACTAGGGCCCGAGTGCCATGATCTCAGATCTGAACATGTTATTGATTCATGAAGATATTCGTTGTTTATGATCTTACCTGCAAGTTGTATACACACGTCGTTGTCCGGAACCAATGACCCTGAAGTGACAGAAATCGGGATAACCGGAGGGAATGGTAGTGATGTGAGGATCACATGTGTTCACGGAGTGTTAATGCTTTGCTCCGGTACACTATTAAAAGGAGTACCTTAATTTCCAGTAGTTTCCCTAGAGGCCCGGCTGCCACCGGCTGGTAGGACAAAAGATGTTGTGCAAGTTTCTCATTGCGAGCACGTACGACTATATATGGAACACATGCCTATTGATTGATTAGTACTTGGATACCGTTTTATTATTATCCGCAAATGCCCCCGCTTTGATTGTTATATGAGTTTCTCTCATCCATGCAACGCCCATTAATCCGTCCCCGTGCCTACAGTATTTTAATCCCGCCGTTTACTATAATCACTACTCGCTGTCTTTATTTCACCGTCGCTGTTATTTCACTATTCCTACTGCTATAAAACTGTTACTACTGATAAACTCTTGCGAGCAAGTCTGTTTCCAGGTGCAGCTGAATTGAAAACTCCGCTGTTAAGGCTTACAAGTATTCTTTGTCTCCCCTTGTGTCGAATCAATAAATTGGGTAATACTTCCCTCGAAGACTGTTGCAATCCCCTATACTTGTGGGTCATCACACAATCATTCTTAACACTTCTGGACATTGCACAAAGCTTATGAAAGTTAATGGAACAAAGAAACTCATTCAACATAGCAAAAGCGGCAATGCGAAATAAAAGGCAGAATGTGTCAAAAACAGAACAGTCCGTAAAGACAAATTTGGCAGGGGCACTTAACTTGCTCAAATGGAAAAACTCAAAACTAATGAAAGTTGCGTACATATATGGGGATAACGCTCATAAATTTGCAGATTTTTTTAATTTTTCTACAGAGAGATCTGTACGAATTCGTGACAGACAACAATGTTGTTTCTGCGCAGCGATCCAAATCTAGCATCAACTTTAACATAAAAACTTTACTTGGCACAAAAACATGATAAGGAGAGGTTGCTACAGTAGTAAACAACTTCCAAGACTCAACAATACAGTAAATAAAATGTAACTTGGGTTATCTCCCAAGAAGTGCTTTTCTTTAATGCCTTTCAGCTAGGCGCAGAAAGTGCAAATCAAGTATTTTCAAGAGATGATGCATCAACATTATAGTTTGTTCTAATAATAGAATCAAAAGGCAACTTCATTCTCTTTCTAGGGAAGTGTTCCATACCTTTCTTGAGAGGAAATTGATATTTAATAATACCTTCCTTCATATCAATAACAGCACCAACGGTTCGAAGAAAAGGTCTTCCCAACACAATAGGACAAGATGCATTGCATTCGATATCCAAGACAACAAAATCAACAGGGACAAGGTTATTGTTAACCGTAATGCGAACATTATCTCCTCCCCAGAGGTTTCTTTTTAACATTATCAGCAAGATTAACATCCAAATTACAATTCTTCAATGGTGGCAAGTCAAGCATATCATAAATTTTCTTAGGCATAACAGAAATACTTGCACCAAGATCACATAAAGCATTACATTCAAAGTCATTGAATTTCGTTTTAATGATGGGCTCCCAACCATCTTCTAACTTCCTAGGAATAGAAGCTTCAAGTTTTAATTTATCTTCCCTAGCTTTAATGAGAGCATTTGTAATATGTTTTGTAAAGGCTAAATTTATAGCACTAGCATTAGGACTTCTAGCAAGTTTTTGTAAGTATAACTTCAGTAATATGACAATCATCAAAATCTAAACCATTATGTTCTACAGCAATGGAATCATTGTCACCAATATTTTGAAAAATTTCAGCAGTTTTATCACAAGCAGTTTCAGCAGTAGTTTTGCGCGCTTTGTACTAGGAGTAGAAACATTGCCAACACCAATTATTTTACCATTGATAGTAAGAGGTGTAGCAACATGTGTAGAATCAACATTACTAGTGGTGCTAATAGTCCATACTTTAGCTACATTATTCTCTTTAGCAAGTTTTTCTTTTTCTTCTCTATCCCACCTAGCATGCAACTCAGCCAACATTCTAATATTATCATTAATTCGAACTTGGATGGCATTTGTTTTAGCAGAAAATTTTGTATCATTATCCTCAGGTTTAGCAGCCATTTTATTAATTAAAGAAGATTGTGATTCATACATATATGAGATTCGATTTTCAGCATTTGTAAGTTTAGTTTGTAAACCAGAAATTTTCACATTCAAATTTTCAAGTTGATTTCCTATATTTTTCAACAAGGCAGATTGTTCATTCATAGTTTTAGTAAACAATTGATTTTGCTCATATTGTGATTGCATAAAGCTCTTAGTAGTTCTTTCAATTTCCAATATCTTTTCTTCATTAGGCAAAACAGATCTACCATAAGAATTACCATAACCACTACCATTATTAAAAGGATATGGCCTATAGTTGTTGTTGAAATTATTACTCTTAATGAAATTCACATCAACATTCTCTTCTTGAGCAACCAATGAAGCTAAAGGAACATTATTAGGATTAATATGAGATCTACCATTTGCAAGCATAGACATAATAGCATCAATCTTATCACCCAAAGAAGAGGTTTCTTCAACAGAATTTACCTTCTTACCTTGAGGAGTTCTTTCAGTGTGCCATTCAGAGTAATTGATCATCATATCATCAAGAAGTTTAGTCGCGGCGCCCAGGGTGATGGACATAAAAGTACCTCTAGCAGCTGAATCCAATAGGTTCCTCGAGGAAAAATTCAATCCTGCATAAAAGGTTTGGATGATCATCCAAGTAGTCAGTCCATGGGCAGGGAAATTCTTTACCAAAGATTTCATTCTCTCCCATGCTTGAGCAACATGTTCATTATCAAATTGTTTAAAGTTCATAATGCTACTTCTCAAAGATATAATCTTAGCAGGAGGATAATATTTACTAATAAAAGCATCTTTACACTTAGTCCATGAATCAATACTATTCTTAGGCAAAGAAAGCAACCAATCTTTAGCTCTTCCTCTTAATGAGAAAGGAAACAATTTCAGTTTTATAATATCACCATCTATATCCTTATACTTTTGCATTTCACAAAGTTCAACAAAATTATTAAGATGGGCAGCAGCATCATCAGTACTAACACCAGAAAATTGCTCTCTCATAACAAGATTCAGTAAAGCAAGTTTAATTTCATAGAATTCTGCTGTAGTAGCAGGTGGAGCAATAGGAGTACATATAAAATCATTATTATTTGTGCTAGTGAAATCACACAACTTAGTATTTTCAGGAGTACCCATTAAAACAATAATAAAAGTAAACTAAGAAAGTAGAATAAAGACAAGTAACTAATTTTTTTGTGTTTTGATATAGAGATAGTAAATAAGACAGAAAGTAAAGTAACTACTTTTTTTTGTGTGTTTTAATATGAAGCAAACAAGACAGTAAATAAAATAAAGTAAAGCAAGACAAAAACAAAGTAAAGAGATTGGAAGTGGAGACTCCCCTTGCAGCGTGTCTTGATCTCCCCGGCAACGGCGCCAGAAATTTAGCTTGATACGCGCGAAGCACACGTCCGTTGGGAACCCCAAGTGGAAGGTATGATGCGTATAGAAGCAAGTTTCCCTCAGTATGAAACCAAGGTTATCGAACCAGTAGGAGCCAAGAAGCACCTGAAGGTTGTTGGTGGAGGAGTGTAGTGCGGTGCAACACCAGTGAAACCGGCGCGAACGTGGAACCTGCACAACACAATCAAGATACTTTGCCCCAACGTAACAGTGAGGTTGTCAATCTCACCGGCTTGCTGGAAACAAAGTTTAAACGTATCGAGTGGAAGATGGTGTTTGTTTGCAAAGAACAGTAAGAACAATGATTGCAGTAGAATGTATTCAGATGTAAAAGAATGGACCGGGGTCCACAGTTCACTAGTGGTGTCTTTCCAATAAGATAACTAACATGCTGGGTGAACAAATTACATGTGAGCAATTGACAAATCAAGATTCAATACATATCAACGATGATTACTATGTGATTTAATCAGGGCATTACGACAAAGTACATAGACCGCTATCCAGCATGCATCTATGCCTAAATAATCCACCTTCGGGTTAGCATCCGCACCCCCTCCAGTATTAAGTTGTAAACAACAGATAATTGCATTAAGTATGGTGCGTAATGGGTTTAGGGTTTAGGGTTTAGGGTTTAGGGTTTAGGGTTTAGGGTTTAAGCACGTAGTTGTTGAATATAGAACCCTGTTCTATATCACGAGCCAAGATCCATTTAACCTTCTTGCAGATACACTCATTTCTTTACCAACAAGTATATATGCACTTTTTTCAAATGCAAATTTATGGTCACTTGTTCAGTCCAAACCCTATACTATAAAAGGTGTCTTGGCTTGACGTCATTGGCTGTATGAATCTGGTCGAAACAAGCATGGAGAGGAAGAGGCGGTGGTTGTTGGAAATGAAGTTGGCGGCAATCGAGAGGAAGTGTGGAAGAAAATACATGCTACGACAGAAGAGAAATCAAAAGTCAAGGTTACACCCAAAATAGAGAAAAACATGAATGCTTTGTTCTCCAATGCTAGAGCGAGGTCCGGCGCAATATTGTTGTCCTTTTTGTGTGAGGTGACTCGTGCCAACTCCATCTTTCATATGGTTAACCGTGTCTCTCGACAGATCGACATGCAACCAATGTGGTTCCATTGTTGTGACCTAAGTATGTACATACATCCGCCTGTTCTTATGTTGAGAGCCATGTAATAGCGGTAAATATGTACAAGTGGAGCATACATGTTATTGTGTTCTAAGGTCGGGCATAATGTGGAGAGTATCATAAAATAGTATCATGAATGCAATATGCACAAATATTATATACCAATATCCTAGTGTCATCATATTTACTTAGTTGGAATCTCAATACAAAGATGTGTACATGTTCTACATGTCATTAAATTTTGTAGTTCCATGTACTATCATATTGTGGCATACACAAATATCCTTAGACAAAGCATCAATGTTTTATCCCTAGTAGCAACAGCACATCCACAACCTTAGAACCTACTGTCACGATCCCAGATTCAATGGAGGCATGAACCCACTATCGAACATAATTACCCCCTCTTGGAGTTACAAGTATCAACTTGGCCAGAGCCTCTACTAGCAACGGAGAGCATGCAAAAACATAAACAACACATATATGATAGATTGATAATCAACTTAACATAGTATTCTAGATTCATCGGATCCCACCAAACACAACATGTAGCATTACAAATAGATGATCTTGATCATGTTAGGCAGCTCACAAGATCTATACAATGATAGCACAAGCGGAGAAGACAACCATCTAGCTACTGCTATGGACCCATAGTCCAAGGATGAACTACTCACGCATCAATCCGGAGGCGGGCATGATGATGTAGAGCCCCTCCGGTGATGATTCCCCTCTCCGGCAGGGTGCCGGAGGCGATCTCCTGAATCCCCTGAGATGGGATTGGCGGCGTCTCTGGAAGGTTTTCCGTATCGTGGCTCTCGGTACAGGGGTATTCGCGACGAAGGCTTTAAGTAGGCGAAAGGGCAACGCAGGGGGCCACACGAGGGCCCCACACAACAGGGCCGCGCGGCCAGGGGCCGGGCCGCGCCGCCCTAGTGTGTCGGCGCCTCGTGGCCCCACTTCCTTTCCCCCTCGGTCTTCTGGAAGCTTCGTGTAAAAATAGGACCCTGGGCGTTGATTTCATCCAATTCCGAGAATATTTCCTTACTAGGATTTCTGAAACCAAAAACAGCAGAAAACAACAATTGGCGCTTCGGCATCTTGTTAATAGGTTAGTGCCGGAAAATGTATAATAATACTATAAAGTATGTATAAAACATTCAAGTATTGTCATAAAAGTAGCATGGAACATAAGAAATTATAGATACGTTTGAGACGTATCACGGTGGTGGTGGAGAACTCCGGCAGGGCTTCGCCTATGCGCTGCGGGAGTAGTATGTGGAGGAGGGGCGCTAGGGTTTGGGGAGAGGGGGTGTCTAGGGCGCCGGCCACTTGGGGGCTGCGTCCTAGGAGGCTTTGGTGTAGCCGGCCCCTCCCCTTTGCCGCTCATTATATAGGTGGAAGCCCCAAGAGTTGTAGTCCAAGTCTTCGAATAAGACCCCAACACCAAAACCTACCTTTGGTGGGAAACCTATTCAAGATGGGAGTCCTACTGAAGGTGGGACTCCCACCTTTCCTTGAGGTGGGGTGGCCGGCCACCTTAGGTGGAGCCCACCTGGGACTCCTCCCCTTAGGGTTTGGCCGGCCATGCTAGTGGAGTACCTTCCATAGTGCTTTCTTCCGGACTTTTCTAGAACCTTCCATAAATGCACCGGATCATTTTCAAACTTATAAAATGACTTCCTCTATATGAATCTTATTCTCCGGACCATTCCGGAACTCCTCGTGATGTCCTGGATCCCATCCGAGACTTCGAACAAAACTTCGAACTCCATTCCATATTCCATATCTACTCAAACGACATCAAACCTTAAGTGTGTCACCCTACGGTTCGCGAACTATGCGGACATGGTTGAGACTTCTCTCCGACCAATAACCAATAGCGGGATCTGGGAGATCCATAATGGCTCCCACATATTCAACGATGACTTAGTGATCGATTGAACCATTTACATACGATACCGATTCCCTTTGTCACGCGATATTTTACTTGTCCGAGGTTTGATCATCGGTATCACGATACCTTGTTCAACCTCGTCTCCTGACAAGTAGTCTTTACTCGTACCGTGGTATGTGGTCTCTTATGAACCATTCATATGCTTGCAAGCTAATTAGACGACATTCCACCGAGATGGACAAATCCCACTGTTGATCCATATGCCTCAACTCATACTTTCCGGATACCTAATCCCACCTTTATAACCACCCATTTACGCAGTGGCGTTTGATGTAATCAAAGTACCCTTCCGGCATAAGTAATTTATATGATCTCATGGTCGAAAGGACTTGGTAACTATGTATCGAAAGCTTATAGCAAATGAACTTAATGACGTGATCTTATGCTACGCTTAATTGGGTGTGTCCATTACATCATTCACATAATGACATAACCTTGTTATTAATAACATCCAATGTTCATGATCACGAAACTATGATCATCTATTAATCAACAAGCTAGTTATACAAGAGGCTTAATAGGGACTTCTTGTTGTTTACATAACACACATGTATCAATGTTTCAGTTAATACAATTATAGCATGGTATATAAACATTTATCATAAACACAAAGATATATAATAACCAATTTATTATTGCCTCTTGGGCATATCTCCAACAACAATGGCATTCTAAATATTGTTTGGATGTACATTCCGTGGAATTGAAAGTTTTTTGACGGCTGAACAATATAAACTGTGTAATATGACTGAAAATATACATGTATTTATCATAATGCTTCAATATTATTTTTCACATAATAACAATTTAATAATCCAGGAAATACTTCCATTTGACATAAAAGTTGTCGAGTACTTGCAACAATTTGTAAAACATGGATAATAAATATGTCTGACATAACAAAAAGTGGGTAGTTTATGTCTTACAAATAGCACAAAGTGGGTAGATTATGTCTTACAAATAGCACATCAAGTGGACAATCCATAAACAACAAAGTGCATCAGAAGATCATGGAGCAGTACATAAGAACAACCACACATGGTAGCAATCATCAAGGCAAGGTCAAGAGTCATGGCTTCCTCATCTCCATGGGTAGTGCCATGAGTGATTCAAGCGTGCGCTCATTGGCGGTGAGCTTCCCATCAGCTATCAACATATCAATACCCTCCAAAGTTGATATCTTCTTTAGTTCATCAAGTATTTCAGATGAAGGAGTCACCTTTGGTGGTCAGATGAAAATTTCTTTTGGTTAATTGTAGCTCATCATAGCATCTTGTCTCCGACCCATTGTATGTTCTTCTTAATAATACTTTCAATATGCAACCTTCTGCTCATAGTTATTGAAGGCTCCTAGGTCCCTCGGTGCCCTTAGAGTACTAGCATAAGCTAAAGCAACCATAGACACCTCGAAATACATCTTTGTAAACACTATACTTTTTATTTTTCTTCTTTTGTTCTCTTCGGTAATGTAGTCAACCAACTTTTGGTGAGAGATGATGATGCTACAATGCACACAAAGTTTGAAATCTAATTATGGATAGCATACACACTTTAAATCAAACATTTGTCATAATTATGCATACCATATTAACATGTAAGCATTCACATGATGAACAACACATTTGCATATTGCCCAAGTTCATATCTCGTATCATAGAGTATAGAAAACGAATTTCAAACCTTCAATTGGACTCACCACTTCTTATTCTCCTCAGAATTTGCAAGTTCGAAAAAACACATTAATATGAAAATTTCATCAAGAGCCCCGCCGACCTGCCCCAGTGGCGGAACCAGAGGAGAGGGAAAGGGCACCGCCCACCCATATGGCCGTCGTTCGCCCACCTTCCACCGCCGTTCGACCGCCTCCCACCATGGTTCTAGGGTTAGGGTTCGGCCATGGAAGGGAGGTGCGGCCAGGGGAAGGGGTGAAGGGGAGGACGGGGAAGAGGAGGGACAAGGGCAGAGGGCGGCGGACGGAGGGAGAGGCATGGGAAAAGGGAGGGCGGGGAAGAGGGGGGGACATGGGCAGAGGACGGCAGACGTAGGAAGAGGCATGGGAAAAGGGAGGGCGGGGAGGACGTACCTGCGCCGCCGTCGGGAGGACCTTCTCCGCCGTACGAGGTCGCGCAGAGCGCGGGCATGAAGTCGCGAGCGTACCGCTTTGCTCAATTCCTTGTATTCCCGAGCTCGGGACCTCGAAATGTTTGGCCATCCAGTCCGGTCGCGCACAACCCACGCGTGGATTTGGAGGAAGGTTTCTAGGCCATCCAAACGGTGGAATTAGGGTCCCAATTCTAGATTCTCTAATTCCAAGCCCAATTCTTTGCAACCAAACTTGGCATATGTGTTCTTTTTTGTGACCCCTATTATTTATTCAGGTGAGTTGGTTCGTTCGGTTTTTACCGAAACCAAACAGAATTTATCAGTTAGCTGAATCTTTGGTTTCCTAAATTTTTCATGCCAATTTTGGGTTACCATTACCATAATGGAAAACCCAATTTGCTCAAACACCACAAAAACAGAACCAAAATTTCGGTTTAAACGGAATGCCCACCCTAACTTCTGGGGCATTGGAACGAACTACCGATGGGCCTTAAACGGCTGAACAATTTGCACTTATGTGGCTTGCCTCCAGGCCTCATTGTTACCGCACTGACCGCCTGCAAGTCAGGCCCTCTTAAGTTATGGGCCCTGCTTCGACGGAGGAGCTCTGGGCTCTCACAACAGTGGAAGTGAGGAGAGTAACAATTGAATCTGATTCTCTGGAGGTGATTAAAGCATGCAATGCTGAGGTGGATATTTGGAGTCCCTATTCGGCCATACTTTATGACTGCTTCTCAAAGGCTCAAGAGTTTGATCATATTGCTTTTATCCATTGTGTTAGAGAGGCTAATCAGGTGGCACATGAACTAGCTAGATATGCTTTTACTAGTAATTCTGTAGTTAGATGGGATGAGTTCCCTCCTAGTTTCATTCTGCCATTTGTTCTTAAGGATGTTACTATGTACTGATTTAAGAGCAGCATGTACCAGACGCACTCTTTTCCTTCCAGGATACCTAAGGGGGTTGGAAGGTTTTTAATGAGGCGGCCTGCTGGCTCAGGTTAATATATATGTGTTATCACCAGAATTTGACCGAGTCAGAGGTGGGCCGCGATCAAGATGGACGTGAAGATTGTACATGGAAGAAATACGTGAATCGGCCTTGTGTACCAAGTTTGGGCTAAACGGCCCGTGTATCTGTAACATATTAGGATACGTGTCGTGTAGAAGTTAGAGTTTATCTCGTGCACGGTTTAGTGCACGCCCACATTAGAAAGTCCCCTGGACTATAAATATGTATCTAGGGTTTATGGAATAAACAACAACCAACGTTCACCACAAACCAATCTCGGCGCATCGCCAACCCCTTCGTCTCGAGGGTTTCTCCGGTAAGCACCATGCTGCCTAGATCGCATCTTGCGATCTAGGCAGCGACTGAGCTCTGCTCGTTGTTCATGCGTTGCTCGTGCTGAAGCCTTTTTGATGGCGAGCAACGTAGTTATCATAGATGTGTTAGGGTTAGCATTGTTCTTAGTATCATATGCTGTCGTAGTGCAACCCTTGCGCATCTAGCCGTCCTTGTGCCTCATCATGGGTGCAGGGGCGGCACCCCGCTTGATCGTTATTTAGTAGATCTGATCCGTTACGGTTGCTCCTTGATTCATCAAGGATTAGTTTAACATCCGCAATAGTTAGGCCTTACAAAGGGTTGGAGGATCCAGCGGCGTGTAGGGTGTAGTTTGCTGGCCCTAGACAGGATGTTCCGAGGATCAACCTCGTGTTGGTTTTTAGGCCTTGTCTAGGATTGGCTTATGATCACCGTGCGCGAGCGCGAGGCCCAATCGTGAGTAGGATGATCCGATTATGCGGTGAAAACCCTAAATCGTCGTGGATCTCATATGCTTTATCTTGATCAAGCAGGACCACCATATATTCGGCCACCTTGGACGAATCATGGGTGGATCGGCTCCATAAGCCGATTCACAAGATAACCTGAGAGCATATCGAGGCTCGTATTTAACGTGTACGTGTGTGCCCTGCAGGAAACTAAGCGAGGCATCATCCACACCTTCCTGACCAGGTATAGGTCAGGTGGCACGCCCTTGCAATTTGCATCGGCGCGCGACCAGGAGGCTTTGCGGGCCGTCGCTCTGAGGGACTGGGGCCAGCCGCAGCCCTAGTTGTTCCCGGCTCTACGGTGTTGACCAGTCGCTGCCCGCCGGTGGGTTTCTGACGTCAAAACATTCTGGCACGCCCGGTGGGACCGCATCTACGTCTTCGACATCCGCCACATCGCCATCTACATCCGAGATGGCGGAAGAGACTCCGGTCACTTACGAGGACCTCACTGGCGAGCTCAAGAAGAAGTATGACGAGGCCAAGGTCCTCCTCGAAGCCGACCTCATCGGCTCTTTCCACGAGACCCGCTCCCATGGCATCGGATGGAAGGGGTTCTCACCCGAAGGCGCGCTTGATGGAGTGGACCTATCCACCCCGTCGGAAGAACGCACCGGGTCGCTGCGTCGGAGATCAACTTCATGGTGGCTCATTCACCGCACCGCCACTCGAGAGCCCGGTGAACACGTTGGAGCGCGTCGCTCTTCGCGTGATCCAGGAAATCATGAGCCACCAGTACTCTCCGTCAGGACCAGCTCTCGGGACGCATCAAGGAGAGTTGCCACTCCAGTCCCGTCCACCGCTGCCATATGCGTTGGCAGCACCAGCTGAAGTGCCGGCTACACCGGCATTCGTCGTCTACAAGGTCGGTGGTGACCCTAGTGGCTACCAGTTCTTGACTGAGGCGCCTAAGGAGATCCCTCAAGGATACGCGTGCACGTATGTGCCAGATTGTGGCAACTGGCCACTCTCAAACCAGGCCACAACATCAGGGACTCCGGCGAAAACAGGAGGAGCGTCAGAAACAGAGCTCGAGAAGCAGACGTGGCTAGCTAAATACGCCACCCCGACGAAACTCCAGAGCCCAGCTCCTGCAGTTGGCTCCGAGCTGGAAAAGCAAACATGGCTGGCTAAGTACACCACCCCGGCGAATCTCCAGAGTGCAACTCCTGTAGCCAGCACAGCGGATCAGATCAGTACCATACTGAGAGACCAGTTCGGCATGGTGCCGAAAAGAAGGGCAATCGGCTATTCCAAGCCGTACCCCGACGAGTACGAGATGATCCCGCTGCCACCTAAATATCGGCTCCACGACTTCTCCAAATTCGGTGGATCGGATGGCTCCAGCTCCATCGAGCACGTCGGCCGATATTTGGCGCAACTAGGACCGGCTTCAGTGTCGGATCAGCTACGCGTGAGGCTCTTCTCACAATCCCTCACGGGATCGGCTTTTGGATGGTACACCTCTTTGCCAGCGAACTCCATCCGGTCTTGGAAGCAATTGGAAGAACGAGTTCCATATGCAATACCATTCGAAGCTTCCGAGTCTAGCATTGCCGATCTAGCACAACTACGTCAGAAGCGCGGAGAAACGGTGACAGAATACATCCAGCGCTTCAGGAATCTTAGGAACCGATGTTATTCGGTTCATATAATTGAAAAGGAAGCAGTCGAGTTGGCAGTAGCAGGCCTTGCAACACAGCTCAAGGACATGGCCTCCCAAGCAGATTATCCCTCACTGGCGCATATGGTTCAGAAATTGTCGGCATATGAACAGCGCCACCCGGACCTATACCAAGACAAGTTCAAGCGTGCAGTGATCCTGGTCGATGCTGAGGAAGACGAAGTTCCTGCGGGAGACCAAGAAATAGCAGTGGCTGAGTGGACTCGGGGAGAAACCCCCGTGTCCTGCAAATGGGTAAAGCCACCAGGGCCGCCCAGGGGATTTGATTTTGACGTGACCAAGACGGAGCAAATCTTCGACCTCCTGCTCAAGGAGAAACATTTGACGATTCCTGAAAATCTCAAGTTCCCCACGGCGCAAGAGCTGAACGGAAAGCCATACTGCAAATGGCACAACTCGCTCTCCCATGCCACCAACGATTGCAGGGTGTGGCGTCAGCACATCCAAGCGGCGATAGAGAAGGGGCGTCTAATTTTCAATCAGTACGCCATGAAGGTCGACACCCAACCCTTCCCCGCCGTTAACATGGTGGAAGTCACCTACCCTGAGGGTTGCCAGCCAGGTCCCTCGTTCAGCATCAACATGGTAGGACCCGGGAACCACTGCGGCAAAGATGGAGATGAGAGCAGCTGCTCTCAGAGCAAGGACACAGAGGGGGCCGCTCCATGCGATCGGCTCCGTCAAGATGGCAAGCGCTACGTCACGGAGGGAGAAGTGAAGAACATAAGATATCAACGACCCCTCTCTGATCACCTCCTCAACAAGTATGTGAGTCAGTACGACCAACGCCGGCGACACGGCGACGATGATGAGAGAGATCGTCTGGCTAGAGAAGCCAGAAGATATCGTCGGCACGATCACAATGAGGAGGAGCACGAGCGCCGTGCCACGGAAAAGCCAAGGGAGCAAGATGACAACGCCAGGCACTGGGACTGCCCCTTCTTCAGACACTGCTGGGATTCAGGAATGAGCCGATTGCCCACAATCGGCAATTGCCCAGAATGCAATCGTAAGAAGGAGGCAGCCAACGTGTCCGTGTTCGAGCGCTTAGGGCCTCTCCCACCACAGAGCAAACGCGTTGAGTCCCCTCGCTGGGCAGATCTCGAGGATTCAGAAGACGAGGGACAAGAAAAGGAAGAAGACAGGTACCACCGTCCAAGGTGGTGCCCTGATGGACTCAGCCGTTCACAAAAGCGCAGGGTTCAGCGATTGCGCGGCTTGGAGGAAGCCGAGAGGTTATACTTGCATACGCTAAGGAAGGCACGACCTGATCTGGCTGCGAAAGTTCAGCGAACCCTGGATGAGGAGGGACTGCCGCAAAGAAAAGAGTGGCGCCCCAAGCAAAGGAAAGCCGATGATGAAACATCGGCGAGCACGGACATGGTGCTCGTCCTTCCGACGGAGCTTAGTGCTCCACGATTCTACGACGCACTCAAGGTGGACGACGACGGGCGCATCAAGTCAGAGATTGGGCTGGTTTTATCCACCGGCCTGGACGAGTAGCAAGAGCACGTCAATAAGCAAACGTGGCGAGGCTGATCCTTGCGATCGGCCCCCCAAAAATTTATGAAGGGACATTACAAAACCTTCATCGAGCAAGCAACGTGGAGGCCGATTCCAGCAATCAGCCAAAATTATCCTCACCATCTATTCTGCCTGGGATCAACATTTGGCCCAACAGGGACTACCTAAAAGAGCCGATACCATCAATTCTTGACAGAATCGGCTCGGGGGGCACCTAGATGGGTAAAACGTGAGGGTATGAGGTGACACTATCAAATGTGGGGGCCGACACACAAATCGGCCTAAAAAATTCAAAAAAATTTGAGCACAACCGATGCAGCAGACATCGACTTAAGGATATGAAAGCCGATGCAGGGCCATCGACTCAAGAGGAATAACTGTTACGATCAGAGGGTCAGTGGGGCACGAAGGGAGATTTTAATGGAAGAACTCCTCAATGGAGTAGTTTAAGGGCTCGGATCCTCTCTTCAAGAAAAATGCCAAGAGCAGCACTGGACGTGCGGATCGAGGTCAAGGATGGATTGCATTAGATCCGCCAAAGGAAAGGAGCCGATCTGACTAGCGAGGCGCTAGAAGCGGACTGAAGAAGCTCGGGGGGCAGCTCACCTTGAAGGCTCTCTGCTCTGGGAAGCCGATTTATGTGCAAATCGGCTGGCTCTGCATGATCAAGCCCAGGCACATTCTCTCTGACAATCTCGCCTCGAGTAAGGCTCGGGGGGCAGCAGGCCTGGTGGATACTCTGTTCTACTCTGTTTAAAAAGCCGATTGGGATACCATCGGCTGATCCTTTATTGCAACTTTCTTCACAAATGATGAGTACTGAAGAGGATTATTGGGTTTGGTTGGAAAAGTTCAAAGGTTTTC
This sequence comes from Lolium rigidum, assembly GCF_022539505.1. Lineage (NCBI taxonomy): Eukaryota > Viridiplantae > Streptophyta > Magnoliopsida > Poales > Poaceae > Lolium > Lolium rigidum. The sequence goes on from NC_061513.1 coordinate 92,571,834, forward strand.
CTGAAGATCCTGCATTTTCTGCCAGATTTAGAAAATCATCAGTTGGAGAAAGGAAGGGCAAATTTCGAAGGACCGATGCGGTGATATCGGCTCATCACGCATTAGCAAAGGGGACGAATCGGCAAGGTCAGTAGAAGAGGGAATCGGCTCAATTAAACTCAGAAGAAATCGGCAAAATCAAATTGGGGAAAAGTTCTTCATTAATAGGCGAGATTTCTTACATAAAGAGCTAATACCAGGGGATACATTGCCCCATATACTACTGCTGGCCCTATTCTAGAGGTCCTATCTACGGGCCATCACTGCCCTCGTCGTCGCCGTCGTCGCTGCCGTCGGCGCTGCTCCCGGCGGGCTCGTCGTCGCTCCAATGGCCGCCGACCGGGCCCTCGTTGTCTTCATCTTCTTCAGCGTCGTCCTCGTCGCTGTCGAAGTCGCTAAGGTTGCCCGGCCAAGGGCAGAACCGCTTGGCCGGCGGCTCGTCGGAGGAGCTGTCGTCGTCGTCTTCCTCCTCCTCTTCCTCCTCCTTCACCCCCTCGGAGGAGGTGAAGTCATCCCAGGAGAAGCGATCGTCATCGCTCTCCTCCTCCGATTCCCCGTTGGCGAGGAAGCGGAGGTCGCTCTCCCCGTCCGTTGAGGACTGGTCGTCCTCGGACCGAGATGGAGAAGTCATGGTCCGACTCCTCCCCGGCCGCAATGGCGCGGCGGATGTTGGCCGCGTGGACCTCCGCCGGGTTCGGCTCCGGCGTCGGCTCGCGAGACGAAGAGGACTGGGTGGAAAGATCCGATGAAGCAGAGGAGGAAGAGGACATGGTGGCGCAGGAGGGCTTTTGGAGTGCTAATGCGAAGGAGATGCAGAAGAGAACTGTTCATAGCGGGTAAATAAAAGGGGATATAGTGGAAATTCAATGCCACAGCAGTTTCCGAGGAAGTGGTGCCTAAGAAAAAAAAACTGCCAAGTCACGCGGAGAAGTTGAGAAGGCAGGGCATCATGATGACGGATACTGTAACGGTTCTGCCACGACATGACCCGACGAAAGAAGAGCATAATGATTTTGGAAATGACATTTCCAAAACCAGGGGGGCATGTGTTATCACCAGAATTTGACCGAGTTAGAGGTGGGCCGCGATCAAGATGGACGTGAAGATTGTACGTGGAAGAAATACGAGAATCGGCCTTATGTACCAAGTTTGGGCTAAACGGCCCGTGTATCTGTAACATATTAGGATACGTGTCGTGTAGAAGTTAGAGTTTATCTCGTGCACGGTTTAGTGCACGCCCACATTAGAAAGTCCCCTGGACTATAAATATGTATCTAGGGTTTATGGAATAAACAACAACCAACGTTCACCACAAACCAATCTCGGCGCATCGCCAACCCCTTCGTCTCGAGGGTTTCTCCGGTAAGCACCATGCTGCCTAGATCGCATCTTGCGATCTAGGCAGCACGAGCCTGCCTGTTGTTCATGCGTTGCTCGTGCTGAAGCCTTTTTGATGGCGAGCAAGGTAGTTATCATAGATGTGTTAGGGTTAGCATTGTTCTTAGTATCATATGCTGTCGTAGTGCAACCCTTGCGCATCTAGCCGTCCTTGTGCCTCATCATGGGTGCAGGGGCGGCACCCCGCTTGATCATTATTTAGTAGATCTGATCCGTTACGGTTGCTCCTTGATTCATCAAGGATTAGTTTAACATCCGCAATAGTTAGGCCTTACAAAGGGTTGGAGGATCCAGCGGCGTGTAGGGTGTAGTTTGCTGGCCCTAGACAGGATGTTCCGAGGATCAACCTCATGTTGGTTTTTAGGCCTTGTCTAGGATTGGCTTATGATCACCGTGCGCGAGCGCGAGGCCCAATCGTGAGTAGGATGATCCGATTATGCGGTGAAAACCCTAAATCGTCGTGGATCTCATATGCTTTATCTTGATCAAGCAGGACCACCATATATTCGGCCACCTTGGACGAATCATGGGTGGATCGGCACCATAAGCCGATTCACGGGATAACCCGAGAGCCGATCGAGGCTCGTATTTAACGTGTACGTGTGTGCCCCGCAGGAAACTAAGCGAGGCATCATCCACACCTTCCCGACCAGGTATAGGTCGGGTGGCACGCCTTGCAATTTGCATCGGCGCGCGACCAGGAGGCTTTGCGGGCCGTCGCTCTGAGGGACTGGGGCCAGCCGCAGCCCTAGTTGTTCCCGGCTCTACGGTGTTGACCAGTCGCTGCCCGCCGGTGGGTTTCTGACGTCAACAATATGATGTTTCAAAAAAAAAACACCCTTTCAGCACTACAAATTCTGAAACATTAGTTTACACCTACATCAGACTTCTCTAGCGGGGATAATCTGCAGCAAACTTCAAATTTTCACTTATTTTAAATACATATTTGGTGATAGAGTATTAAGCAAGTTTAATCTCCGCTTATCCCCATTTTTACTTAAATCTTTGTGTATTTTTTTATATCCTAATACTCTACCCTACCTAGTGAATTGGAGATGGGGGTTTTTGCGGGGATTGGGTGACGATAGAGGTTCACCCAATATTCTAGAGTATTATCCCCACTAATCCCTACAAACACTCTAGTACCAAACAAGGTCCAAAAAGGAGAAAAATCTCTTACACTGAACGAGTAAATGCAACAAAGCAACGTACACCAAGAACATGATCTTACTTACCCCAGCGAATAATTTCAGTTCGAAAAAGTTAAAACAGAAGAACCCATAAGCTTTGACTACCGGAAGAGACAGCTTGCTCGCTGACCCGGTGAACTGGTGCTCTATAAAAAATACTCCTTTGAACAAGTCAATCGCTGCCAAGCGACTGCGAAGAACTGCTACTGCCTCAAATTCTATGAACTGTCCATTTCTTCCATTACCTAGGACCATGTGTTCTGCTCGGAATGGGCACTTGAAGATTTTCTCGAGATCACTACTTATTTTCAATAGCTTGTATGAAAGGGATTCTTTCACACGAAGATAGTACATAAATAATTAAGTATGTTGGTCTCTACCTGTCAATAAGGTCAAAGCAGCTGTAGCTGAATTGAACCACAAAGGAAAAGGAGGTTTCACTGAAGAATATGCAATCATGCCTGCTAAGGATCTAGCGAGGCAGCAGTTTCTATCAGAAAAAATGACGAATGCAAGAAAATCCATGTGAGGGAGCTTTATCTCAGAGTACAAAACAATAAGCAACCAGTTGAACAAGCAGCACAACCCAACGTACACCATGTCAACATATCATGGCTGAAAGACTGAATATTGTTCTGAACACTCACAGCACCAGTATGCAAATCAACTATACCAGCACTTTGACTTGAATAACTTCAGCTAGAGCTAAATATACAAGGTGGTCAAGATCGGAAAACACAAACTGGAAAACGTTTTCCAATGCTGGAGTTCTTTTTCATAAAACGCGAAAACAAAGCAACTGCTATAAGTCGCAAAATTTATTAAAAATGCTGTCAGTAATCCATGAACACTCCATGATAATAAAAGCAGGTAAAATGAGCTATGTGCAAACATGGTAATCAAAGGATCGCCACCAGGACAATAATAACGGATAAAAACAAGTAAATCATGTACAGTTATCAAACGTGTACTATAATCCATAAGAAATGCAAGGTCTGATTATTTTTAGTAAGTGACTAAAAATATGCCTAGATTGGGAGGTGACAACCCATGGCTCAAGTGCTAATGAAACGAATGAGCAAAATAATAAGATTGAAACAGGTAAAGAAAACAAATGAAGAAATGTGTTAGTTTATATTACCTTCATTATTATTATGAAACATTGGAGTGACATTGGACTGAAATGTGTTAGTTCAAGCAATTTTAAAGTTGTCATCTTAAAATTGAAAAGAATATTGGATTGCCAACCTATGATGCCGTGATCAAGATACAAGAACATCTCAATCCCGACTAGTAATTAATGTCAACTACTATTAAAAGAAGAGTTATCATCCATGTCATGAAGGAGCTTTGATTTTTATCCATAGACAGCCTGAATGAAGTAAAAAAAAAATCATCAAGTGGAAATGAACACAAACTACTGTTCAGTTAGAAAATGTAAGAACTGTGGCACTGAAGAAGAAACTTTTCATCATTAAAGCCGGTGCAAAAAAAATTATAGACCAGCAGAGATCAATCAGGCAATAAAATGAACATGTGGGAAGAAGAGGAACCTTTGGGTATATGCTAGTATGTATTTGCAGAATCTGATGATGAACAGAGAAAGAACAAGCCGGTTTATATCTATATCCAACCATATATCCTCTGCTTTCGGTACCACATAATCTAGAGTGAGTCAATCATCCGGTATTCAGACACAACAATACTATCTTTGTCAAAGAAACAAAGAATGGACAATGCAAAATTTACGGGGTTGGGGAAATGTGAGGATTGCGCCTCTGTGACTTACTGATATATGGCACAAGCATGTCATAGGAGGACGAAAAGAGAGAATATAAATTCAAGAATATGATCCCTCTCGCCTGTATCATAATCAAGATATAACGAGGAAATGCATTTATTTTTAAGTTTTCAGTTTAGCCTGCTCATACAAGGTTCAAGCGCGTTTTTAAGTTGTCATCTTAAAGTTTAAGAAAATATTGGATTGCCAACCTAGGATGCAGTGATCAAGATAAGTCGCAATCTCCAGTAGTAATTCATGGCAAACACTAGTAAAATAAGAGTTATCATCCACTGCCATCAAAGAGGTACTGAAGGGCAAGAAAAACAGTGGCATAAAAAAATGAATATTTCATGAAGGGCAAATGAAGCAAAACTACTGTCAGATAGAAAGTGTAAACACAGTGGCATCAAAAGAAGAAACTCATCTTCTTTTTTTGGAACCTAGGCAAAGACTTTGAAAATAAAAAGAGTTGGACAGTTTATAAGGAAAATCGGCCGAAAACAAAGAAGAAACTTGTCAGGATCAAAGTCACTATAAGAAAATTATAGACCAGCTGAGATCACTCGGGCAATTTAAAAAAATGAACATGTGGCAAGAAGAGCAAACCTTGGGCACACTATGCATATGCAGAATCTGATGATGAACAGAGAAAGCGCAAAGCATGGTTATATCTATATCCAAACACATATCCTCTGCTTTTGGTACCACATAATCCTCTATAGTCTATCATCCGTTGTTCTGATATAATACAGTAGTAACTATTTCGGTATTTCTAGCATCCCTTTATTTCCCTCTGTCTATACTTATTGCCGATCGATCGAGGGCGTGACTGACTTATATAGGAGTACTAGTATTTCAGCCACTAGTATGAATTATTATTGCTAAGAAGAAGGAGAGGAGAGCAGGATGAAGAAGTAAGCCATCTACTTCTTGATCCTGCGCACCTTCTTTGCGCCCCAGACCTCCATGCGTCCCTTGGGGCATCCGCAGGGCGCGCGGAAGACGAGCACGGAGCGGCCGTTGGGCGGCGCCATCTTGCGGAGCTCGACCTCGAGCTCCCGGTGCGCGTCGTCGAGATCCACGGTCCGCGCCCCCGTCCCGGCGGCGGCGGCCGCGAGCAGCGCGGCGGCCGCCGGCGAGCGCGCGGCGGCGCTGGGCCGGCCGCGCACGCACTCCTCCGTCTCGAGCTGGATGTCGAACTCCACGGCCTTCCGGAGCCCCCGGCAGCGCGGCTTCCCGCACCGGCGCGCGTGGCGGCGGAGCAGGGCCCAGCAGAGCGCGGCCGCCGCGAGGGTCGCCGCGGCGCCCGCGAGGGCGGCGGCGGAGAGGTAGGGGGTGGCTGGGTGGAGCAGGGCGGATAGGGAGAGGATGAGGCGGTTGATGTGGGGGATGAAGAGGAAGCCCAGCGCGGCGAGCACGGCGAGGAGGAGGAGCGCGTCGATGGCGGCGGACATGGAGGAATTTTCGCAGAGGTCGGTGAGGTGTTTGGAGGAGGAGGTGGGGGAGGATGAGGCGCGCTTGGATCGGGCGTAGGTGGCGTCGGCGGCCCTGCGGTGGTGCTCGAAGGCGCGGAGGAACTCGATGAGGCTCCGGCACTCGGCCATGGCGCGGGGTGGCCCGGCGGGCAATTGACCTGTTTGTTTGCGTCCTGGTGGTGGTGTGGTGCGCGAGTTTTGGAATGGAGAGGAGAGAAGGGAGGTGGTGGGGGCGTCGGGATCTGTGGGATTTGGCGATGGGATCGGTGGGATTGGGGTTGGGGACTCGGCACGCACCAGCACCACCCCCGCACGGCGATCGGGGCTGGGCTGGGCTGGGCTCGGTCGTCGACGTGTCCCGTCTCGTCGCTTGACGTGCTCCGCTGCGGACGCGAAACTGGGTGTGCAAGGGAACGCGTTCTGTGGCGGGCAGCGGTGGTAACTTTTTTTTTTCTTTTTTTGGTCATAGTGCTAACTGCTAAGTATCATATATCATATAGTATATGTATACTTGTGTATGATGATACTAGTCCCTATAGTGGGTAGTATCATGGAGTACTACTAATAGTTATGTTATATTTATTGTTATTTAGAATCTCAATGCAAATTGATATACAAGATTTGTTTGATATTAACTTTTCTCGTGATATGCACTATGATACAGTATCCACCTATGATACTCATGGTCTAAGCCTGGCCATAGTGCAAAGTATCATATAGTGGTATCATTCATATAATACTAGTCTATGATACTACCCCTATAGTAGTTAATATCATCTAGTAGTATCATAATCTCGTGATATTTAATTATTTGTAGAATCTCAATGCAATTGTGTGTATAGGATGTATTTGACATTAATTTTATCTAGTTTCACGTGCTATGATACAGTATCATATTATGATACTACCTCCATACCAGATTAATGGGCAATTACGCACTTCGAGAAACAAATTTGACTACTAATTTGGTCAATAAAATATAAAATATATATCACAAAAATTATATTATTGAAAAAATTTTTTGAATACGAATTCAATGGTATAATTTTTGTGGCATATATCTCATATTTTGTTGACCAAATTTATAGTTAAACTTGTTTCTCAAAATGTGTAATTGCCCATTAATCCGGTATGGAGGTAGTACCACTAGCATATCTCTCCTCATTAATTATAGCGCCACATCAGATTTTTGCCAAGGTGGCATGCATGATACTCCTTATGATACTAGAACTATGGCTAGCCTAATCACATCTCTCCTCCTTAATTAGCTGCCACATCAGTATTTTTGTGGGACCAATATACATGATACTAGCTAAGACACTACTACTATGGCTAGCCTAAGCCGTAGGCATATATTATTTGTATTCATAGATATAACAATATAAACAAACAACATAACACAAGAAGGATATAAATGGTTGTACTGCTACAAACTACAAATCATGCACGTCCTTCGCCGTAACTACCAACCATGCACGTACTTCGCCGTCGGCCCATCGCCGGAGATGAAGAGCACTAGCAGTTGCTCCATTCTTTGACGCTGAAGAAACTCCCAGCCATAAGATGTTAACGAGTCGCAATAGCCACCAGACCCATAAGACTATATCTAGCTCAATAAAGAACATCGGACAGAGGAACCCTCTGAGCCTCTTCAATGCCGGATCCGAGGCCAGTGCCAGCCCGCCCTTCAAGCGGTCGAATCCCCCACCATCTTCCACAAACAACAACAGTCAACACCGCCGCACTCCAAAAACATCCCATCCCTATCACCACGCCACGACTTATCGTCAGATCGAAACCACTCCAACAGCTTAGACTCCACAAGCCTCTCGTCGGCGTCCGCAACACCTACAGCGAGCAGGAGCATGGACCGGGAGACCATTACTCCTAAGAACACCATCATCATTTGCCCCACCATGACGCCGAGAGAGGAACCTTGAAAACCTAGAAAACATAGGACCAAGACACATACGGACGAGGACCAGACCTCCCTTCTCCCACGTGACGCCAAGACGACGATTGGAAGGGGCAACAGAAGTCACCGGTGAGAGACTGGAACGAGCGAGCGATTGTTTTCCGAGCGGCAGCGGTGGTAACTTAACTCAACACCGAGGCGTTTTCTTTTGGAAAAAGTTTTCTGATCAACTGGCTCTTCCTACCACCGGTTATCTTCCCTAGTTTGTTCCGCGAGGCTGATGTAGCCCGACCATTCTCGATGCTTGTCGGTGCTCTTCTAGCGTGGCCGTCGCCGTGCGCTACTACTGGAGCCTAGGCCGCCGTGGCCGCAACTGCTCCTTAGTTGTCGTGATCGGGTCTCCACCACGACCACCGACCACCACGGCCATCTTCCCACCACCGTCGACGATTTCCCCCACGCGCGGCCACGCCTCTGCTCCTCCTCTCGCTGACCGCCGTAGTCGTGGCTGCTCCTACGCTGTCGCGCGCAGCTGCAGCTGCGAGCTCCCGTCCCGTCTACTACAAGCTTGTCCCGAGCAGGCCATGCCGAGCTCACCCATGCCGCCATGTGCGTTGTGAGGTCTGAGAAGATAGGTCTGGGGATTCACTATTCTTTCTCAGATAGATCTCTTGTGTCGTCGGCGAGCTTGAATTCAACTACGGTGGTGCCAGGATCAGATACATGTGTTACTCATTATTGTTATGTAAGTACGTGCAAAATGATATAATGGTTTCTCCGAGAGAGATTCCACCCATGTTGCACGCGTGTTCCTTTAATGTTGGATAATGTTTGCAAAATATGTTGAATATACTTGAAAAAATATTGCAAAACAATACAACATTTTCAAAAATATTACACACAGAAAAATATACTCCATAACTGCGGGTAGCTACGGAGGGCTGGTCCTAGCGTTCGGCTTTTTTTCTTTCTCGCCGTGCACTATCGACCAAAGATGATGACCATGCGTCCGGCACGATGGACGGAGGAGGCACGCACACGCACAATGATGTCAACGCTGCAGACGTTACGGTCACCTTTGGACGCGTCCGTCCGTGGCAGTACGTCCCACGATCGGTCATTCCTCGGCGCCGTACGCCACTCCCTGCTCTGGTGCGTTTCTGGACCAAAAAGCTTCCGTGCACAAGTGCGCGACGACACTATCAGGAAAGGAAAGCCTCGCAGCAGCAGCAGCGCACGTCTCTGGCACGCAGAATTTCGCGCCATTAATAAAGGATGGCTATAGTATCGACTTTCAGATTCGTCCTTTCTTCCTCCCGGTGTCGTCCTGACACGGCGCTTTCCCTTTTTCCATCTTTCCGTGGAGCCTCGCCTTGCCTCCCTGGTGAATTCTGATCGTGGATAGAAGAGCAGGACGACACCCCGTCTGACTAGCTGGGTGATCGCGATGCGTTGCGAACTGGTAGCCGTAAAAGGTGGGCGTCCATCTTGCCGACCGATGAATAGCTTTGAGATAATTGCACAAACTACCAACTCCTAGGCCCAAGGTTGTTAAGACCCAGCGAATCAGACGACTCTGGGGATAATTTGTTGTAAGACCATGTACTATGTTTATAACAAAGCGAATCATAGAGGTTTTTGATATGGTTCCATACACATCGCATGGTAAGCTATGAAAAAAATGCGGATCAACAATTTAGTTCGGTTCATCTCGATAGAAAAATCTGTCCATACGGGACATACAACAAGTAAAATACCTTCTTTTATTTTTTGTTGGGCCCCACTTGCACATGATTATGCTATTCTACATAGTAGAAATTTAGTAACGAACCTTTGTCTGACCGAGTTTTTGGTTGGTTCGGCGCCACATAGCACATGGCCTAAAGAGCTCAGCAGTGTACTCCATCTATTCCAATGAGCAAGTCATCTTTCTTTTTCGTGTTTTATCTTTGACAAAAAATAATCTATGTCTATAATTTTCTTCGATATAAACCATTTAGAAAGTATTTTTCGATATGATTCTAACAATATCAATTATGTACTATATAATCGAGATATTGTTATCCAATATATTCAGTTAAAATTCACCTTAAAATACACATGTGTCTTATTCATAGAGACGGAGGTAGTATTCGATAGTTGGAACCTATTGGGACCCACCTTATGAGTTGGCCTAGCAATCGCTATGCTATGGCATCGGATGTCTGTTCATTGCAATGCAAAATAATCGGGTGCAACAAACCACGACCCGAGAAAGATTCTCCCACTTCCCCTTGGCTCCCAGATGGGGACGGCCCGCCGTAGCCACGTGGGGGTGACGACAGCAGCGGTTCCGAGTGGTTGACCAAATCCGGGCCAAGGTAGACCGTGAACTGAACCAATTTTTCCCCTACCCTCATTAGCTCCCATGCAGCAGCGGCGGCCAACAACTATAGCGGCTCCAAGTGCTCAAGCCGGACTGGCATGCTGGGATTAGGTCGTCGGATTCCATTGTTGGCATTACTGTTGTTGGCCGACCACTGCAGTCACCGGCTAGTCCTTGCAACGGGTCGTCGCCTAGGAAGAAAGGAACAACACCAAGGGTAAGCCTGTTTCGCCCCAGACCATCCACTTAGAGTCACTCCTCTTACCTATCATGTGTCGACGCCACTTCTGCCGCCACCTCTAGGTCATCGCATCGGGCCACTACTATCGCCTAGGAACGAAGAGGACGGGAGAGGAATAAGTTCAGATCTGGGTCTGCCACAACCCCACTTTGCTCGACCTCTTTGAGCTGCTCCAATCGCCGGTTTGGCGTTGCCACCACCACTGGTTCATTAAAGCTATTTTTTGAAATGGATTAGAGTTGTTAAAATACTCATTAAGCTTTTTGCGACAGACTACCTCTAGAATCACCAGTTTGTGAAAAGAAAACAAATTAGTGTTACTGGTTTATGCAATTTTACACCAAAAATTGCTGATTTGTGCAATTTTCTCTACAGGTTTCGGAAGAAAGGGTAGACTTTGTATTGCTCCCCGCTCAGGTGTCCCTGCTTGATTGAAAAACGAGAACTCTTGCCGGGAGATGCCGAACTTGAGAAGCTTTGTGGCCACCATTCCGTCAAAGAACGACGCCATGCTGCTGTGTTTTGTTGGGGAAGATTGCTCATGACGTGGAGCCGATGAACTCGTGATAATGGCACATGGAGAAATAGTCGAGCAGGTGCGTGACATTGTCAACACCGGCCGTAGTCGTGGTCGATAGAGTTTTCGTCGGTTTCACATGGAGTAAGACTGCATTTGCTTCAGCGTTCAACTGAATCTAACTAATAATTTCATACCATTGTTGACCAAGCTTGTACGTGGAACAGGACAACTGATTCTGTTGCTGAAATTTTGTTGGTTCGTTCATCCCTATGATGGTAACTTGGGATGCTATAAATGAATACGCCATCCATTAACCAACAGCACTTGAAAGGACCCGATCAGGACGGGAAGTTCAACAAATTTGAGAAAATAGAAATTACTTAGGAAACTTTTATGAAGAGAAACATATAAACTCATAAATTCGAAAATATATTTAAGATTTTCTATAATTTTCACTTATGGGGGGACGGGATAAATCAAAAGTATAGTGGGAAATACCAATTAAATGAAGAAAAAACAGAAATCATAATTAACGGGGAAAAATCTTCCTTGGTGTTGCTTTCTACGTGTGGCTAAATCAAAAGTATAGTGGAAAATAGCAATTAAATGAAGAAAAAACAGATGTCTAAATCCATGAAAAAAATATGCTTTGGTGTTGCTTTCTAAGCGTGTCATCATATGTTTTCTGATTTTCCTCTATATTTATTGCATTTTCTATTTTTCTTTGCATACATGTTCATGAGTGCACAAAATATCTTAGCCATATATGTGATTCTTTATGAGTGAAAATCATAAAATTAAAATTAGAGAAAAATCCATTTGACCTCCTATTCGGAAAAATACCCGCTACCATCCACTTGGACCTCCTTTTATAATTTCTTTGTGCATAGAACGATATGCGGAGACACTAATTCGATAAGGGTTGTATATCTCACTTAGTGGCATAATAGTAACGTTACAAGTTTACTTTTCTTGTGGTTTGCTCTGACTTGATAAGTTTATTAGGATACATGCGGGGTTTGTGTGGATCAAACACTCATTTCTCCAAAAAAAAATCGTTTTCTAATTCTCTTAAATTCTGCGTATGCATTTCTACCATCTTTTTTTTTTTTTGTAAAACCGGCTCCCCTACATCATGAGACAGAAAGGAGTATAACTGATTAGCACCTGAACGAGAACCAACATGTGGTTAGATTGTTAGGAGGCAGTGGCACTCCCAGCTCATCCCAGATTTGACACTTAGGTGTCTCATAAAGACAAAATATTTTTCAGTGGGAGACGACATTCCCGTCGACAGCGAGACTGTTGGCGTCAGAAACCCACCGGCGGGCAGCGACTGGCCAACACGGTAGAGCCGGGAATGACTAGGGCTGCGGCTGGCCCCAGTCCCTCAGAGCGACGGCCCGCAAAGCCTCCTGGTCGCGCGCCGATGCTGGGTCGCAAGGGCGTGCCACCCGACCTATACCTGGTCGTGAAGGTGTGGATGATGCCTCGCTTAGTTTCCTGCAGGGCACACACGTACACGTTAAATACGAGCCTCGATCGGCTCTCGAGTTGTCTCCGTAAATCGGCTCGTGGAGCCGATTCACCCATGATTCGTCCAAGGTGGCCGAATATATGGTGGTCCCGCTTGATCAACATAAAGCGTATGAGATCCACGACGATCTAGGGTTTTCACCGCATAATCGGATCATCCTACTCACGATTGGGCCTCGCGCTCACGCACGGTAAACGTAAGCCAGCCCTAGACAAGGCCTAAAAACCAACACTAGGTTGATCCTCGGAACGTCCCCGTCTAGGGGCAGCAAACTACACCCCGCATGCCGCCGGATCCTCCAACCCTTTGTAAGGCCTAACTATTGCAGATATTAAACTAATCCTTGATGAATCAAGGATCGACCATAACGGATCAGATCTACTAAACACAGATCAAGCGGGTGCCGCCCCGCACCCATGATGAGGCACAAGGACGGCTAGACGCGCAAGGGTTGCACTACGCGAGCATATGATGCTAAGAACGATGCTAACCCTAACGCGTCTATGATAACTACGTTGCTCGCCATCAAAAACGCTTCAGCACGAGCAACGCATGAACAACTAGGCAGGCTTGTGCTGCCTAGATCGCGAGATGCGATCTAGGCAGCATGATGCTTACCGGAGGAACCCTCGAGACGAAGGAGTTGGCGATGCGCCGAGATTGGTTTGTGTTGAACGTTGGTTGTTGTTTATTCCATAAACCCTAGGTACATATTTATAGTCCAGCGGACTTTCTAATGTGGGCGTGCACTAGCCCGTGCACGAGATAAACTCTAATTTCTACGTAACCTACTATAAAGATACACGGGCCAACTAGCCCAAACTTGATACACAAGGCCGATTCACATATCTGTCCACGCATATATCTTCAAGTCCATCTTGATCGCGGCCCACCTCTCGACTTGGCCAAATTCTCGGTGATAACACATGCTCCCTCGGTTTTGGAAATGACATTTCCAAAATCATTACGCTTTCTTTCGCCGGGTCATGTCGTGGCAGAGCAGAACCGTCGCAGAGTCCTTCATGATGACGTCTTGCCTTCTCGCCTCCCCTGCACGACCTGACGGTTCTGGCACCACGTTCTCGGGAACTGCTTAGGCATTACCAGATATTCCCCCTTTTATTCGGCCACTCCCTGTAGCTTTCTTCCTCATCCTCCAGTGCACTAGTACTTCCAAAGAAAAACCCTCCCGTGCCACCATGTCTTCCTCTTCGTCGACCTTTCTGCGCAGTCCTACCCCTTCCGCGAGCCGACGCCGGAATGGAAACCGGAGGAAGCCCACGCGGCCAACATTCGCCGCGCCATCGAGGCCGGGAATGAGCCAAGCCACGACTTCTCCACCTGGTCGGAGGACGACCAGTCCCTGACCGACGGGGAGAGCGACCTCTCCTCCCTTGCCAGGGAAGAGGCGGTGGAGGAAGGCGACGACGACCACCTTCCTCGGGACGGGGCCCCTCCTCCGAAGAGGAGAGGCCGGAGGGGGAGGAAGAAGATGACAGCTCCTCCGACGAGCCGCCGGCCAAGCGCCACTGCCCCTGGCCCGGCAATCTCAGCGATTTCGACAGCGACGACGACGACGCAGATGAAGAAGACGAGGACAACGAAGGTCCTGCCGGTGGTCGCTACAGCAGCGACGACGAGCCGGCTGGGAGCAGCGCCGACGACGGCGATGATGGCGACGACGACGAAAGCATCAACGGTCCCTAGATAGGATCCTAGCTCAGGGCCATCAGTAGTAGACGGGCAATGTAGCCCCTAGGATCTTCTTTTGAGAGCAATCAGCTCTTTATGTAAGAACTCTAGTTAATCAATGGAGAACTTCCCCAACTCTCTTTTTTTTTTTTTTATGATAATCTAGCCGATTGCCCTTCATACCGTGCTTTAAGGAGCCGATGGCAACGCATCGGACTCTCATGATAAACTCGAGGTAGATCCATCCAGACCTCCACCCCTGGGACGAGCCGCAATTGCGCAAATCCTAGATCCTGGAAATGCAGACTCAACCACACGGACTAATGGACCTCAGCGACCTTCTCATCTACCGGATCCTCTTTGCCACTGTCCTGATAATGTCTCATCTCTTCGTAATCTCGCCTGGTCCAAAGTCCGTCAGCGATCGTTGCCTCCTCCCATTACCTCCGGCCCTTCCCGTCTGCAATAACTCACCCCCTCTTGACGAATTACGATGCAGAGCAAGCCGATTTCAACCAAATCGGCTCCATAGAACAAGGAATCCTTAAAGGGCGAGCTGCCCCCCGAGCCTTAGCTCAGGCGAGGATAAAAGCAGACAAACTGATTGAGCCACTATCGGTTCCCCAACTGTATCACTGTGTTAGGCTCAAGGAGCCAGCCTTTGGCAAATTTTGGAAGGGTCAGCAGTTCTCTTGAACCGAGGATCCACCTTGCTGTCTTAATTAGCTCATCCTCTTGGGCGAACTGATGCAGCTCCTGGTGCAAATAGCTTGGCTAGAATGATTCGGCTCTTCAAGATCATCGGCTGTTCTCATGACCCTAGACCGATCCGCAAGCTTGCGCTAACACTGCCGATTTGGTGATGGATGCTCTGTGAAACTCACCAAACCCCTTGAGTCGTTGGCCAAGCGTCGGCTTTGCCCCATGAATCCTCAACAAGATTACGAGCCCTACTAGCCAATCCAGCGGGCTGGCTATCTGGTTTCGGTAGGTGCCCATCACAAAGCCCCGTGCGTGTCGCCCAATTGGTCTATATGTAGACACTGATGTTTCTGGTGACCACAGCATCATTCTTCAGGCAAACTAAGATATAGGGCTAGCCGACTGGGAAAAAATCGGCTTCCTATAATGAAGGACCCTTCAGGGTCAACTGTCTCCATGAGCTTCTTCCGTTCAAGTCCCGCGTCTTTGGCAGACTGATGCAGCCCTCGGTGAAGATGTTTCCCAACGTTTTTCCCCCCCTTTCGGCCGTGACATGCCGCAGCCGATCGCCCCATCATTGACTATTCTCCTGATTCCAGAAGAGACATACTGCTTCACGGGGTTGCGACCCGACATTGTCAACGCCACGATCCGCTTGGGGTATCAATCATTCTTCGATTTTTTTTTTTTTTGTGTGTGGCCGACTTGTTTATGTATCGGCCCCCGCACTTGAGCTATTCTGTTGGACACTTGACATCCGTCCCCAACTCCGTATTATCTCATATCCTCGTGTTTTATCCATCTAGGTGCCCCCCGAGCCGATTCTGTCAAGAGAATTGATGGTATCGGCTCTTCAGGTAGTCCCTGTTGGGTCAAACGTTGATCCCAGGCAGAATGGATGGTGAGGATAATTTTGGCCGATTGCTGGAATCGGCCTCCATGTTGCTTGCTCGGTGAAGGTTTTATGATGTTCTTCAACAAACCCTTTGGGCCGATCGCAAGGATCAGCTTCGACACATTTGTCCATCGATGTTACTTCCGTTATACGGTCAGCCCGGTGGACAGAACTAATCTTACCCCGTTCTTTGTCACATCGATGCGTTCGCAGTCGTCCAAATTGATGCCCGAGAGCGGTTCTTGACCTGATGCCTCCCAAATACCCATGCCGGCTGTTGAAATCTCGACTGAGTCATCGGCGTGGACGACCTCCACTTCATCTCCATCCCACTGTATCAGGCATTGGTGCATCGTGGATGGGATGCAACAATTGGCGTGGATCCAATCCCTCCCTAATATTACAAAGATAGGTACTTTTGCTGTCGACAACAAAGAACGTTGTAGGGATAGTCTTCCTTCCTACGGTCAGATCCACATTCAGAACACCTTGCGCGTCAGATGCTTGGCCATTGAAATCGCTTAACGTTACATTGGTTTTGATCAAATCCGAGCTGGAGCGTCCCAACCGCCGTAGCATGGAGTATGGCATAATGTTGACTGCCGCTCCGGTGTCGACCAACATCTTATTGACAAGCTGCCCATTGATGTAACCTCGCAAATACAGGGCCTTTAGATGCCTGTAACTCCTTTCTCGCGGCTTCTCGAAGATGACCGGCCGTGGGCCGCAGTCCAGTTGTGCCACAGGTGCTTCATATAACCTTGGAGCGCTAAATTCCGCAGGAAGGATAAAAACCATGTTGGTCCCAGCCGATGTTTCATCATCGGCTTTCCTTTGCCTAGGGCGCCACTCTTTCCTTTGTGGCAGACCCTCTTCATCCAGGGTTCGCTGAATTTTGGCGGCCAGTGTCGGCCGCGCCTTCCTCAACGCGTGCAGATATACCCTTTCGGCTTCTTCCAACGCACGTAGTCGCTGAACCCTTCGTTTCTGGGAGCGGCTGAGCCCGTCAGGACACCATTTTGGCCGATGATACTTGTCGTCTTCATCACCGTCCTCTAGTTCCTCGTGATCCGTTTCCTGAACGGACTCGGTACGCTCGCTCCAAGGCGGGAGAGGTCCCAGAAGCTCGAACACGGATACGTTGGCTGTCTCCTTCTTCTTCTGGTTGCATTCTGGGCAGTTGTCGATTGTTGGTAATCGGCTCATTCCCGAATCCCGGCGCAGTGTCCGAAGAAGGGGCAGTCCCGTTGCCTTCCCACGTTGTCCGACCCTTCGGACCTTCCTCCAGCCGCGACGTTCATACCCGCTCGCCGTGGCCGTTGGTCCGACGATACCTCCCGTCCGCATCAGACCGATGATCTCTTTGCTCGCCTTCGCCGTAGCGGTGATGTCGGTCGTATGGCTGATCGTATTTGCTGAGGAGGTGCTCGGGAAACGAGCGTGGACGCTGTGGGTTCCTCACCTCCTCCTTGGCCAGGTACCGTTTATTGTCGTCTTGGGGCCGGTCTCGCGGACCGGCTCCCTCCTTCTCTCTGCCACGAGCGTGGCTGCTCTCCGCTTTGTCCGCGCCATGGCGAATCACGAACCCCGCCATATTGGCATCGAACGAGAACCCTGGTTCCCTTATGGAGTGGCTGAGGTCGACCGTATCGTCGCCAGGCAAAGGACGTGTGCCTCCGTCGAGCCTGATGCCGTGTGAACGGGTCTTCCCATAGGAGCCAATGAGTGCGGTTCCGATGACCGCCTTGGCCTTGTTATGCTTCTTCGTGGGCTCGCCAGTGAGCTCCTCGCATGTGACCGGAGTTTCTTCCGCCATCTCTGATGTGGATGGCGAGGTGGTTGTCGCTGAAGATGAGTCGTTGAAGATTTGTCCCACCGGGCGTGCGCGAATGTGTTGGCGTCGAAACCCACCGGCGGGCAGCGACCGGCCAACACGGTAGAGCCGGGAATGACTAGGGCTGCGGCTGGCCCCGGTCCCTCGGAGCGACGGCCCGCAAAGCCTCCCCGGTCGCGCGCCGATGCCGGGTCGCAAGGGCGTGCCACCCGACCTATACCCGGTCGTGAAGGTGTGGATGATGCCTCGCTTAGTTTCTGCAGGGCACACACGTACACGTTAAATACGAGCCTCGATCGGCTCTCGGGTTGTCTCGTAAATCGGCTCGTGGAGCCGATTCACCCATGATTCGTCCAAGGTGGCCGAATATATGGTGGTCCTGCTTGATCAACATAAAGCGTATGAGATCCACGACGATCTAGGGTTTTCACCGCATAATCGGATCATCCTACTCACGATTGGGCCTCGCGCTCACGCACGGTAAACGTAAGCCAGCCCTAGACAAGGCCTAAAAACCAACACTAGGTTGATCCTCGGAACGTCCCGTCTAGGGGCAGCAAACTACACCCCGCATGCCGCTGGATCCTCCAACCCTTTGTAAGGCCTAACTATTGCGGATATTAAACTAATCCTTGATGAATCAAGGATCGACCATAACGGATCAGATCTACTAAACACAGATCAAGCGGGGTGCCGCCCCGCACCCATGATGAGGCACAAGGACGGCTAGACGCGCAAGGGTTGCACTACGCGAGCATATGATGCTAAGAACGATGCTAACCCTAACGCGTCTATGATAACTACGTTGCTCGCCATCAAAAACGCTTCAAGTACGAGCAACGCATGAACAACTAGGCAAGGCTAGTCGCCTAGATCGCGAGATGCGATCTAGGCAGCATGATGCTTACCGGAGGAACCCTCGAGACGAAGGAGTTGGCGATGCGCCGAGATTGGTTTGTGTTGAACGTTGGTTGTTGTTTATTCCATAAACCCTAGGTACATATTTATAGTCCAGATGGACTTTCTAATGTGGGCGTGCACTAGCCCGTGCACGAGATAAACTCTAATTTCTACGTAACCTACTATAAAGATACACGGGCCAACTAGCCCAAACTTGATACACAAGGCCGATTCACATATCTGTCCACGCATATATCTTCAAGTCCATCTTGATCGCGGCCCACCTCTGACTTGGCCAAATTCTGGTGATAACAGAGACGTATGTGGTGACTTCGTCAATCTCAAGATCCGTCGGATCAGTTCTTCGATGCAGTCTCTTGGAGATGCTCATAGGGGTAGGGTATGCGTGCGTGCCTTCATAGGGGTGAGTGTGTGCGCATATGGATGAACGTCTTTAATTGTACCGTATTTTGCAAAAAAAATAAAATAGCACCTAATCACAAGATGGACGTGAAGCTGAAGAATCCTACGGGGTCTAGCTAATCGGTCGATCGCATGCGTGACTGGGACACCGAAGCTTGTTTTTCACAAAAGCAAGCCACACAGTTGACACGTTACACCGACGCACCCCAAGTTCACAATTACGTGATACTGAGCAACAACACCGTTAAAATGGACATTTTCCTTCGACTAGAGACAGTGAACGAGGAAGGAACTGACCAAAGCCACTGAAAACGAAGTTCAATCAGCATGTTACAGCCATGGATATTTCTCTATCTCTGTAGGCTGTAGCTGCACAGTGTAAAAAATTGGACTGCTAACTAACCACTTCATTACGTTGCACGCAAGCACGTGTAATCATCTCTCAGGCCAAGCCACAACTGCTCCAGCTCTGATGGATCTCCTCGTTACCGACTGCTACATACAAGGTTCCGCCCAACAAGGGAACATGCTTAGCATAAGCAACAAACAGAAGCGGCGCAACTTAGCCATCGTCATCATGATATAGTCCTTCTATAACACCTTGATGATATGGATGGTTACCTGCACCTTGATTTGCAAGGTGGTGAAATTAAACCAATAAAACTCATCTTGTGGTTCGTCACATGCCTTCTATGAAATTATTTTGCATCATTTGTGTCCCTAATTTCTGCATGCATGTCGAGAAAAATCAAAAAAGTCCTAGACTCCTAGTGATCAACATGGCAAAAGGAATCTTAAACTAATAGGGACCAACATCAATCACTGAGCTCTTGCGCTTACCCTTGATGATAATGTTGTATATGATCACACAAATATTTATCACCTCTCATATTTGATCTTGAGGTCACATAAGAGTAGTATACTAAACAATAGCAAATTGAGATTGGAGCACACCAAATACACGCTCGACATACTTCCTGCAACTCTCCTGGCGCAATGAAAAGTGGGACTTCATCTAACCTAAAGGCTTGGGTATTGTTTTAACAAATATTGATCATGTTGGATAGATGCTATTGGCTAGGTAATATCTTTTGGTATATGTGTGTCTATTGATCTCATAGTTACACGGTGGAGCATGACCTTTAGCTAGTTTCACAAACACCGGTTGGACTGGCCTGTGCGCCGGATTGCCCAGATCTTCGCATAATTTCATCGAAACACTTGAATATATGCTATGCTTTTTGGCCTCCCCATTTACTGATGACATGTACACTTACCCCACTGCTATCCTCGCTCTATTTTGCTGCCTCACAGATGATTGGAGTGGTGAGGACCGTGGCACTACTGCCAAGAGAGGAAGGCCTACGGGGCCTCCAGCACGCCGTACTAGCTCCCGTGTGCCTCCTAAAGCAGCTCAGTACACCGGTCCAGGCAGCTCAGCTGGGGGAAGAATCAAGAAAGTTGCCAATAAGAGGAAAGATAAACAGCAAGCACAAGAAGAGGATCTTACTGAGATAGTGCCACATTTCAATGTTGGCATAGTCATTGTTACTGCCTGGAGAAGAATTCGAGATAAGAACCCCTATCGATTCCCGGAACCCACTTACCTTCAAGGTGATAGATTCTTCTGGACCATCACTCAGCAGCACTTGTGGGAAGACTACTACAATTCTCAAGAGTGCATGAAGAATGGTACTTTTGTGATGCCCAAGGCCATCAAGGATGTTCTTACAATGCATGAAGCCACCAAGTATCGCTTTGTGGTTGCCACCTTGAAGCGAATGGGGCTATTTGATCTCATGTGCTTGACACCTACTGATGGGTGCTATTGTCCAATCCTTGTGAGGCAATTTCACTGCACTGTGTTTTTCCATAATGACGCAGATCGCACTATGACTTGGATGACAGGAAAGGAAAAGTATTCTTGCACCTATCTTGAGTTCTGTGAAGCCTTGGGGTTTGGTGGTGGTCGTGATCATGGCTTCAAGATACACTCTCAGGACCGGTTCCATAAAGAGGACATTGCTTTCTTATATCCTCCGGAACCCACAGCTGGCCCTCCCACTATCTCTGGCATGTACTACTCCTACCTTCTACTTGCCAAGATATACCGTGAGAATCTCATCAGCAAGTCTGGAGATACAAGTGAATGTCATTGCCTATCATCTGAACTTGATGTACTACTGCCACCCTGAGCGCCAGAAGACCATTGATGGTTGTGATCTCATCTACTGTGAACTGAAGCGCTCTGTTCGCGAACGGATGACTCCAAATTATGCTCAGTACATTCAGCTGCTCATCAACAAGGTTGTGCAAGCACCTCACAATACGGAAGGTGAACGGGTCAAGATGGAGGCTTTCAAGGTACCTGTTCAAGGAGATAGACCAGATGTCCCTTCCTTGATGCCTTCTGAGTGTAGGTCCAAGGAAAGGCATGACCCTGCTAGCTCCAGCTACTCTAGGCGCCCACAGCATGGTGTCTCACGGTTCTTGCCCAGCTTGTGGCAAATGTGCAAAAATACCAATGATGTTGCCCATCAAAGCCTTGCCTTGAGCCAGGAAACTAGGAGGCGACGGAATGAGTTCATGGCTGCCAGAAACACTCATGTGCCTCCTCCTGGACCTGAGATGGAGCCTGTACATGCTCCTACTTGGGAGATGCCTCCTATTACTGATGAGATGCTTCAGAACTTCGATCTCTCCATGTATGCTCACAGTGGTCTTCCTCCTCACACTGCTCACTCTGGACATAGGAATGATGATGATGAAGAGGATAAAGGTGATGAGGATGGCAATGGCGAGGATGATGATGAAGAGGATGATGATGTTGATGGTGATGGCAGCTCTCCATCCACGGGGCACGAGTTCTATTGATGGGAACGCTAGCATCCCTTTTCTTCGCCTTTTTGGTGTTCCGATGCCAAAGGGGGAGAAGAGAGTAGAGTCTAGGATTACGGGGTCCTTGGTTGCACAAGCCATGCTTGACATTTTATTTGCTTCTTATTTGGCTTGTGCTTATTTGGTTGCTTTTTCATTCCAAGAACCATTTGCTACTTTAAGTAATTCATGTATGGACATGTACCTATATGCTTAATCTCTATGCTAGGATGATTACGTGTGCTATGCTTATATATCTTAATATGCACATATCCATACCATGCTTGTTTCCTAAAGATATTGGGGAGCTACTCATGTTCCACAAATGTTGCACTTTGCATTCAAACGCAAATTCTCCAAGTGCACACATTATGGGGGAGCTGTCTCAATATCTCATATGGAATCAAGGTTTAAAGCTTATCATAATATCTATATGTGACTCTAGCTCGGTTTGTCATCGTATACCAAAAGGGGGAGGTTGTAAGGGTATTTTACCCTTATCCATTATTTTGGTAACTATGACACCGTGCTAGAGTATTTGGACTAATACATGTCTACAAGATGATTCCCAGGTATTAGCCAAAGAGGTATAATGGTGTATCAATGGAACAAGAAGGCAATGGGAGACCCCCACTTCGACGAAAAATCAACACGGAGTTTCCAGACCATGGCCGGTCCCTGGCCCGGCCAGACCGGCCCTGGCACCGGGCAGCCCGGCGCAGACCGGCCCCAGGACCGGTGCCAACCGGGTGGGAACCAGTAAGGTCGGGGCGATGGTCCGGTCTCGGTCCGGTCGGCTGCCCGGTTTGGACCGGCCGATCCGGTCGCTGGCCCGGTCGGACCGGATTACTGACCGGCAGCCCCGGCGGCCCCGGCGACCAACCGGCCTACGCGCTTGTGCCAACTGGGCGAGATCCAGTACCCAAAGAAGTGGCTCCGGTCAAGACCCGGTCCCAGCTCCGGTTGAAACCGGCCGGTCCGGTCACAGGGCCGGTCCGACCGGCCCGTGCGCCGGCCTTCTCGGCGCCAAATCCGGTCGACCGGGTTTCTCGAGGAATCTACTGATGTATCAAGTGAGCAACGGCCATATTTCAAGTGACACTATAAATAGCCCTTCTCCTACCTCTGAAAAGTTAGGCACTACACTACAAGCTGTTCTTGAGCTCCCTCTCTCATACTCCATTGTTAGAAACACCAAAAGCCTCAGATCTCCCTCCTCCACCACCCAAACTCAAATCCCTCTGGGGAAACAATAGAGGAGGACCCGATCTACTGTTCTACCAGGCCAAATCTCATTCCCCCTTGTATTCATCAAGAAGCTTGCACTCTAGGGTTCCTTGGAAACCCTAGGTGGGCAAGAGTGGTCCGGAAGCATCCGGGCTGTGGATTTGCTCCTGACAAGATTGTGAAGGTTTGGAGGCTACCTCAAAGTCTACCACAAGTGAGAGAGCTATTCCTTCGTGGGATAGGCTCCGGAGAATAGGGTGAGCCTTCGTGGCGCGGGGAATCCTTCGTGGGACCTCCACTCCTCCAAACGTGACGTACCTTCTTGCAAAGGAAGAGAACACGGGAATAAACCCTCGTCTCCGCGTGCTATCGGTTATCTCTAACCGAACTCTTTACTTGTGATTTAACTGCCTGTGAGAGCCTTCGTGCTTGAGTTAGTTGTATTATCATATAGGTTGTTCACCTAGTTTGCATTAGGCTCACCTTTATATTCCGCAAAGCCTAATATTGCAAACAAAGAATTAAAATCTGTAGAAACCTATTCACCCCCCCCCCCCCTCTAGGTTTACCATCTCTGAACTTTCAGGTAGTCGTAGAGGTATAAAAGCCAATGTGTGACACGACTTTGACTTCCTGGTGGCGGTGCTTAATGGAAAATATCGATTAAAACCGCACAACCCAATGATCCATTTGGATGTTTGCATTCATAGGCTTGGCATTGTATTGGGTTGAATGGGATATTAATATTGAGACAAAATGCCAGTATTTCCACACATGAATTTGAGGTTGAATACCAAATGTTGCTTGGATGGATCTGAGGTATTGCATTTTTATGAGACTTTGATCATTGCACGGTTATATGCGTGTAAAACTGTATGCAATATCAACAACATTGTAGTACTCGACGGATTGAGGCGCTCTTCGGTGGCTTCTTTCCGAAACCGTCCCCCAAAGGTATTTGGGGCGCGTCAGATAAAAAAAACGTTACCAGCCACGCGTCCCAAAGGTCTTTTTTGTCCGACGCGCCCTAATGCGGGGTTCTGCGCCCCGAGCCCATCCCCGCTACACAGAGGACGCTCCCGGCACGCCGGACACAACGAAATGAGAGGCGAGGAGGCGCGGGCCCGACGCGTCAGCGGCTCGGACGCTCAACCGCCGCCTACATAGCGACGGTGCAGTTGCCGAGAAGCGGAACCGTCGCATTGGCAACCGCATCGACCGACGCGCCAACCGCCGGAATGGAGCGCAGACTCCTCGGAAGAGCAACCGACGCTCTCTTCGACTTTTGTGCCGCCGTTCATCCGCGCTCAATAAGACCTATACGTAGGCGCTTTTGGATCTTCAACCGGCCGCCATTCATCCAAGCTTCCATCACCTCCAGCGACGATGAAAGGATCGTATGCCGCACCTAGAGGGGGGGTGAATAGGTGCTAACCAATTTTTAGTTCTTTTTCAATTTAGGCTTGACACAAAGGTAAATTCTCTAGATATGCAACTAAGTGAATTTACCTATATGACAAGGTTATCAACTAAGCAAGATATAGCTACGCAATATATAGGAGAGAGAATAGGATAGAGGTAACCGAGAGTGTAGCACGCGTTGACACGGAGATGATTCCCGTAGTTCCCTTCCTTTGCAAGAAGGTACGTCTACGTTTGGAGGAGTGTGGTTGCTACGCAAGCCAAACCAACAACCACGAAGGCTTCACTCAGATCTCCTTTGAGCAACGCCACGAAGGCCTAGCCCACTTCCACTAAGGGATTTCCTCGAGGCGGAAACCGGGCCTTTACAAGGTTCTTGGGGCACATATCCACAACTGAATTGGAGGCTCCCAAATCTGTAACAATACAACAATCAACAACAACACATCAACACAAATCAACTAGGGAACCAAATAGGAACACTAGCATGAGATCCCTGATGACCCACAAGTATAGGGGATCGCAACAGTCTTCGAGGGAAGTATTACCCAATTTATTGATTCGACACAAGGGGAGACAAAGAATATTTGTATGCCTTAACAGCGGAGTTGTCAATTCAGCTGCACCTGGAAACAGACTTGCTCGCAAGAATTTATCAGTAGCAACAGTTTTATAGCAGTAGGAATAGTGAAATAACAGCAGCAGTGAAATAAAGACAGCAGTAGTGATTATAGAAAACAGCAGGATTAAAATACTGTAGGCACAGGGACGGATGAACGGGCGTTGCATGGATGAGAGAATTCATGTAACAATCATGGTAGGGCATTTGCATGTAATAATAAAGCGGTATCCAAGTACTAATCAATCAATAGGCATGTGTTCCATATATAGTCGTACGTGCTCGCAATGAGAAACTTGCACAACATCTTTTGTCCTACCAGCCGGTGGCGATCGGGCCTCTAGGGAAACTACTCGGAAATTAAGGTACTCCTTTTAATAGAGTACCGGAGCAAAGCATTAACACTCCGTGAACACATGTGATCCTCACATCACTACCATCCCCTCCGGTTGTCCCGATTTCGTCACTTCGGGGCCATTGGTTCCGGACAAGCAACGTGTGTATACAACTTGCAGGTAAGATCATAAAACAATGCATATCATGATGAAACAATAACATGTTCAGATCTGAGATCATGGCACTTGGGCCCTAGTGACAAGCATTAAGCATAACAAGTTGCAACAATATCATAAAAGTAACATCTACGGATACTAGGCATTATGCCCTAAAAATCTTGTGACTATTACATGATCAATCTCATCCAATCCCTACCATCCCCTTCAGCCTACAGACGGGGGAATTACTCACACATGGATGGGGGAAACATGGCTGGTCGATGGAGAGGCGTCGGTGGTGATGGCGGTGAAGATCCCCTCCAATTCCCCGTCCCGGCGGAGTGCCGGAACGGAGTTTCGGTCCCGAGGCGGAGTTTCGCGATGGCGGCGGCGTACTGGATGGTCTCTGGAAATATCGACGTACCCCCGTGCGTTTTTAGGTCGAAGGCAATAAGTAGTCCGAAGGAGGGCGTCGGGGGGCCGCCGAGGCGCCCACACAACAAGGCGGCGCCCCCCCTGGGCCGCGCCGGCCTAGTGTGTGGGGGCCTCGGGCCCCCACCTGGCTTGCCCTTCTGGCTCCGTCGCGTATTCGGGAAAATAGGGCCTTTCGCATAAATTCCGAGGATTTTCCCGAAAGTTGGATTTCCGCACAAAAACGAGACACCAGAGCAATTCCGCTGAAAACAGCGTTAGTCCGCGTTAGTTGCATCCAAAATACACAAATTAGAGGCAAAACAATAGCAAAAGTGTTCGGGAAAGTAGATACGTTTTGGACGTATCAACTCCCCCAAGCTTAGCTTATTGCTTGTCCTCAAGCAATTCAGTTAACAACTGAGTGCGATAAAAGAACTTTCACGAACACATTTGCTCATATGATGTAAATATTCTCATGATATGGCAAGTGCTTAAGCAATTCATAATAAGGTATATGCAAATAAAGTCATCTAGTAACTGTGTCAATCATAAAAGAGATACCAACAACTAATAACAAGCATCATGTGAAACACTTCAATAAGCAGGATTGCAATGTTCATAGAAGGATATGATAAGGTGGTATCTCGCTTGCCTGTATTTGTGGCAAAACATAAATGCCCAGGCACCTCTGAAATTCATAGAAAGACTAGAAGTAAATTTGTCAAAGATAAAAGCATCAAAGTTATACCACAGCTGATCATATTTTGGGACAAGCATATTATACTAAGAATGACAGTCATGCTCTCAAGGAAGTGCTTAAAGAAAGGATGGTGACTCAACATAAAAGTAAAAGATTGACCCTTCGCAAAGGGAAGCAGGGATTAACATGTGCTAGAGCTTTTCATTTTTCAAAGACAGAAGTAAAATTATTTTGAGAGGTGTTTGTTGTTGTCAACGAATGATAGTGGGTACTCTAACCACCTCGCCAACCAGACTCTCAAGAGCGGCTCCCATGAAGGACGTTATTTCTACCAGCAAGGTAGATCATCCCTCTTCTCTTTTGTTTACATATGTATTTTAGTTTCATTATGGATGACACTCCCCCCAACCTTTGCTTACACAAGCCATGGCTAACCGAATCCTCGGGTGCCTTCCAACATTCACATACCATGGGGAAGTGTCTATTTGCAGGTTAAGTTGCTTACTGATGAAGCAAAACACGTGAAGAGAATTATTAATGAAGGTTGATTAATTGGGGCTGGGAACCCCGTTGCCAGCTCTTTTTGCAAAATTATTGGATAAGCGGATGTGCCACTAGTCCATTGGTGAAAGTCTGTCCGGAGTAAATGACAAGGTTGAAAGATAAAACACCACATATTTCCTCATGAGCTATAAAACATTAACACAAATTGAGAAGTAGTTTGAAAGTTTAAAGGTAGCACATGAGAATTTACTTGGAATGGTTTGAAATGCCATGCATAGGTATTTATGGTGGACACTTTGGAACAACTTGGTTTTTAGGTGTTTGGAAGCACGAGCAGCATTCCCGCTCAGTACAAGTGGAGGCTAGCAATAGACTGGGAAGCGACAATCAAGAGAGCAATAACTGTCATAATCATGCTTGCGACAAAATAAAATTAACGAGAGGCATAAAAGTGATACAAGAACTCTGAAGCAAAGTAGATCAGCGAGGCTTAATTGACTTTTGTTTTAGTCATATGCATGCGTGAGCATGTGCCAAGTCGATTCAAGTGAATTATTCAGAGGAGGATACCACAATGTCATACCGATCTATGAATAAAACAATGCAAGCAAATATTCATGACATGCTACTCATTATTAATAAATTGGAACTAATCATGAGAGATCATAAACTACTAGACTTTCATTAAATGACATATACCTCACATGAACCAACTAAGCATGCTCACATGGATGAGTATATGTACAAAAATGAAAACAAATAGAGTTCATACCAGCCTCTCACCACAGTCAAATTGCCGTAGATCGTCATTATTGCCTTTCACTTGTGCATCTTGAATAATAATATGAAATGAAACCAAGCTCCAACCACCGGAGACCTCTGAACTCCCTAATGAAATTTACAAAACCAAAGAAGAACAACAAATATTTTTGGTGTTTTCGGGTTAAAACAAGAACAAAAGGAAACAAGAAAACAAAGCAAAATCTTTTTGGGTTTTCTCATAGCAAACCAACGATAGCAAATAAAGTAAACTAAGAGCAAAGAACCAAATAAACAAATGGTGAAGAGAAACAACATAAATATTTTTGGTCTTTTTGTGTTTTAGGAAAGAAACAAAGCAAAAACAAGAAATGCAAACTAACAGAAACACAGAAAAGCAGGATGACAGAAATCTGCCAAAACCTGACAGCAGTACAGAAATCGAAATTAACAAAAATCTTCCATTGCTCAGATCAAAAAGTGTTCAACTAATGAAAGTTAGATAACAACCTGGGGCACATGCTCAAAAATTTGCAACTCAAAATAACGTTCTGGCTGTTGATACGTCCCAAACGTATCTATAATTTCTTATGTTCCATGCTACTTTATTGATGATACCTACATGTTTTATACACATTATATGTCATTATTATGCGTTTTCCGGAACTAACCTATTGACGAGATGCCGAAGTGCCAGTTCCTGTTTTCTGCTGTTTTTGGTTTCAGAAATCCTAGTAAGGAAATATTCTCGGAATCGGACGAAATCAACGCCCAGTACCTATTTTCACCGGAAGCTTCCGGAGCACCCGAGAAGGACCGTAGGGGGCCACCTGGGCCACCGGACACCACCCCGGCGCGGCCCGGGGGGCGCGCCCTCGTTGTCCGGGTGGCTCCAGGCCCCCTCCGACTCCGCCTCTTCGCCTATTTAGTCGTCCCTGACCTAAATCCTCGACCCCGTTCGACGAAACCAGAGAAAACCATCCAGAGCCGCCGCCATCGCGAAACTCCAATTCGGGGGACAGAAGTCTCTGTTCCGGCACGCCGCCGGGACGGGGAATTGCCCCCGGAGTCATCTCCACCGCCGTCTCCACCGCCATCTTCACCGCCATCGCTGTCTCCATGATGAGGAGGGAGTAATTCACCCGGGGCTGAGGGCTCCGCTGTAGCTATGTGGTTCATCTCTCTCTTTATGTGATCTAGTTGAGTATCATCTATGTGCTACTCTAGTGATGTTATTAAAAGTACTCTATTCCTCCTGCACGGTGTAATGGTGATAGTGTGGGCATCGTGTAGTACTTGGCGTAGGCTATGATTGTAATCTCTTGTAGATTATGAAGCTAACTATTGCTATGATAGTATTGATGTGATCTATGCCTCCTTCATAGTGTGATGGTGACAGTGTGCATGCTATGTTAGTTCTCGGTGTAATTGTGTTGATCTATCTTGCACTCTAAGGTTATTTAAATATGAATATCGAATATTGTGGAGCTTGTTAACTCCGGCATTGAGGGTTCGTGTAATCCTACACAATTAGTGGTGTTCATCATCCAACAAAAGGGTGTAGAGTAGTCCTATTATGTGATCATTGTTGAGAGTGTCCACTAGTGAAAGCAGGATCCCTAGGCCTTGCTTCCAAGCATCGAATCTCCGTTTGTTTACTTGTTTTGTTGCATGTTTACTCGCTGCCATATTTTATTCAGATTGCTATTACCACTCATACTCATCCATATTACTTGCATCTCACTATCTCTTCGCCGAACTAGTGCACCTATACATCCGACAAGTGTATTTGGTGTGTTGGGGACACAAGAGACTTCTTGCTTTGTGGTTGCGGTGGTTGCTTGAGAGGGATATCTTTGACCTCTTCCTCCCCGAGTTCGATAAACCTTGGGTGATCCACTTAAGGGAAAACTTGCTGCTGTTCTACAAACCTCTCGCTCTTGGAGGCCCAACACTGTCTACAAGAATAGAAGCACCCGTAGACATCAAGCTATTTTCTGGCGCCGTTGCCGGGGAGGAAAGGTAAAAGGTACTCACACTCCGGATCTCGGCTACTAAGCTATTTTCCGGTGCCGTTGTAAGTACTCGAAGCTATTTCCTTTAGATCTTGCAATTGCATCTTTTTGTTTCTTGTTTTTATTTTCACTAGTTAGGCATAATGGAAAACAACAAAAAAATTAGTGAGCTTTTTAATCTTTTTCCTGATTTAGAATTGTTTGATGCGAAAATTAAAAAACCTATGGAACCTTATTTGCATGCTAGTAGCAATGTTATTAGTATGAATGCAATTACTGCTAATGCTATGGAGAAGTCTAAGCTTGGGGAAGCTAGTTTATGTGATCTTTTTAGCCTCCCATCTTTAGGGGAGAAAATTTGCTATGATAATACTTTATCTCCCATATGCGATAACTCTAATGATGCTTGTGACATTTTAAATCCACCTACTGAAAGTATTCCTTACAAGATACCTATGAAAATTATTGAACGTGTTATGGATAACCGCTATGAAGGGGATGGAACTGTTCATCCTGAAGATCATTTACTGTTTTTGCATGAATTATGCGGGTTATTCAAGTGTGCAGGAATTTCAATGGATGAAGTTAGGAAGAAATTATTTGTTATGTCGCTATCTGGTGAAGCGGCGCATTGGTATAAACTGCTGAAGGACGGGCGCTCTCTTGATTGGAAGGATATTGTGCCTCTATTTTATTCCAAGTTCTATCCTCCCAAGTTTCTTCTATTGTTTCTGAAAGTAAATCAGGTTATACGGACAAGCCACCCTTCAAGCCTCTTCCTCCTAAAGAAGGGAACGAGGAGAAGGAAAAGAAGAAGAAGAAGAAGAAGAAGAAGAAGAAGAAGAAGAAGAAGAAGAAGAAGAAGAAGAAGAAGAAGAAGAAAGAGGTAACGGCATATCCCCGTGTGAATGAGATAACGCTAGGTAACCGTAAGTATGTTGCTCCTAATGATTATTATGATAATGAATCTGAATACAATGATCTTCCTATGCCCTTTACATACATTAGTGATCATGATTTGAATGAGCACACTACTTTTGATATTGCAAATCTCTGGGAAACTAATTCTGAAAATGATGATAATAATTGCGATAATATCAGTGCTATCCATGCTTCCTCCCATAATGATATAGAAAGCTCTAAGCTTGGGGAAGGGGTGTTTGAAAATCTTTTTGCTACTGATCATTATGTGTTTGATACATCTCCTTCTAATAACAATGATGGTATGGTCACAGATAAACCGACTGTGAAAGATAACTATTCTATTTCTTATGATGACACTGTGCCTCCGACCTTTGATGATTATTATAAAGAATGCTATGATATAGGTTATAATTATCCTTATGAAACTTGTCATAGTTATGATTGGATTGCCAAAAACAATTCCCTTAATATGCAACTTGTTTACCATGTTCAAATTCTTGATAATAATCTTGCTCCAATTACTATTAATGAGAAGAACTCTTCTTATGCCAAAATTAATGATACTTCTATGCACATGAACCATGATAAGAATGTTTTAAGTGACGGGTATATTGTGGATTTCATCAATGATGCTACTGAAAGTTATTATGAGAGAGGGAAACATGGTTATATTCATCTTAATAATATTAAGTTTCCCCTCTTTATGTTGAGAATCTTGAAATTGTGCTTGTGTTGTTTTTCTATGCTTGCCACTTTGTTCTTCATGAATCTATTTGTGTGCAAGATTCCTTTTCATAGGAAGAGGGTTAGGCTTAAATTTGCTTCATACTTGCTTTTTGATACTCTCTTTGCTGCGACTCTCATCCTTATGAAAGCATCATCATTGAAATTGCTAAGCCCATCTTAATGGCTATAAAGAAAGAACTTCTTGGGAGATAACCCATGTGTTTATTTTGCTACAGTACCTTTGTTTTATATTTGTGTCTTGGAAGTTGTTACTACTGTAGCAACCTCTCCTTATCTTAGTTTTGTTGCATTTTTGTGCCAAGTAAAGTCTTTGATAGTAAGGTTCATACTAGATTTGGATTACTGCGCAGAAACAGATTTCTTGCTGTCATGAATATGGTCCTAATTCTCTGCAGGTAACTCAGAAAATTATGTCAATTTACGTGAGTGATCCTCAGATATGTACGCAACTTTCATTCAATTTGAGCATTTTCATCTGAGCAAGTCTGGTGCCATTTTAAAATTCGTCTTTATGGACTGTTCTGTTTTGATGATTCTGCCTTTTATTTCGCATTGCCTCTTTTTCCGTGTTGGATGGATTTCTTTGTTCCATTAACTTTCATAAGCTTTGTGCAATGTCCGGAAGTGTTAAGAATGATTGTGTCACCTCCGAACATGTGAGTTTTTGATTATGCACTAACCCTCTAATGAGTTGTTTTGAGTTTGGTGTGGAGGAAGTTTTCAAGGGTCAAGAGAGGAGGATGATATACTACGATCAAGAAGAGTGAAAAGTCTAAGCTTGGGGATGCCCCGGTGGTTCATCCCTGCATATTTCAAGAAGACTCAAGCGTATAAGCTTGGGGATGCCCAAGGCATCCCCTTCTTCATCAAATTATCAGGTTCCTTCTCTTGAAACTATATTTTTATTCCATCACATCTTATGTACTTTACTTGGAGCGTCTGTATGTTTTTGTTTTTGTTTTGGTTTGAATAAATGATTGTTTGGGAGAGAGACACGCTCCGCTGGTTCATATGAACACATGTGTTCTTAGCTTTTAATTTTCATGGCGAAGGTTGAAAGCTGCTTCGTTAATTGTTATATGGTTGGAAACGGGAAATGCTACATGTAGTAATTGGTAAAATGTCCTGGATAATGTGATACTTGGCAATTGTTGTGCTCATGTTTAAACTCTTGCATCATATACTTTGCACCTATTAATGAAGAAATACATAGAGCTTGCTAAAATTTGGTTTGCATAATTGGTCTCTCTAAGGTCTAGATAATTTCTAGTAAAGAGTTTGAACAACAAGGAAGACGGTGTAGAGTCTTATAATGTTTACAATATGTCTTTTATGTGAGTTTTGCTGCACCGCTTCATACTTGTGTTTGTTTCAAATAACCTTGCTAGCCTAAGCCTTGTATCGAGAGGAAATACTTCTCATGCATCCAAAATCCTTGAGCCAACCACTATGCCATTTGTGTCCACCATACCTACCTACTACATGGTATTTCTCCGCCATTCCAAAGTAAATTGCTTGAGTGCTACCTTTAAACAATTCAAAAGTTATCACCTCTGATTTGTGTCAATGTTTTATAGCTCATGAGGAAGTATGTGGTGTTTATCTTTCAATCTTGTTGGGCAACTTTCACCAATGGACTAGTGGCTTCATCCGCTTATCCAATAACTTTGCAAAAAGAGTCGGCAATGGGATTCCCGAGTCCCAAATTAATTAACAAAAATAGACACTCCTCCATGGTATGTGATTGTTGGACGGCACCCGAAGGATTCGGTTAGCCATGGCTTGAGAAAGCAAAGGTGGGGAGGAGTGTCATCTAAATAAAACTAAAATAAAAAGGCACTTCTTCATGGTATGAGATTGTTGGCAGGCACCCGAGGATTCGGTTAGCCATGGTTTGTGAAAGAAAGGTTGGAAGGAGTGCCACACAAAAATAAAAATAAAATGGGAGCCGCTCTTTGAAGGTTTGTCTAGCAAGGGGGTTAGAGTGCCCACTACCATTCGTTGACAACAACAAACACCTCTCAAAACTCTACTTTTATACTCTCTTGATGTTTTCAAAATCAAAGCTCTAGCACAAATATAGCAATCAATGCTTCCCTCTGCGAAGGGCCATTCTTTTACTTTTTATGTTGAGTTAGTTCACCTATTTCTCTCCACCTCAAGAAGCAAACACTTGTGTGAAGCTGTGCATTGATTCCTACATACTTGCATATTGCATTTGTTATATTACTCTATATTGACAATATCCATGAGATATACATGTTACAAGTTGAAAGCAACCGCTGAAACTTAATCTTCCTTTGTGTTGCTTCGATACCTATACTATGAAATTATTGCTTTATGAGTTAACTCTTACGCAAGTTGTGACACCCCGGAACCGGTACCATGAGGATTCCAGCGATCCCGCCGAAATCCGCACGATATCGATTCAGAGACGCCCTCCGACACGACGTGCACGACGAATCACACACGTGATGCCAGAGGAATTAACACGAGCGGTAACATTACAACAGGATTACAATAGAGCCCACAAGAGACATATATTACAACAACGACTCCAACGAGTCAAGATACAAATAGATACATACAAAGATCCAAATCATACAGAAGATCAAATACGTCCGAGTACGGACAAGATACAAATTGGGCTAAGAGTCCTGAAGATAACCGATGGCGTCCATAACCCTGCCCGGGCCAAGCCGGAAGGGTAACCTTGCTAACTTCGTCATCTCGTACCTGTCAAAGTCGGGCCATCGGTTGCCGACAAAAGGGAGGAAGCAAAGAGAAGGGAAAAGGCGAGAGTAAGTACCAAGGAACGAACTCCGGCACGTACTTAGCGAGACTAGAAATGGCTATGCTCGCCGGGCGAGTATATATATATATCGCACAGGGCTATATGGTAGGTTTAGCGGCAGCAAAACTATAACCAATAGAGACACGCTACAACATCCGTCTACTCGGAGAAGATAAGAGAGCGCACAAGGTAACGAGATAAATACTACACAAACATAACCCGGCCGATTACACATATCCCCTTCAACAAAGCGAAGAGGCAATGTAAAAGGCACTCAACGGTGGACAAGTTTTATTAGGTATCGGTTGTAGTAATGCTATATTACTACGCAAGTTATTAGCAAATTATTATCAACAACATAAAGGTGTAAGTTGTTCTATGATCGAGCTATACAATTCCAAGTCGTCCATAACCGCGGACACGGCTTATCGATAAGATTTAACCCTGCAGGGGTGCCCAAATGTAGCCACACGCACGCTCAACCCACTTGCGACAGGTGGATATCACGACTCGCACTCTCCTTCACTACGAGCAATGTCCAGGAAGCCACCTAACTAAGTTAACCCATATCGAAGTCCGGCCGACTCTCCGAGACGGACTCAGCTATTGCGACTGCGTGCTAGGTGGACAGTGCCCAGCGGGATGACCACTTCGCAGTGGCACCGCATCCTACGAGCGTGCAAGAGACAACGGGGTTACAAGGCACTCACGGCTTCCCCAAAAGTAACATCATATCATCTGACCACAAAGAAACATGCTTGCACGCCCGGGAGAAACAAACAAACATTCAAACTAATTGCGGCCACTGGACAAAGCTGTAGATTCCGGCAGTGGTCAAGGGAGACCCGAGTAAGCATACCCACGTGTGGTTAGAGCGCTCGATCTCGGAACGAGATAACAAGAACTCGGGTCCTAGGGGACATTAGTGAGTCAAAGTTCCGATGCTTTCGCAAAGGGGCTCACAGATGCCTCTGCTTACAATTTTAGTTGTTAACAATAAAGTAAAGTGTGAATATCTCCAACAAAGATATAGCATGTGTTAACCTCCCAACAACCCAACATATCCCGATAACAGATCGAGATAAACAACAGAGCCTAAACACGCCTACGACTCGCAAGGCTCAAACATCAAGCAACGGCTATGGTTAAGGAATGATATATATAGGATTATTATGGTAAACAAGTGGAATAGGACACGTGACTCGATAAAGAAGCGCAACATAAGGATAGCAATGCGAGGGAGAGTAGGTGAAGAGAGAGGGCTCGCCTATGAAAAGCTGCGAGAAGAACTTGTCGTATCTCACATCACCACTTCGTGATCCTATCCGTGAAGAAGCAAATGCTGGACAAACAACGCATGCAAGTCTTACTACTACGGATAAAGAACCGAGCATGCTCAAGATGATATGCATGACATGGCAAACATGATGCGATGCAACTTATCCAATTTAATCGGAGTCGGAACCCCGGACAAGCAAATTAGGGTTGGAGTTGCATTTTCTATCGTCAAAGTTAAGGGTTGATTAGCATGGTAACACATGGCAAGGGTGCGCTACTTCAATATTAAACGGAGCGGGGAAAACCATAGTCGGTGTCCGAAATACTCCGCATACATGTGAGGTGAGATGCACGAACTATCAACGCGTGACATGATGCGAGATGCAAACAGGCATATGGATGGCATATTCATGTTCAGCACATTTTTCTGATCAATTTTCATATATAACACATTTTATTTCGAATTACAGATTAAAAGTTATTAACAGATTAAGTTTTATTGTTGATTGAAAACATAAAACAGGTTTTATTAAATAGGGAAGGACCCGAGAAAACATTTTCGTACGGGGGGAGGACCCGGGTTGATTTACAAAGGTGCGGGGGTTTTCAACAAAACCGTCCACGCCAGGGGCGGCGGTTAGGTTTCCAAACATGGCGGGGGCCTGGATGCAAAAGCATCCAGATCCAGATCTGGGGAAACGGTTTCTCACCGGGGACGGGGCTAGCCCGAGAGGCAGACAGGTGGGGTCCGCGACGCTGCGTGGCGCTCGCGTGGCGAAGCTTGCGCGGCTGCACAACAGGTGTTCGACGCGGGCGCGCGCGGGCGGTGACCACCGGGAGGTTGGCATGGCGCGCGCGGGCGAGGTAGAGGGTTCCAGGAGGCGCGTCTTGGCACAGACGACGCGCCTGGTCCGCGCGGACGAGAAGGTGGCGGCGCCGCTTCCAAGAGGTCGTCGGAGCGCCGCCGGCGGAGAGCATCTGCGGAAGACGGTCGGCATCAACGATGAGCAATCGAACCAGGAAACGAGAGGGGGAAGGAAAGGGGGCACGAGGTGCGGGAGGGTACCAGGAACACGGAGGAGGGCTCGGTCTGGCCGGAGGTTGACCGACGGCGCCGGAGACGACGATTTTGTCTGCCGGAATTGGAGAGGAAACGGTGAAAACGGCGATGATTTAGTGCACCCCGGCTCGATTCCTTCGGGGAGGATGACGAGGAGGATGAGGCGCGTCTCGCGGTGCCCTTGGCTCTTCGCGGGAGGCTCTGTAGCGGCGGCGCCATGGCGAAGGAGCGGCGGAGGCTCACGGTGGCTTCCAGGGAAAAGGAAAAACGAGGGGGAAAAAGAAGAGGGGCGACGGCAAGAGGGGAGGATGAGGAGGAAGCTAGGGTTTCTAGGGCCGAAAGATAAGGAGGGGGGAGTGGTTGCAGATGCGGTGGTGGCGTGGGGAGGACCACGGCCTCACGCCATGTGCGTGCGAGGTGGAAGACGACAAGGGGGAGGGTTCCGTCTCCGCTCGAACCGGTATGAGCTGGTGGGCTGGACTCGGGCCAGAGAAGAAAGGGAGCTGGACCGGTTCGGTGGAATTGGGTCCGGGGGGGAGAGGGAAGAGAACTGGGCCGGGAAAGAGAGAAGGGCCCAGGTAGAGGGGAAGGGTTTTCTTTTCTCGTTTTTAATTTGAAACAAAGGGGGAAGGAGATTTTAAAAATAGTTATTTTATTGTAAACAAAACAAAGCACATTATATTCAAAAACTTCTTTGTTGGAAAATATTAATTATAAAATAAGTAATAAGACAAAGAGAGAGAGAGATTAGAGTTTTATTTGAAAGAAGAGACAAGGGGGTTTATAAAATAGTTTTATTTAATAAAATCATGAATGATATGATGCATATGCTATGATGATGCACAAAAGAAAAACAACAAACAATTTCTAATAGGGGTGCTACCCTGGGCCGTTACAATCGACACCACTAACAAGGGATCGCGCCCCGAGATCCCGCCTCAAGGTACGGGGGAGAGGGGTGAACTATCGGATCTTCTGGCGCATCGTTGATCTTCACCCGACCTGGACGTGGGACCTTCTTGTGGCGAAGTGTTGATCTTCTCGACACCACTAACAAGAATTGTTGCTCCATGCAGAACGGTCGACACCGCCAACAAGGGTTGTTGCTCACATCGACGGCGACTCCGGAGAAAGAGAGGAAGGAGTAACAGTCACATGGATCCACCAATTCAAGTATCAAGAGCGAATAATAAGAGTAGTCGGTATGGTCGCGACTCCATCCCGCACTCAAAGTATTACTCTGTACATGAATAAGAGAATCGTGCAACCAACTCCTGGAATCAGATTGGCGTCTTTGACAAGCGTTGTCAATGAAGATTTGATGGGATCAAAGCACAAGATTTGAAGAAGGATCATATAAACAAAGATGATGTCAAACGTAGAAGACAAAGATTAGCCGGCGGTGATGTTCTTCTGTCGGAAAGTCTTCAGAGATCGGTCCTATTAGGTTAAGGCAAAGACCGTCCAACCCGCGTCGGAACCTAAGACTCAGAAAAACTTAGATAAGAGAGAAGACTCAAAACTCGCATAGGTAAGATGAGAAAGAATAGAGGTAAGGAGAAAAATAGAGCTAATCAGATATATCCAACGAATTTTCAGAAAATACTTTTGACACTAGAAACAACAACGTCTGTTGGCAAGGTTATCCTACAGGCTGGACTAGTGGGGTACCGTCAACCTGAGCTCTGATACCAACTTGTGACGCCCCGGAACCGGTACCATGAGGATTCCAGCGATCCCACCAAAATCCGCACGATGTCGATTCGGAGACGCCCTCCGACACGACGTGCACGACGAATCACACACGTGATGCCAGAGGAATTAACACGAGCGGTAACATTACAACAGGATTACAATAGAGCCCACAAGAGACATATATTACAACAACGACTCCAACGAGTCAAGATACAAATAGATACATACAAAGATCCAAATCATACAGAAGATCAAATACGTCCGAGTACGGACAAGATACAAATTGGGCTAAGAGTCCTGAAGATAACCAGTGGCGTCCATAACCCTGCCCAGGCCAAGCCGGAAGGGTAACCTTGCTAACTTCGTCATCTCGTACCTGTCAAAGTCGGGCCATCGGTTGCCGACAAAAGGGAGGAAGCAAAAGAGAAGGGGAAAAGGCGAGAGTAAGTACCAAGGAACGAACTCCGGCACGTACTTAGCGAGACTAGAAATGGCTATGCTCGCCGGGCGAGTATATATATATATCGCCTGGGGCTATATGGTAGGTTTAGCGGCAGCAAAACTATAACCAATAGAGACACGCTACAACATCCGTCTACTCGGAGAAGATAAGAGAGCGCACAAGGTAACGAGATAAATACTACACAAACATAACCCGGCCGATTACACATATCCCCTTCAACAAAGCGAAGAGGCAATGTAAAAGGCACTCAACGGTGGACAAGTTTTATTAGGTATCGGTTGTAGTAATGCTATATTACTACGCAAGTTATTAGCAAATTATTATCAACAACATAAAGGTGTAAGTTGTTCTATGATCGAGCTATACAATTCCAAGTCGTCCATAACCGCGGACACGGCTTATCGATAAGATTTAACCCTGCAGGGGTGCCCAAATGTAGCCACACGCACGCTCAACCCACTTGCGACAGGTGGATATCACGACTCGCACTCTCCTTCACTACAGCAATGTCCAGGAAGCCACCTAACTAAGTTAACCCGTATCGAAGTCCGGCCGACTCTCCGAGACGGACTCAGCTATTGCGACTGCGTGCTAGGTGGACAGTGCCCAGCGGGATGACCACTTCGCAGTGGCACCGCATCCTACGAGCGTGCAAGAGACAACGGGGTTACAAGGCACTCACGGCTTCCCCAAAAGTAACATCATATCATCTGACCACAAAGAAACATGCTTGCACGCCCGGGAGAAACAAACAAACATTCAAACTAATTGCGGCCACTGGACAAAGCTGTAGATTCCGGCAGTGGTCAAGGGGAGACCCAGTAAGCATACCCACGTGTGGTTAGAGCGCTCAGTCTCGGAACAGATAACAAGAACTCGGGTCCTAGGGGACATTAGTGAGTCAAAGTTCCGATGCTTTCGCAAAGGGGCTCACAGATGCCTCTGCTTACAATTTTAGTTGTTAACAATAAAGTAAAGTGTGAATATCTCCAACAAAGATATAGCATGTGTTAACCTCCCAACAACCCAACATATCCCGATAACAGATCGAGATAAACAACGAGACTAAACACGCCTACGACTCGCAAGGCTCAAACATCAAGCAACGGCTATGGTTAAGGAATGATATATATAGGATTATTATGGTAAACAAGTGGAATAGGACACGTGACTCGATAAAGAAGCGCAACATAAGGATAGCAATGCGAGGGAGAGTAGGTGAAGAGAGAGGGCTCGCCTGTGAAAAGCTGCAGAAGAACTTGTCGTATCTCACATCACCACTTCGTGATCCTATCCGTGAAGAAGCAAATGCTGGACAAACAACGCATGCAAGTCTTACTACTACGGATAAAGAACCAGCATGCTCAAGATGATATGCATGACATGGCAAACATGATGCGATGCAACTTATCCAATTTAATCGGAGTCGGAACCCCGGACAAGCAAATTAGGGTTGGAGTTGCATTTTCTACCGTCAAAGTTAAGGGTTGATTAGCATGGTAACACATGGCAAGGGTGCGCTACTTCAATATTAAACGGAGCGGGGAAAACCATAGTCGGTGTCCGAAATACTCCGCATACATGTGAGGTGAGATGCACGAACTATCAACGCGTGACATGATGCGAGATGCAAACAGGCATATGGATGGCATATTCATGTTCAACACATTTTTCTGATCAATTTTCATATATAACACATTTTATTTCGAATTACAGATTAAAAGTTATTAACAGATTAAGTTTTATTGTTGATTGAAAACATAAAACAGGTTTTATTAAATAGGGAAGGACCCAGAAAACATTTTCGTACAGGGGGAGGACCCCGGGTTGATTTACAAAGGTGCAGGGGGTTTTCAACAAAACCGTCCACGCCAGGGGCGGCGGTTAGGTTTCCAAACATGGCGGGGGCCTGGATGCAAAAGCATCCAAATCCAGATCTGGGGAAACGGTTTCTCACCGGGGACGGGGCTAGCCCGAGAGGCAGACAGGTGGGGTCCGCGACGCCTGCGTGGCGCCTGCGTGGCGAAGCTTGCGCGGCTGCACAACAGGTGTTCGACGCGGGGCGCGCGCGGGGCGGTGACCACCAGGAGGTTGGCATGGCGCGCGCGGGCGAGGTAGAGGGTTCCAGGAGGCGCGTCTTGGCGCAGACGACGCGCCTGGTCCGCGCGGACGAGAAGGTGGCGGCGCCGCTTCCAAGAGGTCGTCGGAGCGCCGCCGGCGGAGAGCATCTGCGGAAGACGGTCGGCATCAACGATGAGCAATCGAACCAGGAAACGAGAGGGGGAAGGAAAGGGGGCACGAGGTGCGGGAGGGTACCAGGAACACGGAGGAGGGCTCGGTCTGGCCGGAGGTTGACCGACGGCGCCGGAGACGACGATTTTGTCTGCCGGAATTGGAGAGGAAACGGTGAAAACGGCGATGATTTAGTGCACCCCGGCTCGATTCCTTCGGGGAGGATGACGAGGAGGATGAGGCGCGTCTCGCGGTGCCCTTGGCTCTTCGCGGGAGGCTCTGTAGCGGCGGCGCCATGGCGAAGGAGCGGCGGAGGCTCACGGTGGCTTCCAGGGAAAAGGAAAAACGAGGGGGAAAAAGAAGAGGGCGGCGGCAAGAGGGGAGGATGAGGAGGAAGCTAGGGTTTCGGGGCCGAAAGATAAGGAGGGGGAGTGGTTGCAGATGCGGTGGTGGCGTGGGGAGGACCACGGCCTCACGCCATGTGCGTGCGAGGTGGAAGACGACAAGGGGGAGGGTTCCGTCTCCGCTCGAACCGGTATGAGCTGGTGGGCTGGACTCGGGCCAGAGAAGAAAGGGAGCTGGACCGGTTCGGTGGAATTGGGTCCGGGGGGAGAGAGGAAGAGAACTGGGCCAGGAAAGAGAGAAGGGCCCAGGTAGAGGGGAAGGGTTTTCTTTTTCTGTTTTTAATTTGAAACAAAGGGGGGGAAGGAGATTTTAAAAATAGTTATTTTATTGTAAACAAAACAAAGCACATTATATTCAAAAACTTCTTTGTTGGAAAATATTAATTATAAAATAAGTAATAAGACAAAGAGAGAGAGATTAGAGTTTTATTTGAAAGAAGAGACAAGGGGGTTTATAAAAATAGTTTTATTTAATAAAATCATGAATGATATGATGCATATGCTATGATGATGCACAAAAGAAAAACAACAAACAATTTCTAATAGGGGTGCTACCCTGGGCCGTTACACAAGTCTTATTGATGCTTGTCTTGAAGTACTATTCATGAAAAGTCTTTGCTTTATGATTCATTTGTTTACTCATGTCATTACCATTGTTTTGATCGCTGCATTCATCTCATATGCTTACAATAGTATGATCAAGGTTATGATGGCATGTCACTTAAGAAATTATCATTGTTATCGTTTACCTTCGAGGGCGAGTAGGAACTAAGCTTGGGGATGCTTGATACGTCCCAAACGTATCTATAATTTCTTATGTTCCATGCTACTTTATTGATGATACCTACATGTTTTATACACATTATATGTCATTATTATGCGTTTTCCGGAACTAACCTATTGACGAGATGCCGAAGTGCCAGTTCTTGTTTTCTGCTGTTTTTGGTTTCAGAAATCCTAGTAAGGAAATATTCTCGGAATCGGACGAAATCAACGCCCAGTACCCTATTTTCACCGGAAGCTTCCAGAGCACCCGAGAAGGACCAGAGGGGGGCCACTGGGCCACCAGACACCACCCCGGCGCGGCCTAGGGGGGCGCGCCCCCTGTTGTCTGGTGGCTCCAGGCCCCCTCCGACTCCGCCTCTTCGCCTATTTAGTCGTCCCTGACCTAAATCCTCGACCCCGTTCGACGAAACCAGAGAAAACCATCTAGAGCCGCCGCCATCGCGAAACTCCAATTCGGGGGACAGAAGTCTCTGTTCCGGCACGCCGTCGGGACGGGGAATTGCCCCCGGAGTCATCTCCACCGCCGTCTCCACCGCCATCTTCACCGCCATCGCTGTCTCCATGATGAGGAGGGAATAATTCACCCCCGGGGCTGAGGGCTCCGCTGTATCTATGTGGTTCATCTCTCTCTTTATGTGATCTAGTTGAGTATCATCTATGTGCTACTCTAGTGATGTTATTAAAGTACTCTATTCCTCCTGCACGGTGTAATGGTGA
Source organism: Lolium rigidum (assembly GCF_022539505.1). Classification (NCBI taxonomy): domain Eukaryota; kingdom Viridiplantae; phylum Streptophyta; class Magnoliopsida; order Poales; family Poaceae; genus Lolium; species Lolium rigidum. Next base: position 92,614,874 of record NC_061513.1, read on the forward strand.
CAGTGTGTGCATCGTGTAGTACTTGGCGTAGGCTATGATTGTAATCTCTTGTAGATTATGAAGCTAACTATTGCTATGATAGTATTGATGTGATCTATGCCTCCTTCATAGTGTGATGGTGACAAGTGTGCATGCTATGTTAGTTCTCGGTGTAATTGTGTTGATCTATCTTGCACTCTAAGGTTATTTAAATATGAATATCGAATATTGTGGAGCTTGTTAACTCCGGCATTGAGGGTTCGTGTAATCCTACACAATTAGTGGTGTTCATCATCCAACAAAAGGGTGTAGAGTAGTCCTATTATGTGATCATTGTTGAGAGTGTCCACTAGTGAAAGCAGGATCCCTAGGCCTTGCTTCCAAGCATCGAATCTCCGTTTGTTTACTCGTTTTGTTGCATGTTTACTCGCTGCCATATTTTATTCAGATTGCTATTACCACTCATACTCATCCATATTACTTGCATCTCACTATCTCTTCGCCGAACTAGTGCACCTATACATCCGACAAGTGTATTTGGTGTGTTGGGGACACAAGAGACTTCTTGCTTTGTGGTTGCGGGGTTGCTTGAGAGGGATATCTTTGACCTCTTCCTCCCCGAGTTCGATAAACCTTGGGTGATCCACTTAAGGGAAAACTTGCTGCTGTTCTACAAACCTCTCGCTCTTGGAGGCCCAACACTGTCTACAAGAATAGAAGCACCCGTAGACATCAAGCTATTTTCTGGCGCCGTTGCCGGGGAGGAAAGGTAAAAGGTACTCACACTCCGGATCTCGGCTACTAAGCTATTTTTCGGTGCCGTTGTAAGTACTCGAAGCTATTTCCTTTAGATCTTGCAATTGCATCTTTTTGTTTCTTGTTTTTATTTTCACTAGTTAGGCATAATGGAAAACAACAAAAAAATTAGTGAGCTTTTTAATCTTTTTCTTGATTTAGAATTGTTTGATGCGAAAATTTAAAAACCTATGGAACCTTATTTGCATGCTAGTAGCAATGTTATTAGTATGAATGCAATTACTGCTAATGTTATGGAGAAGTCTAAGCTTGGGGAAGCTAGTTTATGTGATCTTTTTAGCCTCCCATCTTTAGGGGAGAAAATTTGCTCTGATAATACTTTATCTCCCATATGCGATAACTCTAATGATGCTTGTGACATTTTAAATCCACCTACTGAAAGTATTCCTTACAAGATACCTATGAAAATTATTGAACGTGTTATGGATAACCGCTATGAAGGGGATGGAACTGTTCATCCCGAAGATCATTTACTTGTTTTTGCATGAATTATGCGGGTTATTCAAGTGTGCAGGAATTTCAATGGATGAAGTTAGGAAGAAATTATTTGTTATGTCGCTATCCGGTGAAGCGGCGCATTGGTATAAACTCGCTGAAGGACGGGCGCTCTCTTGATTGGAAGGATATTGTGCCTCTATTTTATTCCAAGTTCTATCCTCCCAAGTTTCTTCTATTGTTTCTGAAAGTAAATCAGGTTATACAGACAAGCCACCCTTCAAGCCTCTTCCTCCTAAAGAAGGGAACGAGGAGAAGGAAAAGAAGAAGAAGAAGGGAACGAAGAAGAAGAAGAAGAAGAAGAAGAAGAAGAAGAAGGAGAAGGAGAATGAAAAGAAAGAGGTAACGGCATATCCCCGTGTGAATGAGATAACGCTAGGTAACCGTAAGTATGTTGCTCCTAATGATTATTATGATAATGAATCTGAATACAATGATCTTCCTTTGCCCTTTACATACATTAGTGATCATGATTTGAATGAGCACACTATTTTTGATATTGCAAATCTCTGGGAAACTAATTCTGAAAATGATGATAATAATTGCGATAATATCAGTGCTATCCATGCTTCCTCCCATAATGATATAGAAAGCTCTAAGCTTGGGGAAGGGGTGTTTGAAAATCTTTTTGCTACTGATCATTATGTGTTTGATACATCTCCTTCTAATAACAATGATGGTATGGTCACAGATAAACCGACCGTGAAAGATAACTATTCTATTTCTTATGATGACAACTGTGCCTCCGACCTTTGATGATTATTATAAAGAATGCTATGATATAGGTTATAATTATCCTTATGAAACTTGTCATAGTTATGATTGGATTGCCAAAAACAATTCCCTTAATATGCAACTTGTTTACCATGTTCAAATTCTTGATAATAATCTTGCTCCAATTACTATTAATGAGAAGAACTCTTCTTATGCCAAAATTAATGATACTTCTATGCGCATGAACCATGATAAGAATGTTTTAAGTGACGGGTATATTGTGGATTTCATCAATGATGCTACTGAAAGTTATTATGAGAGAGGGAAACATGGTTATATTCATCTTAATAATATTAAGTTTCCCCTCTTTATGTTGAGAATCTTGAAATTGTGCTTGTGTTGTTTTTCTATGCTTGCCACTTTGTTCTTCATGAATATATTTGTGTGCAAGATTCCTTTTAATAGGAAGAGGGTTAGGCTTAAATTTGCTTCATACTTGCTTTTTGATACTCTCTTTGCTGCGACTCTCATCCTTATGAAAGCATCATCATTGAAATTGCTAAGCCCATCTTAATGGCTATAAAGAAAGAACTTCTTGGGAGATAACCCATGTGTTTATTTTGCTACAGTACCTTTGTTTTATATTTGTGTCTTGTAAGTTGTTACTACTGTAGCAACCTCTCCTTATCTTAGTTTTGTTGCATTTTTGTGCCAAGTAAAGTCTTTGATAGTAAGGTTCATACTAGATTTGGATTACTGCGCAGAAACAGATTTCTTGCTGTCACGAATATGGGCCTAATTCTCTGCAGGTAACTCATAAAATTATGTCAATTTACGTGAGTGATCCTCAGATATGTACGCAACTTTCATTCAATTTGAGCATTTTCATCTGAGCAAGTCTGGTGCCATTTTAAAATTCGTCTTTATGGACTGTTCTGTTTTGACAGATTCTGCCTTTTATTTCGCATTGCCTCTTTTTCTGTGTTGGATGGATTTCTTTGTTCCATTAACTTTCATAAGCTTTGTGCAATGTCCAGAAGTGTTAAGAATGATTGTGTCACCTCTGAACATGTGAGTTTTTGATTATGCACTAACCCTCTAATGAGTTGTTTTGAGTTTGGTGTGGAGGAAGTTTTCAAGGGTCAAGAGAGGAGGATGATATACTACGATCAAGAAGAGTGAAAAGTCTAAGCTTGGGGATGCCCCGGTGGTTCATCCCTGCATATTTCAAGAAGACTCAAGCGTATACGCTTGGGGATGCCCAAGGCATCCCCTTCTTCATCAAATTATCAGGTTCCTTCTCTTGAAACTATATTTTTATTCCATCACATCTTATGTACTTTACTTGGAGCGTCTGTATGTTTTTGTTTTTGTTTTGGTTTGAATAAATGATTGTTTGGGAGAGAGACACGCTCCGCTGGTTCATATGAACACATGTGTTCTTAGCTTTTAATTTTCATGGCGAAGGTTGAAACTGCTTCGTTAATTGTTATATGGTTGGAAACGGGAAATGCTACATGTAGTAATTGGTAAAATGTCCTGGATAATGTGATACTTGGCAATTGTTGTGCTCATGTTTAAACTCTTGCATCATATACTTTGCACCTATTAATGAAGAAATACATAGAGCTTGCTAAAATTTGGTTTGCATAATTGGTCTCTCTAAGGTCTAGATAATTTCTAGTAAAGAGTTTGAACAACAAGGAAGACGGTGTAGAGTCTTATAATGTTTACAATATGTCTTTTATGTGAGTTTTGCTGCACCGCTTCATACTTGTGTTTGTTTCAAATAACCTTGCTAGCCTAAGCCTTGTATCGAGAGGAAATACTTCTCATGCATCCAAAATCCTTGAGCCAACCACTATGCCATTTGTGTCCACCATACCTACCTACTACATGGTATTTCTCCGCCATTCCAAAGTAAATTGCTTGAGTGCTACCTTTAAACAATTCAAAAGTTATCACCTCTGATTTGTGTCAATGTTTTATAGCTCATGAGGAAGTATGTGGTGTTTATCTTTCAATCTTGTTGGGCAACTTTCACCAATGGACTAGTGGCTTCATCCGCTTATCCAATAACTTTGCAAAAAGAGTCGGCAATGGGATTCCCGAATCCCAAATTAATTAACAAAAATAGACACTCCTCCATGGTATGTGATTGTTGGACGGCACCCGAAGGATTCGGTTAGCCATGGCTTGAGAAAGCAAAGGTGGGGAGGAGTGTCATCTAAATAAAACTAAAATAAAAAGGCACTTCTTCATGGTATGAGATTGTTGGCAGGCACCCGAGGATTCGGTTAGCCATGGTTTGTGAAAGAAAGGTTGGAAGGAGTGCCACACACAAAATAAAAATAAAATGGGAGCCGCTCTTTGAAGGTTTGTCTGGCAAGGGGGTTAGAGTGCCCACTACCATTCGTTGACAACAACAAACACCTCTCAAAACTCTACTTTTATACTCTCTTGATGTTTTCAAAATCAAAGCTCTAGCACAAATATAGCAATCAATGCTTCCCTCTGCGAAGGGCCATTCTTTTACTTTTTATGTTGAGTTAGTTCACCTATTTCTCTCCACCTCAAGAAGCAAACACTTGTGTGAACTGTGCATTGATTCCTACATACTTGCATATTGCATTTGTTATATTACTCTATGTTGACAATATCCATGAGATATACATGTTACAAGTTGAAAGCAACCGCTGAAACTTAATCTTCCTTTGTGTTGCTTCAATACCTATACTATGAAATTATTGCTTTATGAGTTAACTCTTATGCAAGTCTTATTGATGCTTGTCTTGAAGTACTATTCATGAAAAGTCTTTGCTTTATGATTCATTTGTTTACTCATGTCATTACCATTGTTTTGATCGCTGCATTCATCTCATATGCTTACAATAGTATGATCAAGGTTATGATGGCATGTCACTTAAGAAATTATCATTGTTATCGTTTACCTACTCGAGGGCGAGTAGGAACTAAGCTTGGGGATGCTTGATACGTCCCAAACGTATCTATAATTTCTTATGTTCCATGCTACTTTATTGATGATACCTACATGTTTTATACACATTATATGTCATTATTATGCGTTTTCCGGAACTAACCTATTGACGAGATGCCGAAGTGCCGGTTCTCGTTTTACGCTGTTTTTGGTTTCAGAAATCCTAGTAAGGAAATATTCTCGGAATCGGACGAAATCAACGCCCAGTACCCTATTTTCACCGGAAGCTTCCAGAGCACCCGAGAAGGACCAGAGGGGGGCCACTGGGCCACCAGACACCACCCCGGCGCGGCCTAGGGGGGGCGCGCCCCCTGTTGTCTGGTGGCTCCAGGCCCCCTCCGACTCCGCCTCTTCGCCTATTTAGTCGTCCCTGACCTAAATCCTCGACCCCGTTCGACGAAACCAGAGAAAACCATCTAGAGCCGCCGCCATCGCGAAACTCCAATTCGGGGGACGAAGTCTCTGTTCCGGCACGCCGTCGGGACGGGAATTACCCCGGAGTCATCTCCACCGCCGTCTCCACCGCCATCTTCACCGCCATCGCTGTCTCCATGATGAGGAGGGAGTAATTCACCCCCTGGGCTGAGGGCTCCGCTGTAGCTATGTGGTTCATCTCTCTCTTTATGTTATCTAGTTGAGTATCATCTATGTGCTACTCTAGTGATGTTATTAAAGTACTCTATTCCTCCTGCACGGTGTAATGGTGACAATGTGTGCATCGTGTAGTACTTGGCGTAGGCTATGATTGTAATCTCTTGTAGATTATGAAGCTAACTATTGCTATGATAGTATTGATGTGATCTATGCCTCCTTCATAGTGTGATGGTGACAGTGTGCATGCTATGTTAGTTCTCGGTGTAATTGTGTTGATCTATCTTACACTCTAAGGTTATTTAAATATGAATATCGAATATTGTGGAGCTTGTTAACTCCGGCATTGAGGGTTCGTGTAATCCTACACAATTAGTGGTGTTCATCATCCAACAAAAGGGTGTAGAGTAGTCCTATTATGTGATCATTGTTGAGAGTGTCCACTAGTGAAAGCAGGATCCCTAGGCCTTGCTTCCAAGCATCGAATCTCCGTTTGTTTACTGTTTTGTTGCATGTTTACTCGCTGCCATATTTTATTCAGATTTCTATTACCACTCATACTCATCCATATTACTTGCATCTCACTATCTCTTCGCCGAACTAGTGCACCTATACATCTGACAAGTGTATTTGGTGTGTTTGGGACACAAGAGACTTCTTGCTTTGTGGTTGCAGGGTTGCTTGAGAGGGATATCTTTGACCTCTTCCTCCCTGAGTTCGATAAACCTTGGGTGATCCACTTAAGGGAAAACTTGCTGCTGTTCTACAAACCTCTGCTCTTGGAGGCCCAACACTGTCTACAAGAATAGAAGCACCCGTATACATCAGCTGTGCGTACGAATTTTTTTGGTAACAGCCCAGAATCTGTTTTTGGACAGCACTTCCCCAAATATCATCTCGCTCTAATTAGAAAACCACTCTAAGAACTAAACAAGTATGTACAAGTATCCAGCAACCATAATATGCAAAGAATGAGTGATGCCGGTATACCTCCCCCCAAGCTTAGGCTTTTGGCCTAAGTGGAGATCATTCCCAACGAGGGTCGGGGTTCCACGCCGGTGGGTCGTACATGGAGTGATAATAAGGCCCTGCGCGTGAAGAATGTCGCGGAGGCTCCACATGACCATAATGTTGATATGAGGAGCTTGCTGCATCGGATGAAGAGTCGAGGTGCTCCTCGGCCTCCTCCGTGCCGTCCCTTGCATGATGGCCTTCCCTTTCTATGTATGCATTTAGCTCATTTTCTGTGATCGACCACCCTTTCCTGGCATCAAGGTTAAGCAGAACAGGTGCAGGCAATCGTACTAGTTTTTCAATTTTCTTAGTTATTCTCCAATTTTTCTTATACAAAGTTATCCTATAATGCAGGTTGTTCAAATTAGATGCATCTGAAATAAACTCATGTTTAATCATGGAAACAACATCAAGTTTCTCCATGGAGAGCGGAATATCTAAATGGTGGGGTTCTACACCATGCATAGCTAATAAGCGAGAGGCGATGAGACCTCCACAAATTCCTCCCTTCTCACGGTTAGTAGCAAGTCTACAAGCTATTAAAGCACCCAAATTATAAGTCCTATCCCGTTGCAAAGCAGCAGCTAAGAAAGCCATATCTTGGACAGACAACTTACTTGCATTCTTTCTGGCAAGAACGCACTTTGTAACGAAATAAGCAAAATAGCGGATAGCTGGGAGTTGAATGCTACTGATCTTACCACCATCATCGGAGAAGCTTCTCCCATGACAAATCATTGTATAAAGATTCGAAAGCTCCCGCGGCGTTCCCCTGACCTTCTCGCAGGATCCCCACTGCGGCACTCTAATTGCTGCACAAAAATCACTAAAAGGCAAGTTGATAGTTTTGTTATAAATCTTGTATCGGACCATGGGGTTAGTTTGAGACCGATGAAATTCAAAATCCTGCACAACCGACACTGTTAGTTTAGCATATTGGTAAGGTTCACCAACAGTAAAACCTTCCAACCCTGCATTGGAAATCAGTGTTTGAACATCTTGCAGGATTCCTGCATTCCGCATAAAATCAGTACATGGGTAATAAGAGGGGTATACTCCCTCTTCGCGGTGAACTCTCATGACTTGTTGCACCTCCAATTCTTGTTGATTTAGTTGGTGCCTACTCCCTCCCATTTTCTGAAATTTTTCAACAATCATTATAAAATTTGATTTCAAGGTATATAATTGAGGGGAACTACTATAGGAACTTGCCAGAGTACTACACATGCATCAAAACTAATTTCTACCACTTAGAACAAGCATGCAAGCTCACTAAACATGTTATCTACAGCAGCAAAATATTCAATATATACTCAACCAAACAAAATTCTAATTGGACAATCAAAGGAGTCACATACCAGGGAGCAAATGTGCCAAATTTCAGACAGAAATCTGGGCTGAGCAAAGAGATCGAGAAATCGCGAGTTCTTGAGCAGAAACGCGAGTGAGAGAAAGTGAGTACGAGTTTTTTCGGGAGAGAGAAGAGAATGAGTGAAAGGGATGATGAAGTGGGGCAAGGAGGGGCCCACACATCGAGGTGGCGCGCCCCCCTTGCTGGCCGCGCCGGCCTGTGGGGTGCCACTCTGGGGTGCCCCACTGGTCATCCCAGGTGCTCCCAGGTGCCCCTTCGAAAAATAAGACTACCAGTATAATTTTTGTAAATTTTTGAGAACTTCGAAAAATGCACATTTCTGGGTGTTAAAGTAATTATTACTACGCAGGAAAATGATTTCCAAAATCTTAAATAACTAAAGCATATTGCAAAACAAAAAGTGCTACAGCAAGTAAAACAAATGGAGGGAGAAAGAAAGAAAGAAAGAAATGTTGTTTAGCTCTCTTATGCATTAAAATATACTTGTTAACAAGGTTGATCAAGTCTTGCTACCAAATAAATTTTATATGACATAAGAAGAAATAAACCTCAAATCAATCATGTTACCTTATATTGAATTGATATGGATCCAATCACAAGAGTTTGATATCCTTCTTTAGGCTCATATATAGGACAATCAATGGATCCCACCTTGATAGTTTTCACATTAAAAATTGTATTAACTCCATATACTTTATCAATCCTCTTTGGAAAATAGACGGTATGTTCCTTGTCATCAACATTGAAAGTAACCTTGCCTTTATTGCAATCAATAACAGCCCCTGCAGTATTAAGAAAGGGTCTTCCAAGAATAATAGACATATTATCATCTTCAGGCATTTCCAACACAACAAAATCAGTTAATATCAAGCAATGTTGAGTAACTTGAACAGGAACATTTTCACATACACCAACAGGAATAGCGATGAGATTTATCAGCCATTTGCAAAGATATATCAGTTGGTATTAACTTATCTAAATCAAGTCTCTTGTAAAGAGAAAAAGGCATTACACTAACTCCTCGCTCCCAAATCACATAGAGCAGTTCTAACATAATTATTCTTGATGGAACAAGGAATAGTCGGTATACCTGGGTCTCCAAGCTTCTTTGGAACCTTACCATTAAAGGAGTAATTAGCGAGCATAGTGGAAATCTCCTCATTAGGAATTTTCCTTTTGTTAGAGACAATATCTTTCATATACTTTGAATAAGGAGGCAATTTAATAGCATCAGTCAAAGGGATTTGCAAAAATAAAGGTTTCATCCAATCACGAAATTTATTATAATGTTCCTCCTCCTTTGATTTCAGTTTCTTAGCAGGAAAAGACATTTGCTTTTGAACCCAAGGTTCTCTTTCATTACCATGTTTCTTTGTAATAAAATCTTCTTTAGTGTACTTCTTATTTTTATCATGCTTTTCAGGTTCTTTTTCAATTTCTTCTTTATCAGGAGTATCATTCTTATCATTATCTTCATCATGTTCATTACCACTTTCAGTTTCAGCATCAGAAATAGAAATACTATTAGGATCATTAACAGGTTTAGAGGATTCTACAACAGTTTTATGTTTCTTCTTCTTTTTCTTAGAAGGACTACTAGTTTCTTTAGTTCGTTGAGAATCTTGTTCCATTCTTTTGGGGTGCCCTTCAGGATATAGAGGATCCTGGGTAGAAACACCGCCTCTAGTTGTTACTTCATAAACTTGTTTCTCTTCATGATTATTTTTTAACAAGTCATTTTGCACTTTAGTAAGTTGATCAATTTGAGTTTGAATCATATTAAAATGTTTAACAAGCATCTTAACATCATTGGAGGTTCTCTCCACAATATCATGCAATTTACCAATAGCTTGAGAATTTTCCATTCGATGATTCTCTACTCTCATATTAAAATTATTTTGCTTAACAATATAATTATCAAATTCATCTAAACATTGATCAGGAGGTTTTGAATATGGAATATCTCCTCTATCAAAGCGTTGAAGAGAATGTACCTCAATTGTAGATGAAGGGGGAATTATCTTACATAGGTCTTCTATAGGAGGCAAATTCTTCACATCTTCAGATTTAATACCCTTCTCCATAAGAGATTTCTTGGCTTCCCTCATGTCTTCATCATTTAATTCAATAATACCCCTCTTCTTCAATATAGGTGTCGGGGTTGGTTCAGGTGTAGACCAATCATCATGATTTTTGCTTATCTTAGCCAATAATTCTTCAGCTTCGTCCGGAGTTCTTTTCCTGAAAACACAATCAGCACAACTATCCAGGTATGCCCTAGACTCAATGGTTAGTCCACTATAAAATATATCAAGTAAATCATGCTTTTCCAAATCATGTCCAGGCCGGGCTCTAATAAGAGAGCAAAATCTTGCCCAAGCTTCAGGCAATTTTTCTCCATCTTCTTGATCAAAGCTATAAATTCTTTGCAAATCCATATGTTGAGCACTAGCGGGAAAGTATTTCCGAAAGAAAACATCAAGCAAACAACTTGGACTATTAATAGAATCAGGAGGAAAATTATTATACCAAATCTTAGCATCATCCTTTAATGAGAAAGGGAAAATCTTAGCAACAAAATAAGTACGCATCTTAACATCATCAGAAAACAAGCTACTTAAAGTACAAAGCTCATTCATATGTTCTAAAGCACTCTCTTTTTCAGTACCACAAAAAGGTGTTTTCTCTACAATAGATATATGAGATAAATCAAGAGAAAAGTCATAATCTTTATCCTTAATGTTTATAGGAGATGTGGCAAATTTAGGATCAGGAGACAGTTTATATCTAACAGCATGTTGTGCAATAAGCTTTTTAAGGTTACTTGTACTAGTAGTAGCATTGCATTTATCAATGAAATCATCATCAAGTTCCACATAATCTTCATCAAAATCATCAATCTCAGGTGAATTAACAGGTGTAACAGTATTTTCATTAGGAGTTTCAGTATTTTCAATTTGTCTAGACCTACCAATTGTAGCATCTTGAAAAGGACCTAATGAACCAGCATTATCAAGCACAGTAGAAGCATCATCAAAATTATCAGAGGAATTTTCAGATTCAGCAGAAATACCAACACGTGAAGTTTGTGGTGGTGAAACAAGTTGACTTATCACAGATGGTGAATCAAGAGCAGCGGAGGTACTCAGAGTTGTACCTTTTCTTGTAGTGGATGGTAATATGGCGACTTTAGTATCGCGAGGTTTACCCATGATGGAGAATTTGCAGCGAACAATATCAATCCAAGTGAACTTGCAAATAAAGCTATGCTCCCCGGCAACGGCGCCGGAAAATAGTCTTGATGACCCACAAGTATAGGGGATCGCAACAGTCTTCGAGGGAAGTATTACCCAATTTATTGATTCGACACAAGGGGAGACAAAGAATACTTGTAAGCCTTAACAGTGGAGTTGTCAATTCAGCTGCACCTGGAAACAGACTTGCTCACAAGAATTTATCAGTAGCAACAGTTTTATAGCAGTAGGAATAGTGAAATAACAGCAGCAGTGAAATAAAGACAGCAGTAGTGATTATAGTAAACAACAGGATTAAAATACTGTAGGCACAGGGACGGATGAACGGGCGTTGCATGGATGAGAGAATTCATGTAACAATCATGGTAGGGCATTTGCATGTAATAATAAAGCGGTATCCAAGTACTAATCAATCAATAGGCATGTGTTCCATATATAGTCGTACGTGCTCGCAATGAGAAACTTGCACAACATCTTTTGTCCTACCAGCCGGTGGCAGTCGGTGACAAGGGATTAACTTGTCAATGCCTATGGATTGTAGGCTAGGGTTTAGTTAGAAGTAGAGGGCAAGTAGATCTCGAAGGTTTCAGCCGAAAAGTACTCGACGAATATGAAAACTAGGGTTTGTAGACAATGATTCGATGATCTTCTCGTCCCTCGACCCCCCTTTATATAGGTGGAGCCGAGGGATTCGTGCTATACAAGGATTACGAGTCGGGACGGTTTCTAACTCATCCCGCCAAATTTACAAATAACACTTCCTATTACAACTCTATCTTTTCCTTAAATACATCTTGGGCTCTCGAGTCTTCTTATTCTTCGGGTAGTGGGCCTTCAATAAACCCCGGGTACTATATTAGGCAGGCCCATTTGGGATGCCTATGTCGGTAGCCCCGAGATTTTGCTTGAATCATAGAGTCGGGGAAAATCTCTCTCGTTTATTTTTACTTCGAAAGCTCTAACTTTCATACTTTTTCTCATAAAAGTCCGTATTGTACGGGGATATCGGTAGTTGGGGCTAGTTCATCGACGGATCGGGTACTAGTTAAGCTGCTCTAGTGGCAATCCGCAAAAACCTACTTCAAAATCACGTCCCTGGACATGATTTCGGGATGCTGGTGTAAACTTCGACGGGCGCCGCTTAAGGTCTTACCATTACGTCGAGTCCCGGTCAAATTTATCGAGTACCTAACGCGTCCGTTAGGATTTTTCTTCGTATCTGTTGATACGGATAAAAGTAGCAGAGCGCGGTCTTCGGCGATGCCACGCCCGGCGAGAATAGGTCCGGGGTCTTACCTTCGCAATTTTGCGGCATTCGGAAATTGATCGCAACTTCGGCGTTACGAGAATATATTGTCGAGTGCTTTTCGAGCTGTTGGAATGGCACATTTTATTGAGTCAAATATGACTTATATTGCTTTCCCGATGGGAGTATATGGAGAGTTAATGGTAACTCGAAATATTCTCTCTTGCTTGATCTATTTTTCCTTCGTTAATTTCATCGGGCACGCGAACGGCGTTCCCGATGGGAGTAGCTCCGAGGCTACGACCAAGAACTTGTGCTTGGTTGTAGGCTCAACATTTTAGTCCACCTTGTCACTATATTGCCATTATCTCCTGATATTCTTTCCTCCTTCTTCTTCTATCTTTCTTTCTTGTCTCTTCTTTTTTTTTTTTTTTTTTTTTTTTTTTTTTTTTTTTATCGGATGCGCGAACAGCGCTCCTAATGGGAGTAGCCCCCGAGGCTACAGCCAAGAACTTGTGCTTGATCTGTAGACTCAACATTTTCTATATTTGCCATTGTCGAAATTTTTCTTTTTTCAAAGTAGCCCCCGAGCATTTGGGCAAAAACTTGTTTCTGACCAAAGGCTCCCGATGCATTCAAATAACTTATCCTGTCGCCATTCTCCTTTCTCTTGTCGACATATTTTCCCTTGTCAAATTTTCTTCAACTCTATCGCTGGTCGATATTTTCTGCTTTGTGGGTCCATCGCTCCCACCACATTGACACGTCGTGGAAGTGGGGGACACACGTCCTCCGCTTTTCCTGGTGCACGTACGGTAACGCCTATCCTGGTAAAAATACTTTTTTGCCCTTGTAACTGGAAGATCAATTCTCGCCACACGATTTCCTCATCCAACGGTTCACTGCTTCACCCAATTCTTATATAAACCTGTCTTCAACCTCCGTTCATCCCTTCGCTTGCGCCGCTCACCTGCTCCTCTTCGCAAATCTTCCTCTGCGCCCAATCTTCGCCGATTTCCCTCTCTCGCATACATTGCTCAACCCGCTTCCGTGAATGCCGCCGCGTGCACGTTTGACTCGCCACAGCACTCCAGAGTCCGCGATGGCCGCTGAAGATCTTGAGTGGGAGAGATCCAAGATCTCCAACCAAGACACCAACCTGATGAAAAAGCTTGGCATGATGAAGAAGGAAGGCGCCATCCGCTTTCCCGGTGAAGAAAGCTATCCCAAGCCTCCCATGGAGTATCGGGTTAGTTTTGTTGACCATCCGATCCGCGGCCTTTCTACCCCAATCCATGATTTCCTCCGCGGTCTTCTCTTTGTCTACGGGATTCGGTTGCACCGGCTGACTCCCAATTCGATCCTCCATATTTCTATTTTTATCACTCTTTGTGAATGCTTCCTTGGAGTCGCTCCCAATTGGGCTCTTTGGAAGCGCATTTTCTGCCTTCGCCGCAATGGCGCGCACCACGCCACCTACAACATAGGTGGTGTAGTTATCTGTGTCCGAACCGATGTCGAGTATTTCGACGTCAAATTTCCCGACTCCGTCCAAGGATGGCGCAAGAGGTGGCTCTATATACACGAAGAAAGCGCCAACTCCGTGGAACACAACATAGTTCCTTTCGACGGAAACGCGAAAATTCAACGCCGCCACTCTCGGGACGCCGAAGCTTCCGAAGAAGAGAAGAAAGCGACGAAGCTCTTATGTCTCGTATTCATCGGCTCCAAAACACTCGAGGCAAAGAGTTATCCGGTGTCCAAATCACAGACCTATTTTCTTAGAATTAGAGTGCAGCCTCTTCGGGCTCGCAAAAATCCTCTTTGGACGTACTCGGGTGCCAATGACGCCAATAGGCTCTCCGGTGATCTTTACGTGAAGGACTTGGAGAAGCTTATTCGAAGAATTACCTCTGAGTAAGAAGGATCCTATTCCTTCCTCCTGTCGCGTGGCACCCTACAACTCCACCAATCCTCTTCCCGAGGTATTTTGTCTTCTCGAATTTTTATCTTGTTCTGAATTTTCCCTGCATCTCATTGTATTTAACATCTCGCTATTTTTCCTTTGTCACTATTTTTATAGGGTCACCCTACTATGGCTTCCCTTCCTCCTCTTCCTGAGGATGGAGAAGTCGAAGAAATGGGTATAATTGCCGAAGATGCTCAAGGCTCTTCCCTTCCTGAAAGTGAAGTCGCTGGTTCTCACAAATCTGCGGCTTCCCATGAGAGAGAGGTTGAGTCTGAAGCTAGTGAATCGACTGAATCCCTTCCTCCTGCTGTTTCTCCGAAGAACAAAAGGAAAAGGACTGAAGTCGAGGATTCTAGCATGTCTAAGGCTGAAGAAGTTGGTCCTTCTGATCCGAAGGCAGCTTATGATCCTTATTTTGAGTCCCTCATCGGTTCGTAAGTCAATTTTATCTCTCCTCCTCTCTTTGATGTACCCGAAAGATTTAACTCTGTCTTGCTTTTTGTACTTGTCGATTTTTGTTTACTAGTGATGAGGAAGAAGTGCCGGCTGCTGACGTCGCTCCTCGGACCAGCACGTCACGTACTGTGCTTGTTTCAGACACGTTAGTTGAAGGAGATGAAACATCGCCTCCTCAACAAAACGTCGTCACTACTACTCCACCGTCAAGCCCCCTTGTCCCTTCGCCAAAAAGGGCAAGGGTTGAAATGACCATTGAGCCTCCTCCTCAATTGGGCAGCTCTTCGACGCAACTCTTGGATGATGTAAGTTTGTCGAGATCTATATTTCCTCTATGTTGCTTTTGTGGATCCTTTCTTTTTGTAATACCGAAGTTTTTCCCCTTCTTTTTCTTCCTCTTTGACGGCCTATGATCAAGGATCTTATTCGCATCGGGTCCCAATTTATTGGGTACCGCGAAGTATGCCGACAGGGCCGAAGGTAACGTCTTTTATACTGCTTTGTTTCCCTTGGTTTTTTATTCCTGCTTGCTTGTCGCTATTT
The DNA here is from genome assembly GCF_022539505.1 of Lolium rigidum. Lineage (NCBI taxonomy): Eukaryota > Viridiplantae > Streptophyta > Magnoliopsida > Poales > Poaceae > Lolium > Lolium rigidum. The sequence goes on from NC_061513.1 coordinate 92,630,321, forward strand.
TTGATCTTTCTTCTCTTTCGTTCCCTTCCTCACGGAAAAACTTGCGAGAGGCTAATAAACGTGCCGAGACACTTGCTCGAAAACTCGAGCAAAGTGAAACGGCTCGTAAGAAAGCTGAGCTTGCCGCTAGCGAAGCCAGAGCTGAGGCTGATGATGCCAAGGCAAAGGCTGCTAGTGTCGAAGAATTGCAACAAAAGCTTAAGGATGCTGAATCTGCCTTGCATGAGCAAAAGTCTGCACAGGTTGCACGAGAACAAGGGATCATCAAGCGTTTGAATTCGCAAAGTCGACGCACGCTGAGTAATATCACTTGTCCCTTCTATTTTGCTTGTACTTCTTGTTTCTTGGTTCTTGACTAATGTTCTTTCTTGTGTGGCAGCCCAAACCAACCAAGATTTTGACCTAGAAAAGTCTGTCAATGACCCTCTTCTTGACGCACTTTCTCTTCTAGAGTCCCATGGACGCGAGATTCGTGAAGGCGTGGCCAATGCCAGTGGGGCTTTGTCGGCGTTGTTCCCCTACTTCTTCCCGAAGAAAGAGGAACCTTCGACTTTCCTTGACCTCGCCAAGATGTTCAATACATCGGAAGATCTTGGGTTGAAGCTGCGCCATGAGAACATGAAGGTAGCCGTTGAAAATACTGTTGCTCCGGTTGCGACGGTCAGCGGACTCTCGGCTGGACGAAGGTTGGCGACACCGATCCGATAGAACGGTCGAGGTGGAAGTCAACGATGAAGGCGGCCAAGCCCAATACGAAGAAAATCTTGGCGTATCTCGGGATCCAGCCAGCGTCGACTCCTAGTTCGTCAAGGCCGGAGGTCTAGTTGCATGCCTCTGTTTTTCTTTTGCTTCTTTTGCTCTTGTCGCCAAAGTAGTCATTTGGCGACACGTACTTTCTTAATTCCACTGTAGTGCCCTTGTAATTATTCCCAAGAGATTAATGAAGAATTCTATCTTTGCCTGTTTTTTGATGTTGTTCTGTTTAAATTTCAGTTGATATTTGATAACTATACTCCAATTCCTACTCCTTCCAATGCTTCGCCTTCTTCCCGCGCGGAGAGAACTGTTACTGATACTGCACCTGTCGATGATACCTTGTCGCAAGAATTGAATGATCTTCGACAACAACTTCAATATGCGAAAAAGCAAACACTTGTGATGATGGAACAGTCTCGTAAATCATCTGAAGCCGAAAAGGTTGCCCTTCAGACAAGTCCACGAGGCTATGGCTGCTAAGGAGATTGCTTGTTTCGAAGCTGAAAAAGCGGTTACTCGAGAAAATTTCATGCTCGAGTTAATGAATGAAGCCGGTGCGAGATATGTCGGGTATGTTTGTCTCGTCTTGTGATATCTTTGATCTTCATGCTATTGTTTCCTAAAGGTTGTCCCTTCGTTGTGTTGATAGGTGCCTTTGTTGATCTTGCTGTCGAGGAAGAGAGGGTAAACGCTAGGACAAACCTCCTTGTCAATCTTTCCTTGGACCATGGTTCTTTGTTTTGGGCCACTCCGGAGAGGACCCGCCAAATCGTCAGATTTCAGGATCGTACCTCTCAAACCCGTGATTTCCTTCACTTCTGTACCAAAACCTTATCTATGGTTTACAACTCCATGTTTCCTCGGAATGTCCCACCAAAAACTCTTCCTGAATTGATGGAAAGATTCAAAGATGCTCGCAGTATCCACGATTTTGTCAAAGCACAACTGGTAGCTGGCGCCGGTTTGCTCTTATCATGCTCCGGATCTGTCACTCGAAGCTTGACCTTGCCCAAGTTGTCGAGAGGGTTCATCAAAAGGTGAAACGCCGGAGAGTTGGTGTTGATAGGATTAACACGAAGGTTACACCTATAGCCGAAGAAATGATTGAGGACCTTCTTCGGATGGATGCCGACTTTTTTGCCGATGGCCATTATGCCGACTTTCTTGGTGCTGCTCCGGAGGAGAACAGAGTTACTCTTGACGATATACTGAATCAAGACTAGTTATTTGCTTCTTGTAGAAATTTCTTCTTTGTAGTCCATGACCATATTGTAAAGCAACCATTGTATTTCTATGTTTGCCTAGCCCCGAGTGTTTTGGTGACTTTTTCTATATTTGTATATTTGCGAGGTTGTGGACCAAGGCATTTATATATTGAAGGCAAGTATGAGCCCCCGAGCTTTTATTGAGTACTATTTTGTATTTTTATTGACTTACGAGGTATTTGAATACCAAGGCAAGATTGTTTCTTCTTTTATCGATGAACTATATTGAAATTCGTCGGAGCGATGACTTTGGTCGCGCCGACAAAGAAGAAGGTGATATAGCCACTATCTTTATTATATTGCAGCACCGCGAGCCCGCCTCATTAAAAACCTTCTCCGGCCCCACTCGGTGCCCCGAAAAAGGAAAAGAGTGCGTCCGAAAACTCGCGGGCGTTTCGGTACATTGAAGTTTTACAAGGACTATATTTCGACTCTAGGCGTAGAACCGCCCGAGTTGCGCCACGTTCCGGGGGTTTGGCTCCTCCACCCCTGTCTTCTTGTCCTTTATCTGTATGCTCCTCCTCCGATTACTTCCGTGACGATGTAAGGGCCGAGCCATGGTGACTCGAGTTTTTCATGACTTTTTTGCGTGAGCCGAAGAACTAGGTCGCCCACCTGAAAAGATCTTGGCCGCAAACGTCGGCTGTGGTAATTCTTCAAGTCCTGTTGATATTTGGTTACTCGAGACAATACTTCATCTCGAGCTTCATCAAGTGCGTCCACATCATCTTCTAGCGCTTTTCTCGACGTTTCCTCGTCATATTCTGCGACACGTGGAGAGTTGTGCTCTATCTCGATTGGCAATACTGCTTCTGCTCCATGTACCAGAAAAATGGAGTTTCCTGTGTCGTTGTATTTGGAGTTGTTCGGATGCTCCATAACACACTTGGTAGTTCTTCGAGCCAGGTATGTCGAGCTTTTTCTAGTGGTCCTAACAAGCGCTTCTTGATGCCATTGCGGATGATGCCATTGGCCTTCTCGACTTGCCCATTGGTTTGAGGATGTGCAAGCGACGCAAAGTTCAGCTTGATACCCACCTCTTCGCAATAGTCTTTGAATTCATTGGACGTGAAGTTGCTGCCGTTGTACGTGACGATCTTGTGGGGCACTCCAAATCGAAGACTAGGTCTTTTATGAATTTTACTGCAGATGCTCCGTCTGGTGAATTTATCGGCTTCGCTTCTATCCACTTTGTGAATTTGTCGACAACTACTAGCATGTATTCCTTTCCTCCTGGCGACGATTTGTGTAACTTGCCTACCATGTCGAGTCCCCATTGTGCAAAGGGCCATGACAAAGGTATTGGTGCTAGCTCTGCTGCTGGAGAGTGAGGTTTTGCGGCAAACCTTTGACACGCGTCGCAAGTTCGTACTATGTCCTTAGCGTCCTCTATTGCTGTCAACCAGTAGAATCCTGCCCGAAAAACCTTGGCTGCGATAGCTCGACTACTTGCGTGGTGGCCACATATTCCTTCATGTACGTCTTTTAGAATTATTCTTCCTTCTTCGGGTGTAACGCACCTTTGCAAGACGCCCGAAATACTTCGCTTATATAATTCTCCCTTAACCACCGTGAAAGCTTTGGAGCGTCGGATTACTCGCCTTGCCTCAACTGGATCATCTGGTATTTCTTTCCTGAGGATATATGATATGTATGGCTGCATCCATGGTATCTGTATTACTAGGACCAGGTCTTGCTCCTCTTCTTCTTCCTCTTGCTTCTCCTTGATAGCCCCCGAGGGTTTCTTCTCCTTTTTTGATTTTGTCGTCTCAGTGGATCTCTCTGTTATCTCCTCCCAAAATACACCTGGTGGGACTGTAAGGCACTGCGACCCGATGTTTGCAAGAACGTCGGCTTCGTCGTTGCTCAATCTGCTAATATGATTTACTTCGCATCCATCGAACAATTTCTCGAGCTCATTGTACACCTCCTTGTATGCCATCATGCTATCATTGGCTGCGTCACATTGGTTCATAACTTGCTGAGCTACCAGCCGTGAGTCGCCAAAGATTTTTAGTCGAGTTGCTCCGCAGTGCTTTCGCCATCTTCATCCCGTGTATGAGAGCCTCATATTCTGCTTCATTGTTAGATGCGTTAGGGAACGTCATCCGAAGGATGTACTTCAACTTGTCGCCTTCGGGTGATATGAGTACTACTCTGCGCCAGCCCCTTCAAGCCTCTTGGACCCATCGAAGTTCATAGTCCAGGTTCTCGATAAATCCGGGGGTCCTGTATTTTGCAACTCCATCCACTCTGCGATGAAGTCCGGTAGTATTTGCGACTTTATTGCTTTTCTTTTTTCATACGTGATGTCCCGAGGGGAAAGTTCTATTCCCCAAAGGGAGACACGACCCGTAGCTTCACGGGTTATTCGGTATATTTGACAAAGGAGCTTCATTGACCACTATGATCGGGTGTGCTGAGAAATAGTGGCGCAATTTTCGTCTCTGTCGTGAACACTCCATATGCTAGCTTTTGGTACTGAGGGTACCTTTGTTTTGAGGGGGATAAGACTTCGCTGACGAAGTATACTGGTCGCTGTACTCCATGGATTTTCCCTTCTTCTTCTCTTTCGACAACTAACACCGTGCTAACCACTTGGGGTGTGGCTGCAATATACAGCGAGGAGAGGTTCCTTTTCCTTTGGAGCCACCAGGATTGGTGGTGTCGATATTTTCGCTTCGGATCCTCGAAAGCTCTATCGGCTTCTTCGTTCCATCGGAATTTATCTCCTTGTTTGATCAGCGCATAAAATGGTAACGCTTTTTCTCCTAACACGGCGACGAATCTGCTCAAAGCTGCGACTCGCCCGGTTAGCTGCTTGTATTTCTTTCAACTTTGTTGGCTTCCTCATTGTTACTATGGCTTGTATTTTGTCGGGATTTGCTTCAATCCCTCTTGCTGAAACTAGAAACCCCGAAGTTCTCCCTGTTGGGACGCCAAAGAACACTTCGTCGGGTTCAGCTTGAGGCAGAATTTGTCGAGGTTGTCAAAAGTTTCCTTGAGATCCTCGATCAGCGTTGTCCCCTTTTTTGATGTTATGACGACATCATCGATGTATACTTGCACGTTTTTCCCAATCTGTGTTGCTAAACACTTCTGCATCATCCTCTGATATGTTGCTCCCGCGTTTTTTAGACCGAAGGGCATTGTCTTGTAGCAAAACACGCCATAAGGTGTAATAAACGCTGTTTTGGCTTCATCATCTTCTTTTAATCTGATCTGGTTATAACCAGAGTATGCATCCAAAAAGGAAAGACGTTCACAGCCTGCCGTGGAGTCGATAATTTGATCGATCCTTGGGAGGGGAAAGTGATCCTTAGGGCAATGTTTGTTGAGACACGTAAAGTCGACGCACATGCGAAGGACTCGTCGTGTTTTTCTTTGGCACCATTACTTGGGTTAGCTACCCATGTGGCTTACGTAGATATCTCTCCGATGAAACCAGCTTCCTCTAGTCGATTTATTTCGATAGCATGGATTTGCGGTTTGGTTCCGAAAAACGCCGCAAAGGTTGTCCGATTGGTTTTCTTTGTTGGATCCAAATTTAGGTGGTGCTCGGCAAGTTCCACGGGTACTCTCGGCATGTCGGCTGGACACCATGCGAAGATTTTCCGGTTCTCACGGAGGAACTCGACGAGCGCGCTTTCCTATGCGATATCCATGTTGTTTGCAATGGATGTCGTCTTTTTGGATCCTGTCGGGTGAATCTGCACCTCCTTAGAATTTTTCTCTGTGTTGAAAGTTGATTCCTTGTTTGGCCTTCCGACGTCTGGCAGTACGTCGTAGTCAGTCATGCTCTTCGACGCCAAGTATTCCGCTTGCATCCCGAAGGTTTCTGACAATCGATGGAAATCCTTGTCGCACTTATCAGCTAAAGCAAAGCTCCCTTTGACCGTGATTGGTCCCTTGGGTCCAGGCAATCTCCATAACAGATATGTATAGTGTGAGTACTGCCATAAATCTAGCGTATGCTGGTCGTCCCAACAAAGCGTGGTACTGCGATGGGAAATCCACGACTTCAAACTCCAGCTTTTCGATTCTATAATTTTCTCGGGTTCCAAACTGAACGTCGAGGTTGATCTTCCCCAATGGGTAACTTGGTTTCTCTGGTGTGATGCCGTGGAACCTTGTGTCCGTTGGCTTCGGGTTTGCTAAGGATATGTTCATCTTCCTCAATGTATCCGCATACATGAGGTTTAGGCTGCTGCCGCCATCTATGAATACTCGAGAAACGTCAAATCCTGCGATAGCTGCTGGCGAGAATGAGTGCTGGCCGCCTCGGTCGAGGAACTTGCTGCGGGTGGTCCGCTATGGTGAAGCCGATGTCTTGTCTCGACCAATTGAGGTACTCAACTTGTTGGTGGAGGCATTTTTTCTGCCATGAACACCTGTCGCGAGATTACTTTTTGAGCTCTATTGGATGGCCTTCCCTTCGAATCATCGACCTTTGCTCCGTTGGAGTTAGGATCAACATAGGGTGGTGGTGCTTGGTGCTGCCGCTATTACGAGCTGGTGTTGATTGCCTTCGTAATCGCGGGAGGTGGCGGTAGATGAATTTCGCTCCTAGGCTCCCGAGGGTTTCTCTCGTGCTGCTCGTGCGTGAGCGTTTTACTGCACATCTGAACATTGCTTGGAAATTTCGACAATCCTTACGTAGGTGTCTGATTGTCTTTTCCCATTGCTGTCGAGGAAGAAGTGCATCTGGCACGGTCCGTTCAACATTTCTTCGGGAGACATAAAAGGTCGTGGAAACCTCGGCCCACTATTTTGCCTGTTACGGGAGTCGTCCCTATTATCGCCTCGCTGCTCATTGCTTCTACGATAATCATCTCTGTTGCTTGCTCCTGTATTTGACCGAAATCCTGCCGAAATTTGCCCCGGGGCGTCGTAATTCGGATACTGCCGAGGAAATCGTCGCCTCGTCGATAATTTCGACCACGGTCCTCCTCTCGGTGACCTGTGTCGTTTATTGTGGACAGCGTCTTCTCCGTCTGCCCATTTATTTGCTATCTCCATCAACGCGGATACTTGTTTTTGGATTAGTCCTTCCCAAGTCCTCGACAAAATCTCCGCGCTCGATTCCTGCGACAAACGCATCTATTGCTCTCTCGTCAGATATATTTTCTGCCGAGTTTTTTATGATGTTCCACCTTTGGATGTACTTTCTCATTGACTCATCTGGCTTTTGTCGACACGCCCGTAGCTCTTCCAACGATGCAGGCTTCTTGCATGTGGATCCGAAGTTCTTGACGAAAACGTCCTCGAAACTTTCCCGGCTGTCGATGGATCTGGCGGAAGTTTTTTGATCCAAGATCGTGCGGCTCCACTTAAGTGCACCTGAATACTTTGCATCGCCGTTGCTCTAGTTCCTCCGAGTTAGCTTCACCGTCTCGAGGTAATCAATCAACCGGTCCTCCGGGTCTTGCAAGCCGTCGAACTTTTTGAAGTGATCGGGTAACTTGAATCTCGAGGGGACTCGAGTTTTCGGACTCTTCTCGTGAAGCACGGTAGACCGCACATATCCTCGTCATTAAGCTCCGGGGACTGCCGATGATCTCTTCTGCTTTGCCTTGCTCTGTCGACCCTTGCTTGCACTCCTGTGTCTCTTGCTCCACTTGGTCCTTCCGGTGCTGCCGCCGTTACTACTGCAGGTCGTGGACTATTTTGCCTTGCTGCTTCTTCGGGAGGCGTTGCTACGAATGCTGTCCCCATAGCTCCAACCCCTGCTAACGCCATGTTGTATAATGTTTCCCTTGGATCTCCTGGGGGTGGTCTGGATGCAAGTATGTAAGCTTGTGTCGCCATATACCCAGCTTCTGGTGTCTTAGGGATAATATTTCCTCTTGTATCTATCGTCATAAAAGACATGTCGAGGTTTTGAATCAAGTGCTCTCTTTACGCTTCGGGTATGTGTTGTAACCTTGATCTTCCTCTGTTCCGAGCCTCTCTGTGGCTATCACCCGAAACTCTAGATTGTCCACTTAGATCTGCCCTTCTCTGCCGGACGCGAAGCTGCCTCCTTTCTCTGTTCAACTCAGTCGTCTGTTTTTCTATTTCTCGGGCGGTTCGTGCGAGCATATATTGATAAGCTTGTAGTTCTTGAGCTGTAGCTGTCGTCGTCATTGGTTCGAACCATCTATGGCTTTTGCCGCTCTGTCCCGAGCTGCTGTGGAAGTTGAACTCTGACGCGTGGTGTGGGCCCGTCGTATTTAGTGCCCATACCTCTCCTTAGATCTGAGGGATCGACAAAAGGATTTCCCAATTGGTCGAAAGCCTCCGATGTTCCCTCTTGATCTTCGATAGCATAAATCTGATGATATTTTGTACTCAGATCTATGTTGGGTTCGGTGACATCATTGTTGAGATTGATGAAGACCTTGCCCACTGTGAGAGATTTGTCGACGAAGTCGTAACTGTCGACATCGCTTGAGCCATCGCTTATATATGAGTCCGCAGATGACCCAACCGATGTGTTGCTGGAGATCTTGGCGAGTTTCTCTCTTGCTCTGGTGCTGACGTAGCGTGTTGCCGAAGTTTCTTTTTCTGACTCAGTTGATGACGCATAGCTTGAAAATTCAGAATCGACCGCCGACGATCCCGACGAAATCGGAATTTCGACACGATACGATCCTTCCTTCTCGACACGAAAGTGGAACCTTCCGAACGTCATCTCCAAGGGCTCCGCCAGATACGCATATGCATCCAAACGGGAGGGTGGGTGAGGAACAAAATCGACAGGACCAGTAGCGATCTGTTTACCTCGATCCATAGTGTTGCTTCCGGTTGACGATGTCGAAGATCTTGAACGTGCCATCGAGATCAGATCCTTACGCCTCTAGTTCCCACGGACGGCGCCAATTGACAAGGGATTAACTTGTCAATGCCTATGGATTGTAGGCTAGGGTTTAGTTAGAAGTAGAGGGCAAGTAGATCTCGAAGGTTTCAGCCGAAAAGTACTCGACGAATATGAAAACTAGGGTTTGTAGACAATGATTCGATGATCTTCTCGTCCCTCGACCCCCCTTTATATAGGTGGAGCCGAGGGATTCGTGCTATACAAGGATTACGGAGTCGGGACGGTTTCTAACTCATCCCGCCAAATTTACAAATAACACTTCCTATTACAACTCTATCTTTTCCTTAAATACATCTTGGGCTCTCGAGTCTTCTTATTCTTCGGGTAGTGGGCCTTCAATAAACCCCGGGTACTATATTAGGCAGGCCCATTTGGGATGCCTATGTCGGTCGGGCCTCTAGGGAAACTATCGGAAATTAAGGTACTCCTTTTAATAGAGTACCGGAGCAAAGCATTAACACTCCGTGAACACATGTGATCCTCACATCACTACCATCCCCTCCGGTTGTCCCGATTTCGTCACTTCGGGGCCATTGGTTCCGGACAGCAACGTGTGTATACAACTTGCAGGTAAGATCATAAAACAATGCATATCATGATGAAACAATAACATGTTCAGATCTGAGATCATGGCACTTGGGCCCTAGTGACAAGCATTAAGCATAACAAGTTGCAACAATATCATAAAAGTAACATCTACGGATACTAGGCATTATGCCCTAAAAATCTTGTGACTATTACATGATCAATCTCATCCAATCCCTACCATCCCCTTCAGCCTACAGCGGGGGAATTACTCACACATGGATGGGGGAAACATGGCTGGTCGATGGAGAGGCGTCGGTGGTGATGGCGGTGAAGATCCCCTCCAATTCCCCGTCCCGGCGGAGTGCCAGAACGGAGTTTCTGGTCCCGAGGCGGAGTTTCGCGATGGCGGCGGTGTACTGGATGGTCTCTGGAAATATCGATGTACCCCTGGAGTTTTTAGGTCGAAAGACATATGTAGTCCGAAGGAGAGCGTCGGGGGGCCGCCGAGGCGCCCACACAACAAGGCGGCGCCCCCCCCCCTTGGGCCGCGCCGGCCTAGTGTGTGGGGGCCTCGGGCCCCACCGGCTTGCCCTTTTGGCTCCGTCGATATTCGGGAAAATAGGGCCTTTCGCATAAATTCCGAGGATTTTCCCGAAAGTTGGATTTCGCACAAAAACGAGACACCGGAGCAATTCTGCTGAAAACAGCGTTAGTCCGCGTTAGTTGCATCCAAAATACACAAATTAGAGGCAAAACAATAGCAAAAGTGTTCGGGAAAGTAGATACGTTTTGGACGTATCAATCCCTCGAATAAATGAGGGGGAAATGAAAAACGCTTCGGTGAGGATGTAGATCGGTGGCTTCTCCTTCGAATCTCCAAAGATCAAGAGCTTTGGTTGGGGGAGGAAGGAGATCTTGCAAATCTTGTGTTTCTTGAGGTGGCTCTAATGGTGATGAAGCTTGGCAGATTTCTTGTGCAATGATTGAGCAACTTGTCCCTTTGGAGGAGAGAGCTATTTATATGATTGGAGCTCTCGGATCCGACCGTTTGAACCATTCCTCGTAACACCGAAGTTCGGCCAGGAGGGCCGGAAGTTCCGGCTGGCACCGGAAGTACCGGCCAAGAGAGCCGGAACTTCCGCCAGGAAAATCTTCGTCAGGCAACCTGTCAGAAAAGATGGGGGCAGAACTAGGGCGGAACTTCCGGTGACCGGAAGTTCCGGCCAAGTTCCGGCCAAGTTCCGAAATAGCGCGAAAACCATACTGGATGTTACTGAGCCACAATCGCGGACTTTCGGAACTTGTCCAGAAGTTGGGCGGAAGTTCCGCTGACCGGAACTTCCGGCCAGCTTCACCGGAACTTCCGGCCAGAGAAGAGAAACTGTAAACAGAACAACGCTGAAGGCCTTCTGCATGAAGCACCAGGGCGGAAGTTCCGCCTGCTCAGGCCGGAATTTCCGCCAGAACCAAAAATACCTTCAGAACTTCAGAATTGTCATACCATTTTACCGATCAACAATGTTTATCGAAAACTTGTACATGTCTACATCAACACACATAAATATATACCTAGTGTTGACATCAAACACACAAAACCCAAAAGGGCGGGAAATGTTCTTTCAATCTCCCCCTTTTTGGTGTTTGATGTCAACACAAGTATTTGCAAGGAATGAATAATGTAAACCAACAATGTGGAAGATATAGAGGAGCTCCCCCTAGATATGAGCAATGGTACATACAAAGCTCCCCCTAAATCTTGCATCCGTCTTCCATGGGTTAGCAATATAACATAGTGATAATCATATGGATAAAAAGATCATGCACACATAGATAACCATGGAAGACTCACATACGGAGTTTACCATCCACATAGATAGAGTTTACAAGCCAAATAAACTAAGAACATAGTTCAACCACATAGATAAATGACGACATGATGTCTACGGGTGCTTCTATTCTTGTAGACAGTGTTGGGCCTCCAAGAGCAGAGGTTTGTAGAACAGCAGCAAGTTTTCCCTTAAGTGGATCACCCAAGGTTTATCGAACTCAGGGAGGAAGAGGTCAAAGATATCCCTCTCAAGCAACCCCGCAATCACGATACAAGAAGTCTCTTGTGTCCCCAACACACCTAATACACTTGTCGGATGTATAGGTGCACTAGTTCGGCGAAGAGATAGTAAAACACAGGTGGTATAGATGGTGGTAATATTGCGGAAAGTAAAGATGCGAGTAAAACAATGAAACAAGCGGCGCCAGAAAATAGCTTGCTGGCGTGGGAAGCAATTCTTTGTGGTGGAAACAAGGCCTAGGGATCATACTTTCACTAGTGGACACTCTCAACATTGATCACATAATAAATAAGTTCTCTTCCTTGTGCTACATATACTCTTGTTGGATGATGAACACCACTAATTGTGTAGGGCTACAAGAGCTCCCTCAAGCCGGAGTTAACAAGCGCCACAACATTCGATATTCATATTTAAGTAACCTTAGAGCATAATAGATCTTTGCAAAATAGACCAAGTACTAACATAGCATGCACACTGTCACCATCACACTATGAAGGAGGCATAGATCACATCAATACTATCATAGCGATAATCAACTCCATAACCTACAAGAGATTATGATCATAACCTACGACAAGAACTACACGATGCACACACTGTCACCATTACACCATGCAGGAGGAATAGACTACTTCAATAACATCACATGAGTAGCACATAGATAAATAGTGATACAAAACACATTGCAATCATAAAGGGATATAAATAAGCACTTCAATATGCTATTCATAACGAGTGAATAAGTATTCCGTGAAATATAGCCTAAGAGACCCACACGGTGCACACACTGTCACCTTTACACACGTGGGACAAGGAGTCTCCGGAGATCACATAAGTAAAACCCACTTGACTAGCATAATGACATCTAGATTACAAGCATCATCATATGAATCTCAATCATGTAAGGCAGCTCATGAGATTATTGTATTGAAGTACATAGAGAGAGATTAACCACATAGCTACCGGTACAGCCCTTAGCCTCGATGGAGAACTACTCCCTCCTCATGGGAGACGAGCATCGGTGATGAAGATGGCGGTGGTGTCGATGGAGGAGCCTTCCGGGGCACTTCCCCGTCCGGCGGCGTGCCGGAACAGAGACTCCTGTCCCCCAGATCTTGGCTTCGCGATGGCGGCGGCTCTGGAAGGTTTCGCGTACCGTGGCTTATTCGTATCGGGGTTTTAGGTCAGGGAGCTTATATAGGCGAAAGGGGAGCCTTGGAGGGGGCCTGGGGCCACCAGACAACAGGGGGGCGCGCCCCCCTGGGCCGCACCGCCACCTTGTGTGGAGCCCCTGGGCCTCCCCTCTGGTGCCTCTCGGGTGTTCTGGAAGCTTCCGGTGAAAATAGGGTACTGGGCGTTGATTTCGTCCGATTCCGAGAATATTTCCTTACTAGGATTTCTGAAACCAAAAACAGCAGAAAACGAGAACCGGCACTTCGGCATCTCGTCAATAGGTTAGTTCCGGAAAACACATCAAAACGATATAAAGTGTGAACAAAACATGTAGGTATTGTCATAAAACAAGCATGGAACATCAGAAATTATAGATACGTTGGAGACGTATCAGCATCCCCAAGCTTAGTTCCTACTCGTCCTCGAGTAGGTAAACGATAACATAAATAATTTCTGAGGTGACATGCTACCATCATATTCTTGATCAACATTATTGTAAAGCATATGACATGAATGGAGTGATTCAAAGCAATATCTATAGTTTGCTAACAAATAGATAACATATAGCAAAACTTTTCATGAATAGTACTTTCAAGACAAGCATAAAAAAAGTCTTGCATAAGAGTTAACTCATAAAGCAATAAATTCAAAGTAAAGGCATCGAAGCAACACAAAGGAAGATATAAGTTTCAGCAGTTGCTTTCAACTTTCAACATGCATATCTCATGGATAATTGTCAACACAGAGTAATATGATGAATGCAAATAAGCAATTATGTAAGAATCAATGCACAGTTGACACAAGTGTTTGCTTCTAAGATGGAAGGAAATAGGTAAACTGACTCAACATAAAGTAAAAGATAGGCCCTTCGCAGAGGGAAGCGAGGATTAAATCATGTGCTAGAGCTTTTCAAGTTTTGAAATCATATAGAGAGCATAAAAGTAAAATTTTGAGAGGTGTTTGTTGTTGTCAACGAATGGTAATGGGTACTCTAACTACCTTATCAACCAGACTTTCAAGAGCGGCTCCCATGAAGGACGTTATTTCTACCAGCAAGGTAGATCATCCCTCTTCTCTTTTGTTTACATGTACTTTAGTTTTATTTATTAGATGACACTCCCCCCAACCTTTTGCTTACACAAGCCATGGCTAACCGAATCCTCGGGTGCCTTCCAACATTCACATACCATGGAGGAGTGTCTATTTGCAAAATTAAGTTGCTTACTGATAGATCGAGCAAAACATGTGAAGAGAATTATTAATGCAAGTTAATTAATTGAGGTCTGGGAACCTCATTGCCGACTTTTTTGCAAAATTATTGGATAAGCGGATGAAGCCACTAGTCCATTGTGAAAGTCTGTCAAAAGTAAATGACAAGATCGAAAGATAAAACACCACATACTTCCTCATGAGCTATAAAACATTGACACAAATAAGAGATAATAGCTTTTGAATTGTTTAAAGGTAGCACATGAAGTATTTACTTGGAATGGCAGGAAATACCACATAGTAGGTAGATATGGTGGACACAAATGGCATAGGTTTTGGCTCAAGGTGTTTGGATGCACGAGAAGCATTCCCTCTCAGTACAAGGCTTTGGCTAGCAAGGTTGTTTGAAGCAAACACAAGTATGAACCGGTACAGCAAAACTTACATAAGAACATATTGCAAGCATTATAAGACTCTACACTGTCTTCCTTGTTGCTCAAACACTTTTACTAGAAAATATCTAGACCTTAGAGAGACCAATCATGCAAACCAAATTTTAACAAGCTCTACGGTAGTTCTTCATTACTAGATTTAAACTACATGATGCAAGAGCTTAAACATGATTTATGAGAGCTCAAAAAAATTGCCAAGTATCAAATTATTCAAGACCATATGAAGCATTTTCTGATTCCAACCAAATAGCAACAAGTGAAACGATCAACTTTCGCCCTTGAACATTAAAAACATAAGCGAAGAACATAGTGTTCATATGAAAAAGCGGAGCGTGTCTCTCTCCCACACAAGGATGAACTTATTCAGAGAATGAAAATAACAAAACGAAAATAAAAGCACACAGACGCTCCAAGTAAAATACATAAGATGTGATGGAATAAAAATATAGTTTCACTAGAAGAAACCTGATAAGTTGTCGATGAAGAAGGGGATGCCTTGGGCATCCCCAAGCTTAGACGCTTGAGTCTTCATTAAATATGCAGGGATGAACCACCGGGGCATCCCCATGCTTAGACCTTTCACTCTTCTCGATCACATTATATCACCCTCTTCTATTGACCCTTGAAAACTTCTGCCACACCAAACTTCAAGCAAACTCATTAGAGGGTTAGTGCACAATCAAAAATTCACATGTTCAGAGGTGAAACAATCATTCTTAACACTTCTGGACATTGCACAAAACTTCTGAAAGTTAATGGAACAAAGAAACTCATTCAACTTAACAAAAGCGGCAATGCGAAATAAAAGGCAGAATCTGTCAAAAACAGAACAGTCCGTAAAGACGAACCTGGAAGGGGCACTTAACTTGCTCAAACGGAAAAACTCAAAACTAATGAAAGTTGCGTACATATCCGAGGATCACACACGTAAATTTGCAGATTTTTTTTTTTTTTACAGAGACTTCTGCTCAAATTCGTGACAGACTGACAAATCTGTTTCTGCGCAGCAATCCAAATCTAGCATCAACTTTACCATAGAGACTTTACTTGGCACAAAAACATGATAAGGAGAGGTTGCTACAGTAGTAAACAACTTCCAAGACTCAATAAAACAAAAATTGCTGTAGTAAAATAAACACATGGGTTATCTCCCAAGAAGTTCTTTCTTTATAGCCATTAAGATGGGCTCAGCAGTTTTAATGATGCACTAGCAAGAAATAGTATTTGAAGCAAAAGAGAGCATCAAGAGGCAAATTCAAAACACATTTAAGCCTAACCCACTTCCTATGAAAATGAATCTTGTACACAAATAGATTCATGAAGAACAAAGTGGTAAGCATAGAAAGACAAAACAAGTGTAGCTTCAAAAATTTCAGCACATAGAGAGGTGTTTTAGTAACATGAAAATTTCTACAACCATATTTTCCTCTCTCATAATAACTTTCAGTAGCATCATGAGCAAACTCAACAATATAACTATCACATAAAGCATTCTTATCATGAGTCTCATGCATAAAATTATTACTCTCCACATAAGCATAATCAATTTTATTAGTTGTAGTGGGAGCAAATTCAACAAAGCTATCATTATTATTCTCATCATCAAATATAGGAGGCAAAGTATCATCAAAGAAAATTTTCTCCTCAATGCTTGGGGGACTAAAAATATCATGCTCATCAAAACCAGCTTCCCCAAGCTTAGAATTTTCCATATCATTAACAACAATGGTGTTCAAAGCGTTCATACTAATATCATTGCTACCAGCATGCAAATAAGATTCCATAGGTTTTTTAATTTTCGCAGCAAACAATCCATGTCTTAACTCAGGAAATAGAAATAAAAGCTCACTGTTGCTTTCCATTATGCCTAACTAGTGTAAACAAGAAACCAAAAGATGCAATTGCAGGATCTAAAGGAAATAGCTTCGAGTACTTACAACGGCGCCGGAAAATAGCTTAGTAGCCGAGATCCGGAGTGTGAGTACCTTTTACCTTTCCTCCCGAGCAACGGCGCCTGGAAAATAGCTTGATGTCTACGGGTGCTTCTATTCTTGTAGACAGTGTTGGGCCTCCAAGAGAAGAGGTTTGTAGAACGGCAGCAAGTTTTCCCTTAAGTGGATCACCCAAGGTTTATCGAACTCGGGGAGGAAGAGGTCAAAGATATCCCTCTCAAGCAACCCTGCAATCACGATACAAGAAGTCTCTTGTGTCCCCAACACACCTAATACACTTGTCGGATGTATAGGTGCACTAGTTCGGCGAAGAGATAGTAAAACACAGGTGGTATAGATGGTGGTAATATTGCGGAAAGTAAAGATGCGGTAAAACGAGTAAACAAGCGGCGCCAGAAAATAGCTTGCTGGCGTGGGAAGCAATTCTTTGTGGTGGAAACAAGGCCTAGGGATCATACTTTCACTAGTGGACACTCTCAACATTGATCACATAATAAATAAGTTCTCTTCCTTGTGCTACATATACTCTTGTTGGATGATGAACACCACTAATTGTGTAGGACTACAAGAGCTCCCTCAAGCCGGAGTTAACAAGCGCCACAACATTCGATATTCATATTTAAGTAACCTTAGAGCATAATAGATCTTTGCAAAATAGACCAAGTACTAACATAGCATGCACACTGTCACCATCACACTATGAAGGAGGCATAGATCACATCAATACTATCATAGCGATAATCAACTCCATAACCTACAAGAGATTATGATTATAACCTACGACAAGAACTACACGATGCACACACTGTCACCATTACACCATGCAGGAGGAATAGACTACTTTAATAACATCACATGAGTAGCACATAAATAAATAGTGATACAAAACACATTGCAATCATAAAGGGATATAAATAAGCACTTCAATATGCTATTCATAACAGTGAATAAGTATTCTGTGAAATATAGCCTAAGAGACCCACACGGTGCACACACTATCACCTTTACACACGTGGGACAAGGAGTCTCCGGAGATCACATAAGTAAAACCCACTTGACTAGCATAATGACATCTAGATTACAAGCATCATCATATGAATCTCAATCATGTAAGGCAGCTCATGAGATTATTGTATTGAAGTACATAGAGAGAGATTAACCATACCGGTACAGCCCTTAGCCTCGATGGAGAACTACTCCCTCCTCATGGGAGACAGCAGCGGTGATGAAGATGGCGGTGGTGTCGATGGCGGAGCCTTCCGGGGGCACTTCCCCGTCCCGGCGGCGTGCCGGAACAGAGACTCCTGTCCCCCAGATCTTGGCTTCGCGATGGCGGCGGCTCTGGAAGGTTTCACGTACCGTGGCTTATTCGTATCGGGGTTTTAGGTCAGGGAGCTTATATAGGCGAAAGGGGAGACTCGGAGGGGGCCTGGGGCCACCAGACAACAGGGGGCGCCCCCCCTGGGCCGCGCCGCCACCTTGTGTGGAGCCCCTGGGCCTCCCCTCTGGTGCCTCTCGGGTGTTCTGGAAGCTTCCGGTGAAAATAGGGTACTGGGCGTTGATTTCGTCCGATTCCGAGAATATTTCCTTACTAGGATTTCTGAAACCAAAAACAGCAGAAAACAAGAACTGGCACTTCGGCATCTCATCAATAGGTTAGTTCCGGAAAACGCATCAAAACGATATAAAGTGTGAACAAAACATGTAGGTATTGTCAGAAAACAAGCATGGAACATCAGAAATTATAGATACGTTGGAGACGTATCACGACACCACAAGGATAAATGAAGTCACAAGCGATAAAACTCAAAGCCAACACGAGCTTGTGACTCCCCCATGCAAATACCCAACGGAGAGCAACCTAAAAGGTCTCACTCTCCCCCTTTGGCACCAAAGCACCAAAAAGGGATAGGAGAAACTACACGCCCCAAGGGTCGGCGTTAGCCCAGCCGGGAGGAAGATCCGATGTAGCGCCGGGGTAGGGTGGAGTGTGAGGAGGAGACTCGATCTCAAGCCCATCCGGAGGAAGAGGAACACCATGCTGAGAAACCCACTCAGCCTCCGGAGTGATATTCTCCTCGGATCCGGGAGGAGACACTTCCACCGCAAGAGCCCTCATGATGCTCTTCCGACGAACCCGAGACTTCTTGGCTTCGCATGCTCGCTGGTATCGACGGTGGTTGGCTGCGGAGGTGAGGCAAAAATCTGTCTCATGCGGCGAGCAAGCTTAGAAGCCCGGCTAGGTGGCTTCTCATCCATCGGGGAACATCTTCAATAGGGGAGTTGTGGCGCTTGGTCCTCGGAACCTTCACTTCATGCATAGTGATGTTGAGAGGAATAGAGTGAATGAGGGAAGTCTGACAAGAATCAATCCAAGTGTCCTCAATGAGCTTCATAATGTACGAAGCAAACGAGGGAAGCTTCTTCTCCATCACACATGACCACATCTCATTGTAGATGTAGTCCATCACATCAAGCTTCTCACCGGTGCCCTTCTTAGCAAAGGAGTTTGCCATAAGGTCGACTTCATATAAATGCAACTCATCAAGGCTGCCACCCTTTGGTCCAATGGTTTCCCGGTAGACTCTAAGCATAATGTCCCAAGTGGGGAGAAGATCCGCACTCTTGCCCGGGATGCCCCAACCTTTGATGTAGAGGTTCTCCAAAACTTCCCTTGGTTGAGAAAATGAACTATCGTGGCACCTCCAACCATTCTCATCAACGCCCGGGAGGCGAGGGTATCCAAGGGCACTTCCGAACTTTGCCAAGTTAGACTCAAGAAGCTTTTCATGAGACATCCACCGGAAAGTTTTAGCTTCATCCGAATCAAAGTGGACGGTGGCATAGAATTGATGGATCAACCCGACATCATAATCCTTGGTGAGCTCCATTATGGGATAGAGCCCAAACTCACCACACATAGCATATGCTTCGCAAAGTACCTCAAAGCGGCCATCTTGCCGGTGTCAATAGCATGTTGAGGGGCTACCCCTTCTTGAATGGCACATACACCTCATAGAAGATCTCCTCTTGAGTCTTGTTGTGGAAGCGCTTATCCGTAACCCGATTGTTCCGAGGAGTGAGGTAAGGGTTCAAGTCACGGATCTCCTTGTACTCAAGATACTGCATGTTCTTCACGGATACATGGATATTCTTGCCACGAACAACGGGTGTCTTTTGCCTTTGAGATGATTGCTGACGAGCGGTGAGCTTGGAAGGCCTAGTTTGCTCAAATTCTTCCTCAATCTCGTCCACCGGAGCTTTGTTCCTCTTCTTGGAAGGACCTGGGATGGAATCAACAGGATAGGAATGATAAATGAGTGCATACTAGCAAGGAAGCCAAGAACCAGAACCTACACAGGACATTGAGTAACAGCAGAAAAATTTGCCAGGCCGGAAGTTCCGGTGAAAACCGGCGGAAGTTCCGCCCGGGGCGGAAGTTCCGGCGTGTTGAGCCGGAACTTCCGGCTGCTCGAAAACAGCACAGTTTCTCACCAATCTGCAACAATGGCTCGTTTAACCGCAATACCACAACATCCTATGCAAGATCTAGTAAAGGAAAGGCATCTAGAGAAGTTCTACCATAGCTTTGCCTAGAGTATGCCCTATTGTTCATCTAGTGAGATCTACCCACACATAGAGAGGGAAAGGGCACAAACCGGGGGGGAGCCATGGAGGAGAAGAGGGAGGGATGCCGATCCACGGAGCCTATCCGGCGGGGGTCGCCGGAGAAGGGAGATCCGGCCGGAGGAAGGTGCAGCCGCCACAGGGAGAGAGAGGCTCCAAACAGATCTTGGATGGGGGAAAGAGAGGGGGGCAGGAACTGCCTCCCCGTTCCCGACCAGATAAGGAGAAAATCGTAAGGGCGGAAGTTCCGCTCGTTGGAGACGGAACTTCCGGTCCCCCAAACTTTCCACCAACAGAAATAGTGACAGCAGGTAGGTGCTGGCCGGAAGGAACAGGCCGGAACTTCCGGTCGGAACGGCCGGAACTTCCGGTCAGACAGAAAACAGGGCCAGAACCCGATTTTGACAGAGAATGTGATGTACTCGGAGAGGGAAGAGGATATGGCTTAGATGAGATAGGCTTAGGACATATGCGCCAAACTGTGAGATGGTACATGATCACTCATTTTTGCAAATTATGCAAATGAAGGCCAAAAATGAGTGATTTCCCATAAAAAACAAGAAGATGTCAAATAGAAACCAATTAAGATCCATATAACTCCAACTCTTCACAAAGAAGAGTGTGGTGGCCTAGACCACCATATATGAGTGTTATGGCATGGCACCACGAAGATATATCTTGGGCCCAAAACCACTACTCATCATTGAAGCTCACATATCATTATATGATATAAAGAGAATGATTTCTTTTAATGTTGGCATTATGGGGGAGGGATAGCTCAATAGTTTAAACCGCACTCCCCCTATCTCCATGCCCACATCTAGACCAAATAAAGTTTTGAGACAAAGGTGTGTTTGCAAGATGGTCAAGCTATACTCCTTGAATCAATGATATTTAGCTCATTCCTCAAATAAGAGAACCTTGCTTCATCAACAGGCTTCGTGAATATATCGGCAAGTTGATCTTTGGTAGGAACATAGATAAGCTCAATATCACCACGGGCAACATGATCCCTAATGAAATGATACCGGATCTCAATATGCTTCGTTCTTGAATGTTGCATCGGATTATAGGCAATCTTGATAACACTTTCATTGTCACATAATAGAGGCACTTTGTCACAAATGACACCGTATTCCTTTAAAGTTTGCCTCATCCATAACAATTGAGTGCATCCACTTGCGGCGGCAACATATTCGGCTTCGGCGGTTGATACGTCTCCAACGTATCGATAATTTCTTATGTTCCATGCTACATTATTGATGATATCTACATGTTTTATGCACATTATATGTCGTATTTACGCATTTTCCGGAACTAACCTATTAACAAGATGCCGAAGAGCCGATTGTCTGTTTTCTGCTGTTTTTGGTTTCAGAAATCCTAGTAACGAAATATTCTCGGAATTGGACGAAATCAACGCCAGGGTCCTATTTTTGCACGAAGCTTCCAGAGGACCGAAGGAGAGTCGAAGTGGGGCCACGAGGTGGCGACACCACAGGGCGACACGCCGCGCCGACCTATGGTGTGGGCCCCTCGTGCCGCCTCTTGACCTGCCCTTCCGCCTACAAATAGCCTCCGTCGCGAAACCCCCAGTACCGAGAGCCACGATACGGAAAACCTTCCAGAGACGCCGCCGCCGCGAATCCCATCTCGGGGGATTCGGGAGATCGCCTCCGGCACCCTGCCGGAGAGGGGATTCATCTCCCGGAGGACTCTACACCGCCATGGTCGCCTCCGGAGTGATGAGTGAGTAGTTCACCCATGGACTATGGGTCCATAGCAGTAGCTAGATGGTCGTCTTCTCCTAATTGTGCTTCATTGTTGGATCTTGTGAGCTGCCTAACATGATCAAGATCATCTATCTGTAATACTATATGTTGTGTTTGTCGAGATCCGATGAATAGAGAATGCTATGTTATGGTGATTATCAATCTATTGTTTATGTGTTGTTTATGATCTTGCATGCTCTCCGTTATTAGTAGAGGCTCTGGCCAAGTTTTTGCTCTTAACTCCAAGAGGGAGTATTTATGCTCGATAGTGGGTTCATGCCTTCATTGACACCTGGGACAGGTGACGAAAGTTCTAAGGTTGTGATGTGATGTTGCCACTAGGGATAAAACATTGATTCTATGTCTAAGGATGTAGTTGTTGATTACATTACGCACCATACTTAATGCAATTGTACTGTTGCTTTGCAACTTAATACCGAAAGGGGTTCGGATGATAACCTCGAAGGTGGACTTTTTAGGCATAGATGCAGCTTGGATGGCGGTCTATGTACTTTGTCGTAATGCCCAATTAAATCTCACTATATTTATCATATCATGTATATGCATTGTTATGCCCTTCTCTATTTGTCAATTGCCCGACTGTAATTTGTTCACCCAACATGCTTTTATCTTATGGGAGAGACACCTCTAGTGAACTGTGGACCCCGGTCCTATTCTTTACATCGCATACAATCTATCGCAATACTTGTTTTACTCGTTTTCTTGCAAACAATCATCTTCCACACAATACGGTTAATCCTTTGTTACAGCAAGCCGGTGAGATTGACAACCTCACTGTTTCGTTGGGGCAAAGTACTTTGGTTGTGTTGTGCAGGTTCCACGTTGGCGCCGGAATCCCTGTTGTTGCGCCGCATCACATTTCGCCACCATCAACCTTCAACGTGCTTCTTGGCTCCTCCTCGGTTCGATTAAACCTTGGTTTCTTTCCGAGAGAAAACTTGCCACCGTGCGCATCATACCTTCCTCTTGGGGTTCCCAACGGACGTGTACATTTACGCGCATCAAGCCTGTTTTCTGGCGCCGTTGCCGGGGAGATCAAGACACGCTGCAAGGGGAGTCTCCACTTCTCAATCTCTTTACTTTGTTTTTGTCTTGCTTTATTTTATTTACTACTTTGTTTGCTGCACCTAAACAAAACACAAAAAAATTAGTTGCTAGTTTTACTTTATTTACTGTCTTGTTCTCTATATCAAAAACACAAAAAAAAATTAGTTACTTGTCTTTACTTTATTTGCCTAGTTTACTTTTTGCTTATTTCATCATGCTTAATCCTAAGTTTACTTTGGAAAAGATACCGGTAGGACGAGGGTGTATCATTGGAAGAGATAATATAGAAGATTTTTTCACCCATGTTAGTATGGATGAAGATTTTGAAGATATACCATTATTAAAAGCTGCTCCCACTTATGAAAGTGCTTCTGCCTGTTTGATACACATGTTAGAAGCTAGATTTGTTAATCTCAATCCCATAATACAACATATGTTTCTTACACTTTCGGATATGGAGATGGGAGAAAAGAGAAATTTTGTTTTAAAAGTCCTTGTTAGAGAATTTGAGGATATAGTTAAAGAAGCTAGAAAAGTTTTTATTAAGCATAAGAGGCTTGGTTTCTTTCCTAATTTTAAACAAATACTTGAAAAGATGGATATGGATAGAATTAAGTATACTAATAATGTTAATGATGGTAGGGAAATTAAAGCGCCAATACCTAGTAAACTACTAGGGATGCATGAAGCTTTGGAAAATAACTATGCTTGGCTTGTTCCTGAAAATTTGTTTGATGAGAATAGTAAGCCTAGGAGCAATGAGAGAGGAGTTACTTATATAGACCAGATACAATGCATTGTTGAGAAAACTCCCAGCTCCCAAGGTAATAATGTTAATGCTCCATCTCTTGATGTTACTTGATTTGCACTTTCTGCGCCTAGCTGAAAGGCGTTAAAGAAAAGCGCTTATGGGAGACAACCCATGTTTTTACTACAGCAATTTTTGTTTTGTTGAGTCTTGGAAGTTGTTTACTACTGTAGCAACCTCTCCTTATCATGTTTTTGTGCCAAGTAAAGTTTCTATGTTATAGTTGATGTTATATTTGGGATCGCTGCGCAGAAACAGCATTGCTGTCTGTCACGAATCTGGGCACAAGTCTCTGTAGAAAATTCTAAAAAATATGCCAATTTACGAGCGTGATCCTCAGATATGTACGCAAATTTCATTAGTTTTGAGTTTTTCCATTTGAGCAAGTCTGGTGCCATTTTAAAATTCGTCTTTACGAACTGTTCTGTTTTTGACAGATTCTGCCTTTTATTTCGCATTGCCTCTTTTGCTATGTTGGATGAATTTCTTTGATCCATTAATGTCCAGTAGCTTTATGCAATGTCCAGCAGTGTAAAGAATGTTTGTGTCACCTCTGAATGTGTGAATTATTAATTGTGCACTAACCCTCTAATGAGTTTGCTTGAAGTTTGGTGTGAAGGAAGTTTTCAAGGGTCAAGAGAGGAGTATGATATACTATGATCAAGAGGAGTGAAAGCTCTAAGATTGGGGATGCCCCCGTGGTTCACCCTCGCATATTCTAAGAAGACTCAAGCGTCTAAGCTTGGGGATGCCCAAGGCATCCCCTTCTTCATCGACAACATCATCGAGTTCCTCCCCCGAAACTATATTTTTATTCAGTCACATCTTGTGTTCTTTACTTGGAGCGTCGGTTTGTTTTTGTTTTTGTTTTTGTTTGAATAAAATGGATCCTAGCATTCACTTTGTGGGAGAGAGACACGCTCCGCTGTTGCATATGGACAAATATGTCCTTAGGCTTTACTCATAATGTTCAAGGCGAAATTTCTTCTTCGTTAAATTGTTATATGGTTGGAATTGGAAAATGCTACATGTAGTAATTCTAAAATGTCTTGGATAATGTGATACTTGGCAATTGTTGCGCTCATGTTTTAAGCTCTTGCATCATATACTTTGCACCCATTAATGAAGAAATACATAGAGCTTGCTAAAATTTGATTTGCATATTTGGTCTCTCTAAGGTCTATATAATATCTAGTATTGAGTTTTGAACAACAAGGAAGACGGTGCAGAGTTTTATAATGTTTACAATATGTCTTTTATGTGAGTTTTGCTGCACCGTTTCATCCTTGAGTTTGCTTCAAATAACCTTGCTAGCCTAAACCTTGTATCGAGAGGGAATACTTCTCATACATCCAAAATCCTTGAGCCAACTACTATGCCATTTGTGTCCACCATACCTACCTACTACATGGTATTTCTCCGCCATTCCAAAGTAAATTGCTTGAGTGCTACCTTTAAAATTCCATCATTCACCTTCGCAATATATAGCTCATGGGACAAAATAGCCTTAAAAACTATCGTAGTATTGAATATGTACTTATGCACTTTATCTTTTATTAAGTTGCTTGTTGTGCGATAACCATGCTTCTGGGGACGCCATCAATTACTCTTTATTGAATATCATGTGAGTTGCTATGCATGTCCGTCTTGTCTGAAGTAAGAGGGATCTACCACCTTAATGGTTGGAGCATGCATATTGTTAGAGAAGAACATTGGGCCGCTAACTAAAGCCATGAATCATGGTTGAAGTTTCAGTTTTGGACATATATCCTCAATCTCATATGAGAATAATAATTGTTGCTACATGCTTATGCATTAAAGAGGAGTCCATTATCTCGTTGTCCATGTTGTCCCGGTATGGATGTCTAAGTTGAGAATAATCAAAAGCGAAAAATCCAAAATGCGAGCTTTCTCCTTAGACCTTTGTACAGGCGTCATGGAGGTACCCCTTTGTGACACTTGGTTGAAACATGGCATTGCAAAGATCCGGTAGTCCAAGCTAAGTAGGACAAGGTGCGGGCACTATTAGTATACTATGCATGAGGCTTGCAACTTGTAAGATATAATTTACATAACTCATATGCTTTATTACTACCGTTGACAAAATTGTTTCATGTTTTCAAAATAAAAGCTCTAGCACAAATATAGCAATCGATGCTTTCCTCTTTGAAGGACCTTTCTTTTACTTTTATTGTTGAGTCAGTTTACCTATTTCTCTCCACCCCAAGAAGCAAACACTTGTGTGAACTGTGCATTGATTCCTACATACTTGCATATTGCACTTGTTATATTACTTTATATTGACACTATCCATGAGATATACATGTTATAAGTTGAAAGCAACCGCTGAAACTTAATCTTCCTTTGTGTTGCTTCAACACCTTTACTTTGATTTATTGCTTTATGACTTAACTCTTATGCAAGACTTATTTATGCTTGTCTTGAAGTACTATTCATGAAAAGTCTTTGCTTTATGATTTACTTGTTTACTCATGTCATTACCATTGTTTTGATCGCTGCATTCATTACATATGTTTACAAATAGTATGATCAAGATTATGATGGCATGTCACTTCAGAAATTATCTTTGTTATCGTTTTACCTGCTCGAGACGAGCAGAACTAAGCTTGGGGATGCTGATACGTCTCCAACGTATCGATAATTTCTTATGTTCCATGATACATTATTGATGATATCTACATGTTTTATGCACATTATATGTCGTATTTACGCATTTTCTGGAACTAACCTATTAACAAGATGCCGAAGAGCCGACTTGTCGTTTTCTCGCTGTTTTTGGTTTCGTAAATCCTAGTAACGAAATATTCTCGGAATTGGACGAAATCAACGCCCAGGGTCCTATTTTTGCACGAAGCTTCCAGAGGACCGAAGGAGAGTCGAAGTGGGGCCACGAGGTGGCGACACCACAGGGCGGCGCGGCCCAGGCCCTGGCCGCGCCGACCTATGGTGTGGGCCCCTCGTGCCGCCTCTTGACCTGCCCTTCCGCCTACAAATAGCCTCCGTCGCGAAACCCCCAGCACCGAGAGCCACGATACGGAAAACCTTCCAGAGACGCCGCCGCCGCGAATCCCATCTCGGGGGATTCAGAGATCGCCTCCGGCACCCTGCCGGAGAGGGGATTCATCTCCCGGAGGACTCTACACCACCATGGTCGCCTCCGGAGTGATGAGTGAGTAGTTCACCCCCGGACTATGGGTCCATAGCAGTAGCTAGATGGTCGTCTTCTCCTAATTGTGCTTCATTGTTGGATCTTGTGAGCTGCCTAACATGATCAAGATCATCTATCTGTAATACTATATGTTGTGTTTGTCGGGATCCGATGAATAGAGAATGCTATGTTATGGTGATTATCAATCTATTGTTTATGTGTTGTTTATGATCTTGCATGCTCTCCGTTATTAGTAGAGGCTCTGGCCAAGTTTTTGCTCTTAACTCCAAGAGGGAGTATTTATGCTCGATAGTGGGTTCATGCCTTCATTGACACCGGGACAAGTGACGTAAAGTTCTAAGGTTGTGATGTGTCTGTTGCCACTAGGGATAAAACATTGATTCTATGTCTAAGGATGTAGTTGTTGATTACATTACGCACCATACTTAATGCAATTGTCCGTTGCTTTGCAACTTAATACTGAAAGGGGTTCGGATGATAACCCGAAGGTGGACTTTTTAGGCATAGATGCAGTTGGATGGCGGTCTATGTACTTTGTCGTAATGCCCAATTAAATCTCACTATATTTATCATATCATGTATATGCATTGTTATGCCCTTCTCTATTTGTCAATTGCCCGACTGTAATTTGTTCACCCAACATGCTTTTATCTTATGGGAGAGACACCTCTAGTGAACTGTGGACCCCGGTCCTATTCTTACATCGCATACATCTATCGCATACTTGTTTTACGTTTTCTT